>NC_064572.1:43904665-44204665 GCF_937001465.1 Orcinus orca
CTTGTACTTCCCACTTAGAGAAATTCCTTTAGCATTTGTTGTAGAGCTGGTTTGGTAGTTCTGAATTCTCTTAGCTTTTGCTTTTCTGTAATGTTTTTGATTTCTCCATTGAATCTGAAAGAGGTCCTTGTCAGGTAGAGTAATCTTGGTTGTAGGTTCTTCCCTTTCATTACTTTAAATATATCATGCCACTCCCTTCTGGCTTGTAGAGTTTCTGCTGAGAAATCAGCTGTTAACCTTATGGGAGTTCCCTTGTATGTTATTTGTCTTTTTTCCCTTGTTGCTTTTAATAATTTTCTTTCTGTTTAATTTTTGTCAATTTGATGACTATGTTTCTTGGGGTGTTTCTCCTTGGGTTTATCCTGCCTGGGATTCTCTGTGATTCCTGGACTTGGGTGGCTATTTCCTTTCCTACGTTAGGGAAGTTTTCGACTATTCAAAAATTTCCCCGGGTCCTTTTTCTCTCTCTTCTCCTCCTGGGACCCCTATAATGCAAATGTTGTTGTGTTTAATGTTGTCCCAGAGGTCCCTTAGACTGTCTTCATTTCTTTTTCCTTTTTTTTCTTTACTCTGATCTGTGGCAGTGAATTCCACTATTCTGTCTTCCAGGTCACTTATGCGTTCTTCTGTCTCAGTTTTTCTGCTATTGATTCCTTCTAGTGTATTTTTCATTTCAGTTATTGTATTGTTCATCTCTGTTTGTTTGTTCTTTAATTCTTCTAGGTGTTTTTCCTTTAATTCTTCTAGGTCTCTGTTAAACATTTCTTGCATCTTCTCGATCTGTGCCTCCATTCTGTTTCTGAGGTCCTGGATCATCTTCACTATCATTATTCTGAATTCTTTTGCTGGAAGGTTGCCTATCTCCACTTCATTTAGTTGTTTTTCTGACGTTTTATCGTGTTCCATCATCTTGTACATAGTCCTCTGCCTTTTCATTTTGTCTGTCTTTCTGTGACTGTGGTTTTCCTTCCACAGGCTGCAGGATTGTAATTCTTCTTGCTTCTGCTGTCTGCCCTCTGGTGGATGAGGCTATCTAAGAGGCTTGTGCAAGCTTCCTGATGAGAGGTACTGGTGGTGGGTAGAGCTGGGTGTTGCTCTGGTGGGCAGAGCTCAGTAAAAGTTTAATCTGCTTGTTTGATGGTGGGTGGGGCTGAGTTCCCTCCCTGTTGGTTGTTTGGCCTGAGGTGACCCAGCACTGGAGGCTACAGGCTCTTTGGTGGGGCTAATGGCAGACTCTGGGAGGGCTCATGGAGTTGTTCCCAGAGCTTCTGCTGCCAGTGTCCTTGTCCCCGTGATGAGCCACAGCCACCTCCCGCCTCTGCAGGAGACCCTCTAACACTAGCTGGTAGGTCTGGTTCAGTCTCCAATGGGGTCACTGCTCCTTCCCCCTAGGTCCTGATGCACACACTACTTTGTGTGTGCCCCCCAAGAGTGGAGTCTCTGTTTTCCCCAGTCCTGTTGAAGTCCTGCAATCAAATCCCGCTAGCCTTCAAAGTCTGATTCTCTGGGAATTCCTCCTCCTTTTGCCAGACCCCCAGGTTGGGAAGCCTGACGTGGAGCTCAGAACCTTCACTCCAGTGGGTGGACTTCTGTGTTATAACTGTTCTCCAGTTTGTGAGTCAGCCACCCAGCAGTTAATGGGATTTGATTGTATTGTGATTGCGCCCCTCCTGCCATCTCACTGCAGCTTCTTCTTTGACTCTGGATGTGGGGTATCATTTTTGGTGAGTTTCAGTGTCTTCCTGTCCATGACTGTTCAATAGTTAGTTCTGATTCCATTGCTCTCACAAGAGGGAGTGAGCACATGTCCTTCTACTCTGCCATCTTGAACCAATTTTCTAGTCCTTAATTTTATTATTTATTTATTTATTTATTTTTTGGCTGCATTGGGCCTCCGTTGCTGTGTGCAGGCTTTCTCTAGTTGTGGTAAGGAGGGGCTACTCTTCATTGCGGTGCACGGGCTTCTCATTGTGGTGGCTTCTCTTTGTTGTGGAGCACAGGCTCTAGGTATGTGGGCCTCAGTAGTTGTGGCTCACAGGCTCTAGAGCGCAGGCTCAGTAGCTGTGGCACACGGGCTTAGTTGCTCCGCAGCATGTGGGATCTTCCCAGACCAGGGCTCGAACCTGAGTCCCCTGCATTGGCAGGCAGATTTTTAACCACTGCGCCACCAGGGAAGTCCCTGCATTGGCTGATATTTGAATAGTGAACCAGCCTTGCATTTGTGAGATAAGACAAATTGGCCATAGTGCCTTATTTATTTTATATATAGTTATATTTGATTTCCAGTAGTTTATTGAGGATTTTTGCACCTATTTTTCTAAGAGATGTTGGCAGGTAGTTTTCTTTTCTTATACTGGCTTTGTCTGCTTTTGATATCAGAGTAATTCTGGTCTCATAAAATGCATTGGGCAGTGTTCTCTTGTATATTTTGAAAGAAGTTGTATAGAATTGGTGTTATTTATCTTTTAAATGTATGGTAGAATTCACCGGTGGAAACATCTGGGGCTGGAGTTTTCTTTGTGGAAAGGTTTTAAACTACATATTCAGTCTTTGTGCTAGCTATAAACTGTCCTGGTTATTTATTTCTTCTTGCTTACTTTTGGTAGTTTGTGGCTTTGAGGGAACTGGTCCATTTTATCTAGGTTGTCAGCTTTGTGTGCACAGAGTTATTTGTAGTATTTTCTTATCCTTTCTGTGGGGTGTGTAGTGGTATTCTCTCTTTCATTTCTGATGTTGGTAATTTGTGTCTTTTTCTGTCTTTGCTAGCTTAGCGAGTGGTTTTTCAATTTTTAAAACTTTTTCAAACCTCTTCCTGAGCAGTTCTCAAAGCCTTCGGAATGTGGTTTAGGGTCAGATCCACACATGTGCAGCTCAGAATTGAGCTCAGAGGTTGATACACAACTTAGTGGTTTCACTCTTAAGTCTCCTCCTCTTCATCATCTTCCCGACACTTTCTGGCTCTCTGGGGTCCCTTCCTTCTCCTCTGTCTAGAAAGCTGGAGCTTTAGTTTCTCTGCTCTGCCATGTACTTCCCACAATTGCATATGTCTCTGGGGCCAAGCAGGGAGAGGAAAAAGAGAGACAAAAACATTGGGGATTTTGCCTGACTCTTGGGACCAGAGTTCCTCTGGTCAGAGAGAAGGGTTCCCCTCCCCGAGAATTTCAGATGCCTGCCTAGTCACTGCTGCTGCTGTGCGGTTTCTTGGAGGCTGAAGTGAGAAAGAATGGAGAAACGCAACAAAGAAAATTCCAGGGATTTTCCTCCATGCTCTGGGACCTGTTGGAGCCTCTTTTCCCACTCCTTAGACTAGAAATAGAGCCTCCTCTTGGAGGCTGTGTCTGTTCTGTCCACACGTGGTGCACGGTTCTTACTCCTTGTAAGCCCATTCCGGGAGATACTGGAGGGGGAAGCCCCAGGAAACACGTTACCAGTTGCATGGTGCTTTGGGTTTGGTTTCCTGCTGTGCTACCGTTTACTTTTCAGAGTCCTCAGAGAGCTGCTCATGCGTTCTATCTGGGGTTTCAGTTTAATTCAGTGGGTAGGACAGAGTAGAGTGTGCTTACACCATCTTGAAGGGATCCACACACGGTCCTTTGTGTGTTTGTTTGATATAAAATGAGAGCTTCTCCACCTCCCACATATCTGGAGAGAGGGTAGCGGCCCAGGGAACTACCTTCCGTGAAGCATCTGCTCTGTGCCGGACACTGTGCCTTAGTGCACAGTGGCATTGTTCTGTGACTCTACGCGGAAAGTGTGGCATTGTTAGCTCCATTGTGCAGTTGGGGGAAGTTAGGCTCAGATTAATCAGTTCAAGGTCATATAATTAAGTGGTAGGCTGTGGTTATGTATCGTGGCCTGTGTTAGAAAGATCCAGAAAGTTCTGTGGAAAGCAGAAGAGAAGGCTTACGTCTGATGTCCCGCTTCCCTCTCTCTGCAGGACGGATGAAGGTGATGCTGTGATCATGCACCCGGGGATCCTGTGCGTCATGGTGAGGCTGCTGCCTCAGTTGTACCATGAAGATCACCCTCAGGTACTTGCTGTGAACACATGAGTTTGTCTTTTTCATGACTGATCACTTAAGCTTCTCTGGCCAGAGACTCCCTTTCCCTTTTGCCTTTGCCTCCAGTCCCCTGTATGAACAGAGCCTCCTTCGTGAAGTGCCTCCTGCAGGGGAGTATCAGTGGGTCTGAGACCCTTGATTGAGTTCCGCCCACCCTTCCATGGCCACTCAAAACAGATTGTTCCTGTTGGTGATGTGCCCTTCTAAAAACAACAGCCAAACAAAAACTGAATGAAATGATTTACCTTCATGAGGCAAGTCCCATATAAGTGCTACATATAGCGCTGGGCATTGGTGGGACCAGAAGTCCTCTGCTCCCCATTAATTTATCCATTGCTTGGATATTGGCTGTGACCCTGGCTCGGCGCTCTACATAGGACATGCAGGGCTAACGGGATGAGAACTGAGCACTGTCCAAGGAGCCCACATCTGTGATGGGGACCAGGAGGTGGTGGTGGGGCAGACAGACTAAGTAAATAAGCTCACAAATGAATCTACAATTACAAATTGTCACATGTGATATTAAGGGAAAAAAATGGGTGCTGACAGAGAATAATGGGAATGGAAGTGGAGGGGGAAGACCTAATTAAATCTAATTTAGATGAAGGTGTGGATGTCAGGGAAGCCATCTCTTTGATGGTGACATTTAAGCAGAGCCCTGAAAGATGAGTAGCAATTAAGCAGGTGGGAAGGAGCCTGCTGCAGGTGTCTGGGGTGGGAGCAAAGCGGGAGAGCTGGAAGTGTGCCCGATGGGGCAGGCGGAGGAAGGCTGCTGCCCTGACAAGCTGTGGGGTTTTATCCCAAGGGCAACACGAAGTCTCTCTCAAGTGAATGGAGGGGGACACGATCAGGTTTTTGTATTAAAAATCTCTCTTGTTGCATGGAGGGTGGCCTGGGAATGGGGCTGTGTGGAAGAGAATGGGGACAGCAGTTAGGAAGCCATGTCCACAGTCTGGTAGCACATGGTGGTAGCTTGATTATGGTGGCGTCTGTGGGAGAGTGTGTAGAGCAAGGAGTCAGGAGACCTATTGGGAGATAGAATCAAGGCCCTGGGATGAACGGGGTGCAGGAAGCGGGAAGGGGGGGAGTCAAGGTGGCTCTTAGCTCCTGTCCTGGCAGCACGGACGGCCCTACTGCAGCGAGGTGCGCTTGTACCGGTGAAAGCAACAGAACGAGGCAGATTCTCAGGAAGTGCTCTCAATTTAGAGAATATGTTCTCTAGAGGTTCTGAGAAAGAAACTCAAAGTTGAGGAAGCCCTGGAAAATACGCTCTTGAATTAGTAGCAGACGAAAGGAAATTACTTGAACCGAGCAGCTACCATGTACCAGGCACGGTGCCACACCCTTTCACTGATTATTTACCCTCATAGATGTTTGGTGGGGAGTATCATTGTTTCCATTTTAGCCAGTGGGGAAACCGAGTCTTAGACAATGTACGTGCCTTTTAAGGATTCTGAGTTGGTGGACCTGGTATTAAATGTGGTCCTCCCTGGTGGCAGTTCTTATGGTCTTTCCCCTGCACAGCAGTGGCGTCTATAGGAGAATGGGGGCTCACGGGGGTGCGGGTCCAGCTTTGTTTTGTCCTGGAGTTAAAAAGGAGGTGATATGTTTTAAGAAGAAATGGTGGCTACAGTTGACCCTTGAACAACATGGGGGTTAAGGGTGCTGACGCTCACACAGTGTACTACTATCTCTGCCTCAAAAACAAAGGAGTTGCTAAATGACTCACCCAAGGACAGGAAGGTGAAAAAGTTTGGATAGAATCAGGACTCAGATGCTAGTTTTGATTCCACACATTGTGATCTCTAATTGAACATAAACTTTTCCCTACACTCAGGTAAAGATCTGTAAAATGAAAATACAGGTCTTATATTTATTTTAAAAAATCCATGCATAAGTGGACCTGTGCAGTTTAAACCTGTGTTGTTCAAGGGTCAACTATAGGGGTGTTATTAATCATTGAAAATGACAATGGCTTAGTAAAAATATTGCAAATCCTCCGAAATTGGTGAGAAGTGGAGTGGAGGAGGAAAAGCCTTGATGTGTAGGGAAGGGACTGTTTTACTTAGGAAATCCTGTAAACTAGGTACAGGAGTTAAAAAAGGACTGACTCAATTCCATGTCTACATGTCTCTTTGTAACTGGAATCCTTTATCTGGTTCCTGATCCTCTGCTGGAAAGTGACGATAAAGTGATTATCAAGCCAATGAGTAGGGATGCATCTAATAGTGAAATGGAATGCACTTTATATCTTTCAACGTTTATGGGACAGCAGTAGCCTGGGCTAGAATGGGTTTGATTGCTCCTTTAGTTATCTACCGCTGTATTACAGAGGGCTGCCAAGTTAGCAATAATGGTCTCGTTCTTCCTCGTGGCTCTGTGGGTCAGGAGTTTAGACAGGCACCGCAGGGACAGCTTCTGTCTGCTCCACATGGTATCAGCTGGGCACCCAGATGGGTTCTCCACTCACAGAGCTGGCACTTCACAAGCTGGCTCAAATGGTGAGAGGCTCCTAGGCTGGCCCAGCTGGGTCAGATGTCTGGGGCCTTGATAGGGCCTGGCTTCTCCTCCACGTAGCCCTCACCATCTGGCTTCTACCTGTACACCTCCACCTGGATTCTCTAGCAGGCCACATAGCAGCTCAGGGTTCCCAAAAGCAAAAAAACAGAAGATGCCGAGCCTTCTGGAGGCTTTTGCCTGGAACAAGCCAGCATTACTTCCATGGCATTCTGTTGGTCAGAGTGAGTCACAGGTTCAGCTTAGACTCAGCGAGAAGGGACCTATGTCTCCTTTACTGACGTGAGGGGTGGCTTGCATGTACAGGAGAGGGGGAATTGTTGGGGGCCATCTTTAAAGACCAGCCACCACACTTGCCTTAGGCGTCTAACTGATGGATAAAATTATTTGACCCCTAAATCAAATGTCTTTGAGTCATTTGGTTATCTAAAGCCTGGGACCTTACTTTCTTTACCTTAGTATTCACGACAGGTTCTGCCTGGAGCATGCTGGAAACTAATACACATTGAGTGTTACTTCTATTCCAGGAACATTAATCAGTGTTCATAACAGCTCATTAAAATGAGAATCTCCCCCATTTTGCAGGTGCTTGAAGCTCAAGAGAGTTGTGTAACTTCCTAAAATCATGGAGGTGTTGAGGGGAGATCTAAAACTCACTTCTAGGCTCAAGGTCAAGACGTGTTTGATGAGTAGATCTCTCATCTCTGCAGCTCTTGCAGAATGCAGGGTCATGCATCTGGGCTTCCTTAGCTGTATTTCATACCCTGCAATGCACTTGCAATGAAAACAGCCAAGCCAGTGGTTTGGGTGGTCTTAGCAGTCAAACGGTTGCTGATAAACACGTTGTGCAAAACTCCACCATGAGGATGACTGACGAAGTGATGCAGAGCAGACAGTGGCCTGTCCTTCCGCTTCCTAGTGCGTGAAGACTCTGTGGAGGAGCCCCAGTTTCAGATAAACACCATGAGTTGTCACATCAGTGTGTGGGGAGGAACTTTCCCTCCTCCTGTGATGGTAATTGGACAAATTAAGTATGCAGATGAGGCTTCCACTTGGTAGGATACTTTTTCTCTATTCAGGTCACAATAAGTAATTTAGGAAAAGTCTGACTCTCACACACTCTCTCTCAAATATGCAAATGAAATGCAGTGGTACATGTTCTCAGAAATTTTCTGCAGATGCCAGATCAGCAGCTATTAAAAGTTGGGTAATTACAGTAATTAACTTCTGAAAGAGGTGGGGGCGGTGGGAAACCTCATAACAACAAACAGAATAGTAGATCAAATGAGAAATGAGACACACACAAGAAAATGCTGAAATGAAACTGACAGAAGGACTGCAGGTTTTGGGGCAGAGAAAGCAGCTGGAAGTTTCAGTAGATGGCAGTATTCCTAAAAAGATGCAGGGGCTTCCCTGGTGGCGCAGTGGTTGAGAGTCCGCCTGCCGATGCAGGGGACACGGGTTTGTGCCCCGGTCCGGGAAGATCCCACATGGCCGCTGAGCCTGTGCGTCCGGAACCTGTATTCCGCAATGGGAGAGGCCACAGCAGTGAGAGGCCCGCGTACCGCAAAAGAAAAAGAAAAAAAAAAAAAAAAAAAAGATGGACTGTGAGTTCCCTCTCATCTCCCTTTAGGTGGGCCTGGTGATTCCCAGCATCCCTATACTCTTACCCACTTTACATCCCTCAGATGCTCTTCCTGCCTTATGGATGAGAAATTGATAGCTTTCCAAGGTACAGATATCATTTTAGAAGCAACAACTTAACTACTTACATGGGTTGTCTGGTTTATTTCTAATTGTGGCCACATTAAATTTGTTCTGTTCATGACCAAGAGGGGGTTTTTCCCTCTGCAAAATGCTAGCAGTGCGAGCTGCTCTTGGAAACAGATAATCCAGCTGAGTTTTCTTTCCTCTTGTATCATCGCCAGTATTAACATTGGACTCTAGGAATTATATTGTGAATGTTGCTGTGCTAAGCACAAGGCAAAAGTGGAGTCCGGCTCAGTTCTCTTGGAGCTGAGTTGGCCGCTGGAAGAAGTAACTGAGAAGAAAGGCCTTTTCTCTTTCTTTCTGGCATGCTCAGCAGCCATGAGGGGCTTGCTGTAGGGACGTGGCTCTGGGCTAGAACTCTGACCAGTAGTGGAGAGCTCTCTTGTCCCAGCACCACTGCACTTCCGTTCATGTCTTAGCAGAGGGTTACTTGCTCTGTGCATGACAGTGGGAACTCAGAGGGTGGGAAGTCAGATCCGGTTTCACAGAGGTGGGACTCAGCCTGTGTCGGGGCCACCAATGTGATGTATCTACTTTTATGAATAATTATGCAGCACCTACTAGGCGCCACTGGGGATTCAGAGACCAATGCCACAGTAACACACAGTCTGAGTGTGAGGGTGGGTACTCAGACGAGTGGAGAAGATAGTTAGATATTCTAACTGTAACAGAGGTTTGCCCACAGGGCCTTGGGGCAGAGGGGAGAGAAAGCCGCACAGAGATGGGGACACTGGAGCCAGACTTTAAAGAAGAGACCTGTCTATGCCAGATCAGGTAGAGGAGGGTGGGACAAGACAACAGAGAGAGGTACACGTGGAGATGCCCATGCGGGGACTTCAAATAGTTCAGTTGGGCGAGGATAGACCATGCGGGTAGAAAGGGAGTAAATGGGGCAGGAGAAGTAGGTTGAAGCCAACTCATGAGGGGCCTTGAGTGCCATACACAGGCAGTTGGATTTTATTGGATTACCATCCTTTGTCGTTATCATCATCACCACTGCTGTGGTTAATGAGCACCCACTATATGAGGCTCTGAAGATGACAGATTTTGGTCAAATCTCTCTGCCACTTAACAGTCACAGAACCATGGGAAATTATCTAACCTCCACGACCCTTAATTTTCTTTGCTGTAGTATGGGGAGAATAATATCATCTTCCTCATGGCATTATTGTGAGGAGCAGCTGAAGCAATGCAGGAGCACTTAACACGGCAAGCAGAACATACAAGGCACCACGGGAAACACTTGCTGACGGGTGTAGCTACTGCTATTAGTTGCCGAAACTTTACAAGCATTTTATCGTTTGATCTTCATAATAACCCTGCAAGGTAGACATCAGTATTCCCACTTCACAGATGAGGACTTGAAACTTGCAGCACTTAAGTGACAGAGTTAACATCATAGCTAGGTGGTGGATGTGCCTGATGGGAGGCTCCAGGACCTCCTGCCACTGCACCAGGTTGCCTTCCCTGTAGGGAGGTGGTAGCCGTGGGTGGGAGGCAGTTGGAAAGCAAGGACATGATCAGACCTGGGCATTAGAGAGACTGTTGTCTATAGTCAGTGTGCACCTCCCCTCACTGTTGGGTGTGTTCCAGATTCTGCTGCAATGGAAGCCTCCCACACAGTATGATGGGACAGAAAGAAGATCAGGCTCGGGCTGCATCTGTCAACTGATTTGCACCTCAATTTGGAAACGGTGCCATTTTCTGGAATTAGCCTGTATTTCAAACACATTGAACTAATCATGTGGGTTTCAAATAGCTCAAGTATCGACAGCATTAATAGCCCTGGATAGCATTGTGTAAGGGCAAGCTATTTGAAAAGAGCTATTTCCTGCAACAAGGAAATTGGCAAAGTAGGAGTCTTGCTTTATTAAATTACAACACATTAGAGATTTCAAATATGTTGAATTTCTATGTTTCTTCTGCTCTTTCATTCTGACCCCATTCTTCCCCAAATATTTCTATTGTCCCTGGGTGGAAAAGTCTCAGATCCTGGTCAAAATCCAAGTGACTTCTTAGGGTAGCCTCTTAAATAAAACAAAGGGACATAATCTTGCATGGAGATGAAGAGCATCAAAAGGAAGCTACAGTGGACATAGAATGATGGAGTGGAAGTTAAAGTTGATAGGGTGAGCTCTGGTCCAATTATCTGGCGACCTTTCCTCCAGTCCTGTACCATCGTTATTTCTATGACTTAACATGGGCCACTTCCTTTCCCTGCACCTCAATTTCAGCTACTCAGATTTGGCCTAGATCACAGGGGTTGCAGACACAGTGTCCTGGGGCCAGAGTCGTAAAGTAAATGTGTAGGTGTAAACAATAAGGAATGGTGAGACCTGTGGTCGTAGGGAAGTGTACTTGCCCTGCCTAGAGGTACTCACAATCTAGCTAGGGGGAAACAAGACAAAAGCAAAGCCAAACTACCCCCACCAAATAAAACACTTCTGTAGGCCATCAGTTTATGCCCCTTATGAGATACTGAGTTCCCTTCCTTATAATGAGTGCATGACTCAGTCTTAAAAACATGGGCTTTGAAGTAAGACCTGGGTTGGGGTGCCAGTTCTACCACTCACTGGCTATGTCACCTTAGGAAATTGATGTAACCTCTTCTGTCTCAGTATTCTCATAATAATATTTTCCCATTGAGAAGAGTAGTGGGAAGTATAGTTCGAGTGTCCTTAGGGCTACCTGGCATGCAGTATGTGCTCTCATACCCCCTACCTTTCTCTTCTGGCTTTGGTACTCGATGTTCCTAGGACTCTGAGTCACAGTATATAAAATTTTAGAAATACAGAATGGAAGGTAATACATTTTAGGTATATTTCCAGCTGGCATTATACAATTGATAAATTAATTGATAAATACAAATGATAATTAATCAGGAACCTTACTGATACAAGGTAAGAAAAGAAGACTGCAACTAAAAGGGATTAATATTCTGAAAACACTTGCATCCTTTAAGGAAAAGTACTTTCGCAAATGCTGTTTCTGTTGACTCCCACCAAAAACATACCATTGAGGTAGGTATTTTCATTATTCTCATTTTAAAGCTAAGGAAACTGAGGCCCAGAGAAAGTAGCTAGCCCAAGTTTCCCGTTAGTTAGTGTCAAATCAACATGAGTACCTACTTCTGGGTAGATATTTGTGTGCCCTGTGCCCAGAAGATGAAGGAAGGGTAAATGTCTATTTGGAAGCTCAAAGCAACACACCGGGGCTGTAGTCACAGAATGCTTGGAAATGGATCTCTTATCTCTACAAGAGACTGTGGACTCTCTAGTCTTGTTTGAGGAATCTTCTCCAGACAGTCGTGTGTGGAGACCTGCTAACAACAGCAACAACAACACATCTGTTTAAAAAGTATGTCTTAAAAGAGTTGTGTCAGCAATTTACTTTGGCCAAAGCAATAGAGATACTCGGGGTAAGTTAATCCCTCCTTCTCTGAGCTAACCGAGGATGCCCAAGCCACAGCGGGGAAGGGTTCTGGCTGGAAGCTGATGTTGGGTCTCACGGAGCCCACTGCTCACCTGACCTAGCTGTCGTGGAGTGAGGGGGTGTGTGTCCAAGGTGATGGAAACTCTTCGCAGATGTTTCAGGTTCCAGGCTGTGCAGGCATCCTCCTGGATGGATGTTTACAAGCTGATTTCCCTAGTGATGTCCTCATGCTCCATCTCAGGGCTGACCACAGGCTCAGGAAAGATCATTTCCCCTGCTGACCTGGCACTGTTTTCATTATTCTTCAACACTCACTTGGCACATCACCTTTTCTGACCACCTTCTCTGGTCCAGTGCACCTGCTGTTTCCTAGAACACCTTGTGCCCTTGTGCTTGCACTTACTGGGCAGCTCTTGTGTTTGAGGCACAGGGATAAGTGCTGGGGACACAAGGATGAGGAGCCATTGTCTCTGGCAGCAGTTCACAGTTCTTGGTAAATAGATAGATAGCTTGTCATAGTGTGGTGTTTATAATGATTCAGGTGTGGACACAGTGCTAGTTAGGAAGATCAGAAAAGTTTTCTTAGATGAGAGAACGTGTGAATTGTCTCTTTAATAAGTAGGACCTCAGCAAAGGGATGGGATTAGAAAGGACATTCTCAACTTTGAGCATCAGTCAAAAAGGTTATGGCGTATTCAGCAAAGGGTGAGGATGTTACTGGGGTAGAGTACACGGTGGACCAAAGGGGAGGTTGGGAAGTAAAGCTGGAAAGAGACAAATATTTTATTAATATAAGATCCTAGGCTTCTGTAACCAGGAAGTATTGGCCAAAATATGTATGTAATTTGTAAATTGTAAAAGAAGCAGAAGATTTAAAGCAGGCACCCACATGCATCTTGGTCTTCATTGCAAATCTATACAAGTACATCCAGGAAGCCATGCCTTTAGACGTGGATTCTACTGATTCAATGGGATTTGGACCCTCTTACACCTAAACCAAGATCACAGACTCCGATGCCTGTAAGGCCATGTGGGCACTGCAAACGAGTGTATTAGGCCGGTGGGGGCTGTGCACAATGGAAAGTTTATGCCCATATAAAGAAAGAGCTAATTCTAAGTAAGCAAAGATAAAAACCACAATGACTTGTCAAATAAAACACATCTTTACCTTGTCAGATAAAACACATCTTTACAAATAAAACACATATTTACCTGTGACATCCCAGAAGAGCAGAGGTCACTTAAAATGTATCATCTGTCTTCCAAAATCATCAAATAAAGAACATTTCAACCAAATTGGAATAAGTGACTAGTCCAAATTTGAGTAGCTCAGTGACAGTCCCTAGTTCTTTCTAAGTGTCTGGGGGAAGCAGATGCTGGTCATCTGATGGTTTTTCGTTAGGACTACATGATTAATGTCTAGAAGACACACTCTGGACTGATGTACTCATAGCCCACGCCTCCTTGGAGGGACCCACCCCACCAGGACCCAGCCCTCACTGGGCTCTGGGACCACCATATTAACCTGGACCAGGAGAGAAGGTGGGGGGTGGGAGAGATAAAGAAGATTAAACATCCACAGCTGGACAAGGACAGACTTGAAGACTCAGCTGCTAAGTGGAGAAGGCAGAAAACTCCTACAGGCGGCCCCGCACATCTCTCTGTGATAATTTGCCTTGTGGGTCCAGCCTGCTGATGACCCTGAGCGCTTACCACTGAGTCCTAATTGAACCACTATCCCCTTCCTGCATTGGAAGTAATGTGCGTTAGGAAAATCAATCCATTTGTAGGGGGAGAAACCAGACTGGTTTCCTGCTACTGCTCATATTTTCACTAAAACCCCATTTTACTGGAACCAACATTGAAAAAAACAGCACATTTTATTCAAAACAAGGCAATATTGGTATTGACAGAGCTGCAGCGATAATGAGGACGATCAATTTTCCCTCCTCCATTATGGGGTATTGAGCAATTTTGGAGTAAACTTGTGGCATCATTAGATAAGATCAGCATTTCTGTTTCTTCCTTTTGAAAATTTTTTCTTTTTTTCTTTCTTTTTTGCATATTTAGATTTTAAGTATTCCTGCTCTGGTGAGGAAGAAAAAAAAGCAAAAACAACAACAAAAAGGAAAGCCAAAAGTCCCCAAAGCAATAAGTGAAGTGCTGGTAATAAAAATTGGAGGTTGTAGACATTTCTTTTTAATTCTTATTAATAATACATTGTGTTGTTATTTTTGCATCTTATTACATGCAGACTGTCTCCCCAGCTTTCACCCCAAATTAAAAGACTGCAGTTACCAAATATTCCAAGTTCTGGGAGAGGGAGAGTTCTGGGCAAGAGGGTAGAAGCAGCTTTTCTGTTTTGAGAAGAGTGAAGAAGGAAGGCAGAGGTGCGGGCTCCTTGGATGTAGGAAGGGACACTTAGAGCATTGGAAGAAAGATTTGGGGAAGGGAGTCAGGAGGTTGGGGAGGTTTCTACATGGAAGAGCGTCTTAAAGTAAAAGACATGGAACTGTTTAGTGCAAATTAGATCTGACATTTCTTTCTTCTGTTTCTGGTCCCTGTTGGGTTATACATGTCCCTCTAGCATCTCAGGCTGGCTGTGCAGATACCACAGTGACAGGGAAGGGGATTGTCTTCATCCATTCGGGCCACTATAACAAAATACCATAGACCAGGTGGCTTACAAATAACAGAAATTTATTTCTCACAGTTCTGGAGGCTGGAAGTCCAAGATCATGGTGCTGGCAGATTCGGTGTTTGGTGAGGACCCACTTCCACACTCATGGCACTCTTCTCGCTGTGTCCTCACGTGGTGCAAGGGAGGAGGGAACTGTCTGGGGTCTCTTTCCTAAGGCCACTAATCCCATTCATGATGGCTCTGCCCTCAAGACCTAAGCATCTCTCAAAGGCCCCACCTCCAGATACCACCACACTGGGGGTTAGGTTTCAACGTATGAATTTGGTTAGGGAGGAACACAAACAGTCCATTGCAGGGACCATGTTCTTTGAGTGATGAGATCTCTCCTTGACATCAGTGATGTTGACAGAGTGACAAAATCCTACCTGGGAGCAGCCCCCCTGAAACCATTCTAATGTAGTTTATATTTTAAACTAAAATTGAATAGTCTAAAATTTTAAGTCGTAAATATTACTGAAGATATTGTAATGATGGGAATTTCACTGAATGCCATCAGTTTGAGGCAGGAGCTATAGGCGTCATGCTTTTGGAAGGCGTGGGAGGATGGGAGGGTGAGCTGTGTGACCCCTTCCTTTTTTTTAAAAAAATTATTTATTTATTTTTGGCTGCGTTGGGTCTTTGTTGCTCCATGCGGGCTTTCTCTAGTTGTGGCGAGCAGGGGCTACTCTTCATTGCTGTGCACGGGCTTCTCATTGCCGTGACTTCTCTTGTTGCAGAGCACAGGCTCTAGGCATGCGGGCTTCAGGAGTTGTGGTTGTGGCTCATGGGCTCTAGAGCGCAGGCTCAGCAGTTGTGGCACACGGGCTTCATTGCTCCGCGGCATGTGGGATCTTCCCACACCAGGGATCGAACCTGTGTACCCTGCATTGGCAGGCGGATTCTTAACCACTGCACCACCAGGGAAGTCCCACCCCTTCCTTTTTAAAAAAATCTAGAAACTGATGACAAACACTGTAAATATGTTTCACCACACATTGTAGTCCTTGAAACACATGTGCTACAAAACTGTGTTCACAGCCTGAAGAAGAACGTCATCTTACAAATTTCTATCCCTTAGTGATACAGACATACTCTTGACCATCTCTGGGCAGGGTGGCCTCGAATAACTACATGCACAGGGAGGTAGGTGATGGTAGAGCGAGGTGATTCTGAGTGTTGGGTCCAGAGTCCCAGAGTAAGTGCCTTTATGGTGACTCCTGGCTTTATGTTGGTAGACTAAGCTAGACATAATCTACATCACCATAGATACCTTTTCTTGAAACCAGAGACTAGGGCAAATGTGTGTAATATGAAAAGCAGGCTAGGGTCTCCGCTTGGGTTCCCCAAAGTGGAGCCCGAGACAGGGCTACAGGTGCATGGGATTTGTGGAGGGAGGGACTCAGAAGAAGGGAGGTGAGGGAAGCAGAGTGGTGCAGGGGAAGGAGCTGAGTGAGGACATGCTATCAGCTGAAGTCTAGCTTCAGCCTGAGCCTACAGGGCGGGGCTCTCAGCATGAATTGCACCACAGAGGCTGAAGGGCATGGCTTCATTGGCTGTAGTCTGGGGGCGATGTATATGTGTCTGTATTTATGTGCGCACACTTTTATGTATGTGTGTACGTGTATGTATGTGTACGTGTACACACATGTATGCATGCATGAACATACATATGGGGGTTACATAGCAGGGCAGCTACAACTTAGGGGAGCTTGACCTCCACAGGAGGGGCAGCTGTGATGGGTACACTAACCTGGAGAAGGACGTCCACTGCAGAAAAACTCCATTAAGATCTAACTGGTATCCTGGTCATTTCAGAGAGTCTTATACAAAGTAAAAGAAAATGTGGGCAGTCTTAAGAGTTTTTATGAAGAAAATTCCACCCCCCAATTTATATATCCGTGGAGGCTGGGAATTCCAGGGGTTTACCCTTTTATGAAGAGAGGAAGATTGTGAAAACAATGTATTGTATTTGGCTCAATACTGACTGAGCTGATTCTATGCACTTTATCCTATGGGCCTCAAGGACATAAAGATAGTGAAGTGAGTTGAAATCTAGTAGGAGGAAGATAAGAGGCCAGCTGTCTGTGTGTCTGAAAGTGCTTAGCACAGAGAGATGGACAAAGGATGAAGGGTGCAGGGAAGTCTTCCCCGCTGGAGCCGTGACTTCAGGGGCTTGTATGGGCTGGTGTGGTTTGGCACGTGAAGGTGGAGTGGGCTGCAGCTGGGTGGGGCACCTACTGCAGGCTGGCACTCCCAGGAGGATTCCACCTTCTAGACTGGGGGCGCAAACTCAAACACAGAACTGTTGAGTGAGCGATGCCAGTGGGTAGGGGGTGAGTTGTGGGACCCGCTAGAGGGCATAGCCGCTGCCCAGCTCCCACTGCTTCTTGACAGACACAGGATGGCAAAGCAGCATGACCAGATCTTTCCACCTTTTGAGAGAGGCCACAAGTCTGGACTTTTACGTGGACTCTCCAGGCTTTTAAAAATGTTAGCAATTCAGAAACGGTTTAAACATGGTGCGGGTCAAGCACCACACGTCTCAGGCTGATGCAGCCTCTCGCTTGCCAGTTTGCAGTCTGTTTGAAGCTGTCTACCTGTTTGGCAGCTCCTGTGAGGAGGCCACATCTGAGAGGCCCAGGACAGACGGGGTGCAGTAAGAACAGGCTGTGAGGGCTAGTCTCCTCGCCCCACCACCAACTCAAGGCCTAGTGGGGAGCTTACCAAAGTGGCCCACGAAACATGCCAACCTCTGGGGCTCACTGCTTGCTTTGGTTACTCTTAGCTTTCCGAGGAGATCCAGTGCTCCGTGGCCAGTCACATCCAGTCCCTGGTGAAGTCGGAGAAGAACCGTCAGGTCATGTGTGAGGCGGGGATGCTCAGGACCCTTATGACCTACTGCCACCAGGCTCTGACCACCAGCAGCAGCCCCTTGCACTCGGGGCTCATCAGGATTTTTGAAAAGCTTGCTTCCCAAGCCATTGAACCAGACGTGTTAAGGTACCGTGTGCTGCACGTTAAATGCTGCCAAGCCCCTGGCAGCACAGTGGGCAGTAAGAGTGCCCCCTCCCCCTCCCCAGCAATGGACACTGCAAGTCCAGGGAGGAGCCTAGGGTCTGCAACAGTGTGAGGCCCGCAGAGCGGACGTAGCCCCTCCCATGGAGCTGATGTTCTCGGGGAGAGGGATAATAAGCAAAGGGTCCTGCAGACAATACAGGAGAGTGCTGGATGGGATGCTCCGTTCAGAGTGGGAGCTCTGAGGAGCTGGGAGGACCAAAGTCGGGAGATTGGGTATAAAGAGGGGGACTTCAAGGGAGTGGCAGTGGCTGAGGCCTGTGGCCTGTGCAGTTCACCAGACCAGGTGAAGATACCCTGCTGAGAGGGGTGGAGGCTGTAGGGGCCTGACTGCCACGAGGCTAGACCACAGGGAGCTTAGCTGGTGTGACGGGCCGCGACTGGGCTCCCTACAAGGACGGGGACAGAGGCAGCACCACTGTGTCCTGTGGGGCCTTTGCACTGCAGCCCCTCCATGACGCCACATGTCTCCTGGAGAGCCACAGCAGGGAGAGAAGATGCACAAGGAGGAGCAGACACAGAAGACAGAAAAGCAGAGGAAAGAAAGGCTCTAGGAGGGAGGTCAGGGGTCTCTTAAGTACTTGTGGCCAGGCCACCCTGCCCTAGACAATGTAGGTGTAGGGAGGGTGGTGCCCAGGGCCACAGGCCAGCTGGACCCCTGCTGACACACAGGACCAAGTGCAGAGGGACTAAAGGCAACCCCTCCAGCCAGCAGGCATGGGACCCAGGGGCCAGGCCAGCCTCTTTCCACCTCTAGCTGTGGGGCTGTCAGACAAGGCCACCGTGCTTAGTTCAGCTGATTAGTCAGTTCCATTAGAAACTTAAAAACAAAGTATGACAAAGTTATTTTCCAACAAAACCCTTTTCCTCTTAAGGTCCTCACTGGTTAAGTCAAAAGCACTTAAATTCACCAGCTCTCTGGTCTGAGTGCCAGGTCAGGGATGCCCTGTTTCTGTATGGCCTGAGAAAAGGGTTTCCAGGCAGAGAGAGGAAGGCCTGGAGGGGGAGCCAGCGAGCTCTGGGACCTAGGACAGTGCTCAGATGAAGCTGGAGAAAATTTCTGCCTGCAAAATGTCTTCATTTGGTTCTCTTGTTTGTTATGATATTCAGACAGTTTCTAGGTTTTGGAATTGCTCCACCTCCATCGGCTGCAGCGGAAATCCTCCGTTCATCTCACGTACGTGGAGGGGACTGTGGATGCCCAGGTGAGGACAGAGGAAGGAGCAGGGGCAGGATAATGGGATTTAAAAGAGAATATGCATTTCTCGTAAGGGATCCTTTACAACATATGGGAAGCAGACAGATTTAAAAATGATTTTACCTGCTGCTCAATGGAGCAAATGAGGAAAAAGCAGAAGGATCAGATCAGTGGTCCCCAGATAAAGACCAGATATGGAAGGAGGGAGACCCCTACCCCCATACAAGATGGTGATGATGAGTGTGTACTTGACCCCTTTGGGCCTGGAGCACGGAAACCTTCATGTCACAGCGCGTGCAAGAGTACCCAGCGCTGCCCCTGGGCAGAGGAACAGTGTCAGCTTTCTGCACAGCTCACAGCTCAGGGGGGAGTTAGGAGGTCAGGAGAACAAAGGATTGGCCTGGTACCTGGAAAGATGCTGGTCCAGGGAACCAGCTTGGAGAAAAGAAGGACATGGACATGCTGAATATAAGATTGCATAGGACATTGAGGCAAGGAGGCCCAATTGAAAAGCAAGGATGGAGAGTCAGGCTTGAGCCGGAAGCCAGAGGTGGGAGACAGAGCTTTCGAGGAGACAGCCTGTTGTGAAAGAGAGTGTGGAGGCCAGAGAACCAAGACAAAGACGCGGTGAGCGACGGCCAATGGGGCAAGCCAGTGACAGCAACAGAAAACCTGTATTGGAAAGGGGTGGGGGCCACGACAGAATTAAAGTGAGAAGAAGTTTCTAGGAGGAGCAGGTTGTCACAATAGTTCCGTGTTATCAAAATCAGCAGAGAGCCCAGGTGGGAGGGCCAGTGGAGGGCCCAGGAGGACACCCTCAGGGTTAGGAACGGCATGGTACTCTGCAGAGCCCTCCTTCGGGGCTGTGGCAGAAATGTGGGGGCTGTTGTCAGAAGAGGGCCAGGAATGGTTTGAGCAAAGACACAGCTCTTCTCCTGCTTGCTGCCCTAGGGTCACAGGCAGTGACACCAGTGCCTGCTGAGGATCCGCTGGACACCAGCCCTCGCTCCGCAGTCACACAGGCCCGCAGGCCCTCAGGGCCATCCCAGGGCTCAACCACCGCCCTTCAGACAGCACTGAGCCTCATCTCCATGACCTCCCCACGCAACCTGCAGCCTCAGAGGGCAGCCCTGGCTCCATCCTTCGTGGAATTTGACATGTCTGTGGAAGGTTATGGGTATGACAGGCTTTCATATACTTGAAATACACTATTAATTTCCCAGTGCCTTGGGTGAATTATAATATTGATTACAAAAGTGTAGCTCCCATCGTCTCTCACACTCAGCTGTGGAAAATATCTGGGTCATGGACACCCTGTCTTCTCAGTGGCTTCTTAGAGGCAGTGTCCCCAGCTGTCTTGGGCCAGGACCCTCTCATTCCCCTGGTGTGTCTGCATTCATGTGCAGTGTGGACTGCCCTCCCCTCTAGCCTCCAGAGCAGATTCCTTTCTTAGGGTCATGGCGCCAGCATCAGCTGCTTTCTGTCCTCGGGGCCTCATGGTCTAGGAGGGAGTGAGGCCCCTGCAGAAGGACAGAGGGGGAAACCTCACGCCAGAGGTTGGCTTGCGGTTCAATGATCTGAGACACTTTCCTGTTCCAGCTGTTTGTTTATTCCAACCCTGTCTACGGTGATGGGAACCAGCACTGAATACTCGGTCTCTGGAGGGATTGGGACAGGTAGGTGCTTCGCCGGGGGTTTAGCTTGCTGAGGTCCCCTCCCCGACCTGGGAGGAAGTCCTTGGGGAGCCTTGATTTCAGATTTCCACTTGGCATTTCCAGAAGGTGTGAGTCTTCCTCTTGGTCCCGCTTGTCCCGTTGGTCATGCCTGCCTTGGGGCAGGGATGTCCTGTTCACTGTGCATCCCAAGGGCCCAGCCCATGGCTCTGCACAGAGCGGGGGCTCTGTTAGCACTGATGGGCTCGGTGGGTGAGTTGGTGGCTGAGCCTGGCTTTGATGCATTTTGTCAGTGATTGACAGAGGCTGAAATGGACACCTCACCCCACCTTACGGCTCTCTCTAGAGAAGAATATGAGTTCTTTGCTGATGGCCATCCAGTCTTTGGCTCACGTGGGGATCGACTGGGCCTTGGCATGCTTTGTACAGTGCTGCACTCAGCTGAAAACCAGGCACCCCTTGTTAGGAGAGCCAGGGTCTGGGTTTCTATGGGAGGGTAGGTGCTCAGGAGCTATTACATTTACGGCCCATCGGCGCAGGGTTCCAAGCCTGATTCTGCCCATTCGGTGAAGGCAGTGGGCCCTGCCTGTTCCACCAACCCTGTTACAAGGTGGGAGGGCATGGGTTTCCCTAGAGTGGAATATTCCCCAGGCAAGGCTTAGCCAAGCTAGGCCGGGGTCCTCTGCCCCACGTAGCACATGGCCTGGCTTTAGACCAGCTGACCTGTGGGCCACATGATGACGGATCTCAGGGGTGTGCCACGTCTCCGCTCCCTTGGCAAGGCAGAATGGAATAATAGGTGGGCCAGCATTGGAGAGAGGCTTCGAGGATCTAGGTTCAAGTCCTGGAGGGAATATGCCTTATTGCTGCAAGTATGAATAAGGAGACAAGAGCATCCTCCTGCGTGGGGTCATTGTAAAATAGGTGTGAGTCGGGTGGGGCACAGTGCTAGCACACAGTAGGGCCACCCCTGAGCTGAGCCAGAGCCACAGTGAGTCTAGACAGGCTTCCGCAGCAGGACAAAGCCTAAGGGCGTGCTTGTGTTCTGACCCCAGGCGCTGCCAGGTCCTTCCCTCCACCAGGGGGCCTGACCTTTTCCTGCTGGTTCCTGATCAGCAGGCACAGCTCAGTCACGGAGGGCCACCCGCTGCGCTTCCTGACCGTGGTACGCCACCTGGCCAGGACCGAGCAGCCCTTCGTCTGCTTCTCCGTCAGCCTCTGCCCGGAAGACCTCTCCTTGGTTGTGTCTACAGAAGAGAAAGAGCTTCAGCCCCTGGGTAAGGTTTCACCCACCCTTGGGAGAAGTGGGGCTGAGTCAGCAGCTCTTGGCCCAAGAGCCAGGGGGACCGGCCCTCCCTCAGTTGTACAGGTGGCTGGTCCTGGCTCTGCCTCAGAGAGCTCAGCTCGGCTCTCCAAGCTCACCTGCCAGCGATGGCCTGAACTGGCCTGAGCTGGCCAAGGCCAGGCTATTATGGCTACGCCTGTCCTTGTGCGCCCCATTTCATAGTGAGACATTGACACTGGAAGGCCCAGGGTTTGGCCTGGCATCCTTTACACACAGCACAGCTGCCTAGGTTCCTTCCCTCGCAGGTATTTGCCACCCTGTGTGCATCACTGTGGAGGCAGCAGTCTAGTGAGGGGTAGACCCTGCAGCCTGACTCCTGGGCTTGAACTCTGGCTCTGCAACCTTAGGCAAGTTACCTAACCTCTTTGTGCCTCAGGATGGTAACATGGAAATCACGATAGTGCCTACCTCAGTGCCTGGCACAGAGCAAGAGCTCCAGCAATGACAGCTGCTGTTGTCAATATTCTGTGGCGGGGGGACTCGGCATTGGCTCCATGGGCACAAGGCCCGCTTCTGCTGGGTTGCTGCTCTCTGACACCACAGGCGTGGTCTGGTGTTTGTGTTCTCTTCCAGATGTCATGGAACCCGAGGGTGACCCTGAGCCTTCTGCGGGACGCCAGCTTCGGGTCAGGTGTGGCCAGATGCTGGCCTGTGCTCAGTGGCACCACCTGGCTGTGGTTGTCACCAAGGAGATGAAAAGGAATTGTACTGTTTCCACCTATCTGGATGGGCAGGTCGTCGGCTCAGCCAAGGTAAGGTGGTTTTCCTCAGTTGTACTTGCCCCATGGCCATGCCCCCCTGCCACACCACCCTGGAGTGGCCTCAGTTCTTTGCTTTCTTTTGGCAGCAGCGCTGGTATCTAATGAAACCCCCTTGCTGTCCAGAACACCTGGCTGAGCTCAGGCATAAAAAGAACACCTTTAGATGATGGTCACACAACCAGGGCAGAAACTAAAACATGGAAATAAGAATAGTCATGATAGCTACGATTATAAGAATAATCATAAGAGAATAGAAATCCCCAGAATGAACAGAACAAGGCTTCTCACATGTTAAGGTGTGAATTCCCCAGGGGGGTCTGAGCAGGACCCAAGGTTCTACCTTTCTAAGAGGCTCTTTGGTGAATCTAATGCAGCCAGTCTGCATGCTACACTTAGCAGCAAGACACAGGGACTTGCAAAGACACCAACATGTCTTGCCAGATTTAGAGCAGGAATGATGAGGAAAGGACGGTCCCCTGCTTAGAGAAGGTAATAGAATGTGAACACACAGCTGGAGGAAGCGTCTCCTCACTGTCATTTAGAGACACCTGAGGTCCTAGGGCATAAGGGAGAGGAAGCTGGGAGATGAAGACTGGCAGGCGTGCTCCAGCGACCACTGTCAGAGGTCCCCAAAGAAGCCAGAGACAGAAGGACCCAGAAGACCACAGAGGGCAGGTGCAGCCAGATTTTCACCCAGGTTCCAGAGACAGCATCTCAACCTAGGCTACGTTCTTGAATCTTTTGGGAAGTCTTTTAAAAGTTCTCTTGCATAGGCTATACCCCAGATTAAATACAGCAGAATGTCTGTGAGTGGGGTAATTTGGTGATGTTTCCCAAGTGATTCCAATATTAAGCCAGAATGGAGAACTTGAGATTAATAGGGTTTCCCATTTCAGTAGTTTGACATTTGGGGCCCGAACATTCTTTGCTGTGGGGTCCTATTCTGTGTATATTAGAACACTTAGCAGCATCTGTGCCCCACCAAAGATGCTATAGCATCTCCTTCTGCCCAGCTGTGACCACCAAAAATGTCTCTAGACATTTCCAAATGTCTTGATGGGGGAGGGCAAAATCGCCCAGGTTGAGAATCATTAGGTTAGAACAACCTAAATTCTGTGGAACCTGAAGATGAATTTGATGCTATCTTCTGGTAAATGTCTTATCAAAAAAAGCAGTGGTAACCAGAAAGATTCACCAGGAGCGTGACAAAGGTCCTTCAAAACATAAAGTTAACTTTTTTCTTAAATCATTAACAATTCCTTCCCTCCCTCCCTTCCTTCCCTTATTAAGTATTTATTGAACACCTACTAGGTGTTAGGAATTGTCCATGCCTACCAGCCAGATACCTCCAGGAGCATGCATATAGTACAAAACAAGAGTTACATTTATTAAGCTTGCTGTAGCAAGAGACTCCTTACCCCATTGGGTAATAAGGACTTAGGAGGAGCTAATAGGATTTGGGCTCATTTTAGGTGAGTTTTTGGGAGGGTTCGAAGAAGTGGAGGTCAGTCTGTTCTGACTTGGGTGCTGTCAGAAAGGCAATTTGGTGTCTGTGTATGTTCAGAACTTTTTTTCAGGAGGTAGGAGGAATGGGGCAGGGCTTGAGCTGTCAGTGGAGAAGGAGCAGTGGTCACTCAACGTTAGCCAGGATGGAAAGTGTGGTCACATTTGTGGTTTCCCAGTGTCTTTGTTTTTCATCTGTTTAGGCATAATTACAGAGTGGACTAGTTTTGGTCCTCTTTCACCGAATATGTTGGCATTCTCTCTTGTTTCATAGAATAGGTTGTGTTCTGTGAAATAGATCATGTACCTTGAGGGTAAGAAGCTTGTCCTATTGCTATTTGGAACTTGCTTGCACCTAGCACAGGACTGGCATACAGAAAGCATGCAATAAACACTTGATGAATTGCACTGAATTTATAGCCGCAAGGAGTAACATGGACCGGCTGATGGTATTGTTTAGTGAATTGGTACATGGACGAACATCCAACCCCGTGGGACCAGCTAAACCAGATTCAGTCAGCAGGGAGGTTGGAAGTGGTATGATGCTATGGGAATATGCCAAAATAGGCCATGGAGAATGGCCAAGGGCCGAGTCTGACAGAGTTGACTTTCCAAGATGATTTCGACAAGTCCAGTCAGAATCAGCAAGTGAAATTTAATCGGGATAAACATAAAGGCCTGTGTTTAGACGCAGGTGACAGTTGGGCGAGAACAAAATGGGCTTTGGTTGGGGATAACCTAGTGAAAGAGCTGTTCTCAAATGTTAGAGCCTTTGCTTTTATTTCCAAGGGAAGTCAAGTTCAACTGTGAAAGGTGGGGAGTGTGTTAACAGCTTGAATTGAGCAAAATGATTTGGGAGCAATCTGAGACATCTTATGCCTATAAATCAGTCTGAATAGTGCAGGGAGTATACACTGTAGGAATCTGAGAAGAAGGGGACAGGCGGATTGGAGGGGTGGGGCACCTTTGTCAGGTGGGAGAAAAAGTCTCTGCCTACAAGGATGGGAAAGGGGAGAGAGAGCACAGTAGACCTCACTCTAGGTAGGCTTGACAGCTTGGAAAAACTTGGTTTGTTTTTATTTGAAAGTCTTATTTAATTGGTAGGGATAAAAAGAATATTTCTGAAATTATATAACCTCTTATTTTAAAAATATGTATTTATATACATATTCATGTATAATTTTGTAGTCGTTATAAAAATAATATAAACACATTTTGAAATAACTGAAAAATAAAGAAGAAAGATTACCTACATTCCTTCTACCTTACCATCACTTATAGTTTCTTTCAGTTTTTATTCCTTTAATAAAATAGTTGTGACTTTATTGTATAAAACATTTTATATACTACTTAGTTAACACTATCATTTTAAAATGTTTTATCTACGTGGGCTATGAAACTATTATTTTTGGATTTCTGATAATCTGTTAACTATTTCTTTTATCGAAATTTTTGAGAAAATTTTTGAGAAAATTGTAGGCTAACATTTAGTGGTAAGAAAGAGATTGACCAAGTACCACTGGTGGCGCAGTGGTTGAGAGTCCGCCTGCCGATGCAGGGGACATGGGTTCGTGCCCCGGTCTGGGAAGATCCCACATGCCGCGGAGCAGCTAGGCCCGTGAGCCATGGCCGCGGAGCCTGTGCTCCGCAACGGGAGAGGCCACAACAGTCAGAGGCCCATGTACCGCAAAAAAAAAAAAAAAAGAAAGAAATCTTGTGTACCTTTCATCCAGTTTACTCCAATGGTAATATCTTGCAAAACTATAGAATATCACAGCCAAGATATTGACATTGATACAATCTGCTAATTCATTCAGATTTCCCCAGTTTTACTTGTACTCGTGTGTGTGTATTTAGTTCCATACAATTTTATCACATTTGTATGTTCTTGCATCCACTGCTCCCACCAAGATACAGAACATTTTCATCACCACAAGGGTCTCTTTTGTTGTATTTTTATAACTACCACCACCACCCACCCACACCCCCTCCCAGTCCCTGTCCCTAAACTTGGCAACCAGTGAGCTAAAATGTTGTCATTTAAAAGATGTGGTTATATCTATGGAATCATACAGTATGTGATATTTAGGATTAGATTTGTATTCAGCGTAATTCTCTGGAAATTTATTTTAGTTGTTGTATGTGTCAGTAGTTCATCCCTTTTTTATTGCTGAATAGTATTCCATATACTCAGATATGGATACGTAACCATTCACCCATTGAAGGACGTTGGAGGTGTTCCCCGTTTTGGGATGTTACAAATAAAGCTGCTGTGTACATTTACGTACAGGTTTTTGTGTGAGCTTAAGTCTTCATTTCTCTGGGTTAAATACCTAAGAGTCTAATTGCTGGGTCCTATGGTAAGGGCATGTTTAGTTTTATAAGAAGCTGCCAGAATATTTTTCCATAGTGACTGTGCCATTTTCCATCCCCACCAGCAATGGATGAGTCGTCCCGTTTCTCTGCATCTGGTGATGTCACTCTTTTTTAATTAGCCATTCTGATAGGTGTGTAGTGATGATATCTCTTGTTTTTAGTTTGCATTTCCTTAATGGCTAATGAGATTGAACATCCTCTCATGCGCTTATTTGCAACCTGTATATCCTCTTTAGTGATGTCTTATGCACGTGTTTCACTCATTTTCTAATTGGATTGTTGGTTTTTTACTGTTGAATTTTAAGAGTTTATCTAAATATGTTAGATACCCGTCCTTTGTTAGATATGTAATTTGTAAATAATTTCTCCTAATCTATCGCTTGCTTTTCATCCTCTTTCATATGGGATTTTGCAGAGCAAAAAAGTATTTAATTTTCTTGTGAGCAGTTACAGTTTCTGCATGTTCTTTGTTAGTGTATAGAATGCAATCGATCTTTGTGTGTTGATCATGTATCCTGTGACCTTGCTGAACTCAGGTATTAGTTCTAGGAAGTATCTTTTTTTTTGGTAGATTCTTTGGAATTTTCTACATGGACAAACCATCTGCAAATAGAGACAGTTTTATTTCTTCCTTTCCAGTCTGTAATTATTTCTAGTATGTAAAACTTAATTAAGGTACCAATATTGGACATTTAAGTTCTTTGTGAAATGACTGGGAAGAAAAAGATGAACCTTTTAGTGGCACTTTATAGTTCTTATCAAATTTGTTTCCAAAGGCACAGTGTCAGTTTTTTACTCCCACCAGCATTTTTTTTTTTTTTTTTTTTTTTTTTTTTTTTTTTCGGTACGCGGGCTTCTCACTGTTATGGCCTCTCCCGTTGCGGAGCACAGGCTCCGGACGCGCAGGCTCAGCGGCCATGGCTCACGGGCCCAGCCGCTCCGCGGCATGTGGGATCTTCCCGGACTGGGGCCTGAACCCGCGTCCCCTGCATCAGCAGGCGGACTCTCAACCACTGCGCCACCAGGGAAGCCCCCACCAGCATTTTATAAACTGTTTTGTGCACTGTTTCTCAGCTTTGAGAGTTATCTTTGTAATGTTTTTAGATAAAACAAGTTTTTACTTTGAGAGAAGAAGAAGGTACATCATTTTATATTTTATGTGTTTGTTTGATTAATTCTGAGGTTAAACACCTCCCATCTACATCACCCCCCCCCCAACCTTTTTATGTTAACAGATGTTGTACATTCAGGCCTTACCAGGACCATTCCTTTCAATGGATCCATCTTCATTTGTGGATGTTTATGGATATATTGCTACCCCTCAAGTTTGGAAACAAAAGTCATCATTAATATGGCGTCTGGGCCCTGCGTACCTCTTCGAAGAAGCCATCTCAATGGAAACTCTGGAAGTTATTAACAAACTTGGCCCAAGATACTGTGGTAACTTCCAAGCTGTGCATGCCCAAGGTATGGGGTGTTTTGATTTATAATGATCTTGCCGATACTATTTTTTAAATGGCCATTCAGTTATTTATAGCTTATTTATAAAGAATAAACTCAGCACAGGCCAGTCATTAGGGAAAACCTCTGTAATTGGATCATTACATATTTACAATCCAATAGAAAATGTCAGAAAAGGAAATGACAATCTCCTTTAGATTTCAGTTCCAACACACATAATGGAGGAAAGTGGTGGGTAATACCATCAGCAAAGAAAGGGGGAAGCGAGTGAGATAAATCAGTTACATTCCTTTTAATGAAGAAGCTTTTTAACTAAAGTATACAGTTGTCTTCAATTATTAAACAGGCAGACAAAACACCCACATTTTCATTATTGATTGTTGGCTGTTCAAGCAGGGAGCATAGCTCTCTGTGCTCTGTCAAGTCAACGGGGTCAGCTCCCATCTGGGAAGAATGATAAATGAATCTATGTATGGAAGGCTTCGTGCCTGGTGAAGGGCGATTGAGTGCTCTGGAGTGTTTCTGTCTCCAGGCTCCATGTCTTCTTTGATCTTCATTTCCTCTGGCAAAGGGCACTGGCCAGAACAATGTGAGGAGGTCAGGTCCAGAGCCGAAGTTTCATCAACTCTCTGTTCACACCATGCTTCTCAAGTGCCACATGTGGCTCTCCTTGACTCAGCGACATGGGCACTCATGCCAAAGGATGTGTTTACCATGTACATGCAGCTCATTGAAACCCTTAGGGCTTTCGGCCCAGCATTTTGGGAGCGAGGTTACATTCTCGATAGGTGTCTCAAGCTTTAGTAATTTCATACTTGGAATGCCTCTATTTTTATAGTAGGGTTAATATTGTGAGATTTCTCTACAGTTTTCTATGTGTCAGAAATCACAGGTAGGGGCAAACATGTAATATATAACATACAATGTAACAACATATAGCAGCTACAAACATTCCTCAGTGATGACTTCGCCATGTAGCAGTAGATACTTACTCTTCTGAGGCTTAATTTCCTACTCAGTAAAGTGAGAATAGAAATAACTGAAGATGTGTTATTTTAGGAGAGGACCCTTGTATGGAAGTGATGCCCCTGGTTGCAGAGGAAAGGGTTTCCTTTGGCCTTCACATAGCCAGCTCCTCCATCACCAGCGTTGCAGACATCAGAAACGCATACAATGAGGTGGACAGCCGCCTGATTGCCAAAGAGGTATGCCCTCTAACTTCACCTGCTGCTCCGTTTTGGAATCACGATCTCATGGCTTCCTTCAGCTTTCAGTGATTAAGTGAATACTAATTCACATTTGTGCATGTGTAGACAGTTACACACAGGCATGCTTCCCACTTCATTTGTTAAAATATTTCATGACGCCCGCGCATTCGCATCCCACAAGACTAAACCTCTTATTTCTGAGAAGAAAGTAGGTGTTCTTCGTTTTCCTTGGTAGAGCAAGAACAAATGGAATATTTATAAAGCCTCTGTAACACTGGGAACACTACTGAGCTTCCCTTTTCTGGGTGCTACTAACCCCCCAACATTGCAGAATATTCTTTGAATCACTGTGTTTATGCAAACAACAAACTTGCAAAACAGCAAGCAGACATGCTTATAGATGAAGATGCCATTAGACTTCCTGTTTCCTAATTCCTGCATAAAGAGCTCTATTGCTTACTGCTGATGAATTCGGGCTGATTTGTTTACGTTCTCTCCACCCTCACAGACAGAAGGCCCCTTCCCTTTACTGAGACGGCAGGATCAGGGGTTAAGTCCTGTTGAGCACCACAGCTGTGCCTTACCAGCACAGAACCTTCTGCTGGAGGAGACCAGGGTCCCTGTCTTCCTGGCCGTCTGAGACTGGGGATGCCAGGGCTTGCAGAGCCGGATGACCCTAGATCGGGAAGGAGGCAGCTCTGGCCTTCACAGCACCGTTCCACCTCCAGTGTCCTCAGGTCCTTCCTGCTCTCATCAGCTCCTCACTGTGAGCATTTGTTTACACTAGTGAGCATGCGGGACACTGGTGGCGCAGTTGTATAACCGAAGTTGCTCCCTTATGATTAAGCCAGAGCCTGGGAGGCAGGACAGGGGAACCTGAATTTTGGCTTCAGTCCCTCTGACGTCGGTTCAGTTATTATTCATTCACTGACTTACACTTACGGAGTGCCAGGCCTGTGGGTGCCTGCCCTCCAGGAGCTCATGAACAAGACCTCCTCCTTCCCAGGAAGGTTTCTTGGATTAATTGTTACCAATTTCTCTAGATGAACATTTCATCCCGCAACAATGCCACGCCTGTGTTCTTGCTAAGAAATTGTGCTAGTCACCTCTCGGGCTCTCTTCGAACCATTGGAGCCGTGGCCATAGGCCAATTAGGTATGAACTTTTACTGCTATTTGGGAAGAAGGGTTGTGGCCGTCATCGCTTGTGCAGCCTGGAATTCTGGAGCGGCAGGCAGGACTGAGAGGGCTGAGGAGCTGGAACAGTGAGGGCGAGAGTTGGGAGTTAATCTCACCAGAGAGTTAGCCTCCCTGCAGAGGTCAGTTCACTTTGCTGCAGCTGACAACGGGTCGTGAACTCGCTACTAACGGGGCTGGCGTCTGTGCACAATGGAGTGAGTACAGTGGGGCCTCTGAGCAGAGGCAATGCTTGTGGTTGTTTGGGTGAAAACAACAGCCAGCGACTGTTGGTTGCCTTGCAATCAGGCAGGAGCAAAGCCATGAACTGATGCAGGGGTCCAACGTTGCAGATCTAGAGGGCAGACAAGAACCAGAAGTTGTCAGAGCAGCCAGCAAACTGAGGCTCAGAGGGCAGCTGGCTCATCCGGCACTCTGCACTGAGACGGAGGCTGGAGGTCTGAAATCCCTTGGGCTGTTTCAGCCTTCTGTGACCCAGAAAGGACTCAGCACAGGATTTCTCATTGACCTAAAAGTTTCAAAGCCCCTCCTTTTCCTCCCAGCCTGTCCTGTGCACAGGCCCCCGCCCTGAGTGGATGGTGCTCCTGACAGCTCTTGCATGGTGCCGCGGGAACTTCCACTGCAGTGAAGCTGTAGTATACTCAGGAATGCCCTTTGTCCCACACAGGGGTAAGGGTGTTCCACTCCAGCCCTGCTGCCAGTAGCCTGGACTTCATCGGTGGCCCTGCCATCCTCCTGGGCCTCATTTCCTTAGCAACGGATGACCACACCTTGTACGCGGCCGTGAAAGTCCTGCACTCGGTCCTGACCAGCAATGTCATGTGTGATCGCCTGATGCAGCTCATCTGTGGGTACCAGGTAATCCCACCCTCACATCTGAGCCTGCAGTGCCCCCCCTGCAGGGAGCTGGCATCCCCGAGGAACAGGGAGGAGGCTTGCTGGCCCAAGTGGACATTCCCACTAGCATGACTTTTGGAGAAGGGAAACTGAAGGTCCCTGGGTCCTAAGACCAGTGTCACCAGAGCAGAGGGCCAGGTGACAGCCAGCCAGAGAGGGACTCTGATCAGGATGGGGATGCTCACCTGTCTGCAGCTGCCGGCACCTTTCACTGATGAATTCAGGAATCATTTGTGATCCCCCCACTTCGCATCTAGCGTGATGGCTAAGAGCCTAGACCATAGAACTAGAATGCTGCGTTTGAATTGAGCCTCTGCCTAACTTACTACTTAACCTTGCCTGAGTCCTGAGTTATTAACCCTCTCTGTCTTGGTTTCTCTACCTGCACGATATGATCTGTCATATCTCCTGTATCTATCATATCTCCTGTATCATGAGGACTAGATGATTTAATACAAGTGAAGGGCTTAGAATTAATGTCTGGCCCAGAGTAAGTGCCCTAGAAATGTTGGCCATCTTTAGTTCTTAATCTCTCTGTGCTTCAGTTCTCCTCTGTGTAAAATGGGAATAATAGCAACACCTATTTTGTAGGATTGTGATAACTGAGTTAATATATGCTGAATGCTTAGACATGTGCCTGCTCAGAGTAGCTGCCGTGTGTGTGCACTGTGATTGTTATTGCTATTTACTGTTCATAATGTCAGATGAGTTGTAGACACTGTCCTTCAGGAATGCCCTGCCTGGCTGGGAAGCAGCCAAGAAAGGACTCATGCAGGGCAGGAATAGGGTCAAGGCCTAGACAAGGTCACTGGGGCACAGAGGCTGCAGTTTCCTCCTGGGCACAGTGGGGGCAGGGGGAGGGCCTCCCTGTCTCTTCGGCCCCCGAGTCAGGGTCTGAGAAGAAAGCTGTATGGTGTCACGTCAGGCACACCCCCTCTCACCTGGACTGCTGTGCCACAGCCAGACAGCAGCCCCTTCCTCCTGCCTCTCCCTCAAGGTCCACTGATGCCAGTCACAGTTCTACATTATAGACCTGATGACACCTCTGCCTCGTGCAAACCCTTCAGACACGTCCGGTCGTTGATACAATATCCCAACTCCTAAAGGCCTTTCTAACTGGCTACCAACCTGGCCTTCCAGCCCCACCTCCCACCCGGCCAGCGTTTCATACCCTACACTCCTGTGTCCTCAAATCCCGTGTGGTCATGGATCACTAAACACATAGTGTGACCCTGTGTTCCTGTGCCCATGGTTTGTTGATCATTTTTCCCAGGCACATTCCTCTTGTTTTCCCAGGTGGAGCTCCAGTGGCAAGGGGTACATCTCCCTTGACCCCTGCGCTGCCCGTGTGGTCGTCTCCCAGCCTCTGTGGCACTGTGTGTATGCCCAGGTCTAACTGCTCTCATGCAGTGCTGTGATAATCACTCTGCTCATCTCCATCAGACTGTAATGGTCTAAAGCGCTGGGCTTTTCTTGTTCTTTGCCAGTGTATTACTGAGACCAGAAAGACTCAGTAAATATCTGGGGAATAAATGAATGTGTGTGGCCAGATTTATTTCAAAATCCAAGTATTGAGGCTCCTGGTATATAACAGTTTTCTCTGATTATATTGTTAAAGGCAGTAGTAGTGGGATTTGTCCCAGTTCAGCACACGGATGTCCGCTCTGGCTAGGGATTTTAATAATTACTGTGAGCATTTCTAAAAAGGCCCAAAGCAGTTCCTGCTCTCGTGGGTAGACCTAGAAGGATAAAATAAGACGAATACCAGAATAATTTCAGTACAAATCAAATGCAACAAGTGTCCGAGATTCTCTTCCAGAGCTACCACAGTCTCCGTGACCCAGTGGTTACCCTCCATCTTCCCAGAACCCTGGAGCTCCTAAGAGCTGGGCCCTGTTGTGTTCGCCGTTGTCTCCTCGCTGCCCACTGCAGGGCCAGGCACGTCGTGAGTTCTCAGTGAGCGCTTGTCGCATGAATGCAGTGCCTTGGGAGCGTTAATGTGCTCCAGGGCTGCCGAGGTGGCCGCATCACGCTTGGTAGAGGAGTCACAAAGAGCTTCTTTAAAAAGAAAGGGGATCGGAGAAGGTCTAGAGGACTGGACTGGCTGAGCTTTTCAGAAAGAGATGGTAGAGGCAAAAAGTGGCCCTTGAATGGAATCTGTTTACTCAACACATATTGACTGAGTACCTCCTAAGAGCCAGGCAGTGTCAGTCTAGGGATACAGATGAATAAATGGGTTTAGTCCCTCCCTCCGTAGAAATTTCTGTCTGACTCAGTCTGTTTAGGCTGCTATAAAAGATACCATAGATGGGGTGGCCTAACAGCCACAGAAATTTATTTCTCAGAGTGCTATAGAGTGAGAAATCCAAGACCACGGTGCTGGCAGATTCGGTGTCTGGTGAGGACCTACTTCCTGTTTCATAGACAACCATCTTTCTGCTGTGTCCTCACATGGCAGAAAAGATGAAGGAGCTCTCAGGGGTCTATTTTATAAGGATACTAATCCAACTCACGAGAGCTCCATCCTTATGACCTAATCATCTCCCAAAGGCCCTGCCTCCTAATACCATCATACGGGCAATTAGGTTTCAATATATAAATTTTGAGGCGATACAGTCAGCCTACAACATTGTCTAATGAGGTAGAGAGAAAAATATTATCACGAGACAAGGACTCCCAAATAGTTTGAGTAAAGAATCCATCAGATTCAGAGATTCGTTGTACTTTTTAATGTGAAGGCAGAAAAAAAAATTTTAAAACCCTTATGGCTTACAATAGAAATACTTCAAAAATTTATGTATTTAGGGAAAGAGATAGTGGTAGAGGGGTGGGAAATGGCAGGTTTGAGTAAAGAAACAAGATTATTATTACTATTTTTTGCCTTCCCTGACTACTCTTTATAAAACAGAACCCTCATCTCTTTCTAGACACATTTTCTTGCTTTGTTTCTTCCTAATGTGCATGCCTGTTTGGCATGTTGTATATGTACTTGTTGCCATGTTTGTGGTCTGTTTTGCCCCTAGACACAAGCCCCATGAGGACAGGACTGGGTTTGCTTGTTCATTGTTGCATCCTAAGAGCACATGGTAGACAGTAAGTGTTCAGTAATGATTTTTGGAATGAATCAGTGAATGGAAACAAGGGTCTTCAATTAACTGGCTGGCTCAGGAGTGGATTTAATCATTTTTTAGACGTTTACTCTGTATTTATCTGTTGGTTTGCTGATTGGAGAGCATAACCCTTCCTATCTGTTATTTCTATCAAACTTATTTATCATCCTCTTGTCAGACTAGGTGACATCCAGCCAAGTTTTATAAGATGGATTTTCATAACATGGTAAAGATGGAGGATGGTGTTCTAGATTAACATTATGAACACTTAAGGGATCCAAGATGGGTTCCTCGACATGGCTGGGAGGAAAGTACAATTGCAGGCAGGTGCACAGCCTAGATGGAGATGGAGGGAAGGGTCAGAGCCCTGCCACTCCAAGGAGCATGGATCTTATCTCAGAGGTGATGAGTAACCATTCATAGGCTTAGAACAGGGAAGTGGAATGAATGATGCTTTAGAATGACATTTGACATCTGTGTGGAAGATGGTTTGAAGGGTCAAGATCGGAGACTGGATAGAATCCAACATGATGTGAGACTGCATCCCGGATCTGGGGAGACTTGGAGTCTTTGTGAGCAGTCTTGGCACGTAGCATATGAAAACAGCCAGTGCTGTGCACCCAGAGTGCTGCCGACAGGAAGGAATAAGACATTTGGGACATGCTAAGTGTGAGGTGACTGTGAGACATCAAAGGTAAAATATCAGGTGGGATACCCAGCCCTGGAGTTCAGAAGGGCGTGCTTGGTGGGAGGTATAGATGTGAGAGTCATCAATAGCATCATGATGGTATTTAATCTAAGGAAATTGATGAAATAGCCAAAGAAAAGGAGTAGTGAAAGGAGAGAAGAGGACAAAGGAGGAAGCAGTGAGGAACTCACCAGGTAGAGCTTGGAAATATGATGAAAACCCAACAAGGGAGGTTGAGAGGGAAGAAGGAAGAGAAAACAAAGAAATGCTTTGTCAAAGAATTTGAAAAATAAAGTGTTTTGAGAAGGTGGGCATAGTCAAACAATGCTAGATGCTGATAAATAATGCAGCAAACTAAGGACAGAGAAGTCCCTGTTGGACTTGGCACCTGGGAGTCACTAGTGACCTTTCTAAGGCAGGTGGGCAGGAAGAGGCAGCAACAGCAGAAGGGGGTTGAGAAGAGAATGTGAAGTGAGGATGTGGAGCCTGAGTGTGTTGATAGTGCTTTCTATTTTTAAATTTTTTAAAATTTTTGGCTGTGTTGGGTCCTCGTTGCCGCACAACGGGCTTTCTCTAGTTGTGGCGGGCGGGGGCTACTCTTTGTAGCAGTGCGAGGGCTTCTCATTGTGGTGGCTTCTCTTGTTGCGGAGCACGAGCTCTAGGCACGCGAGCTTCAGTAGTTGCAGCACGCCACGAGGGCTCAGTAGTTGTGGCGCTCGGGCTCTAGGGTGCTCAGGCTTCAGCAGTTGTGGCTTGCAGGCTTAGTTGCTCCACGGCCTGTGGGATCTTCCCAGACCAGAGCTCGAACCCGTGTCCCCTGCATTGGTAGGCAGATTCGTAACCACTGCACCGCCAGAGAAGTCCGATAGTGCTTTCAAGAAGTTTACCTACAAAGAAGAGTAGAGAAATGGGGCCCAAACTAGAGGGATTAGGGTTCAAGGGAAGGTTATCTTTAAAAGGAGAACTACTAGGGCATATTTGTCAGGAAGAAAGTGACAGAAGAGAGAAGGATGGATGAAGCTAGGAGAGAAGAGCTATCCCAAGGAGCAGGCGAGGGGTGGGTCCCAGAGGCCAGGTGAAGAGAAACCCTGCTTGTGACAGGAAGGAATGCAGTGCAGGCATTTGTGGATCTGATGGTGGGGACATGAGAGTGTTCACGTCTGATGGGTTCTAGATTCTCAGCTGTGTACTGAGTCAGGTGGTGGAGGGGAGGGAGGCTGAAGGAGAGAGGAGAAGAGATGAGATCATCATCTTTAGGATGAGGAAAGCCAGCTTACTAAAAAAAGAGTTGGACTGCGAGGCCAAATTGAGTACTAATTTGACATTTGACACTATTAATGTAAAGTGAAACCAGTCAGCCTGAGTGACTTTTCTCAAGCAGCTTTCAGCCATCCTAATTACGTCCTGGTTGGGGAGTGGGGATATGCTGAAGAAGTGACTGGAACAGTCTGAAAAGATATTATTTTCCGATTACAATTGTCTCAGTCAGTTTGGGCTGCTATAACAGAATACTATAGACTGGGTGGCTTATAAACAACAGAAATTAATTATCTCCCAGTTCTGGAGACTGCGAAGTCCAAGATCAGGGTGCCGGCATGGTCAGGTTGAGTGAGGACTCCCTTCCGGATTGCAGATGGCCAACTTCTCATTGTATCCTCACATGGCAGAGCAGAGAGAGGAAGAAAGCTCCCTTGTGCTCTTATAAGGGCACTAATCCCATCTGTGAGGGCTCCACCCTCATGACCTCATCTAATGCTAATTATATCCCAAAAGACCTGTCTCCAAATAGCATCATATTGGGGAATAGAGTTTCAACATGTGAATTTGGGGAGGAACAGACATTCAGTTCATAACAACAAGTGAGACTTCCTAATGACACACTGGAAGAGTGTGTCTGAGAGGACAGGGAGAAGGGTGGACTGTGTCAGATACAGGTGTAGGGAATTGAGCTGTGGATGAGCTGAGCTGAGAATCCAGATGAAGTTGATGAGAACCCAGATGCAAGTGGATGGTGGGTCAGCCTGACTTGTGTGTGACTGAGGTCAACAGAGACATGAGGCTAGGTGAGGTCCATCTCATTAGTCTCTGAGATGAGTGTGGGCCACTGGGATCCCAGTGCCTCCAACTCGGTATGGATGCTTGCGTGTTGCCAGTTTCCCAGGACCTGGCACAGCAGAATGGCACGTCTGTTGGCAGCAGCCTGAAGTGAAGCTGATGTAACTGGGTTCGTGGGCCGGTGGTGGCTTCCTAGTGATATAGCAACATCTGTAGGATGGGTATGAATGTAGGATTCAGTAAAGGAAAATGAGAAGAATACTCAGAAATGTAGAAAGAAACCAGGAGAAGGTGGAATTCTGGAAATGTGTAAGATTCAGGAAGGAGCCGGGGCCCACAGTGAGAGGTGAAGCCTCAAGTACAGAAAAGCAGACACTGGTGGGGAAGCAGCCACAGAAGTTGGTATATGTTTTCCTTCTGATAACAAGGGAATGGAAGAGGTAGCACGAGAGAGCGGAGCGCTTTCAGACTGGGCTGACCAAAGGTGCTGGTAGGAACAAGTGGGTGAGGGAGAAAGAGTGGTGACGATGCATTCACGAGTAAACTGCTTTGTGTTTTAACCTTTGCAGATAATGGCGTTTCTCCTGAGGAAAAAGACCTCTTTCCTAAACCATCGCATTTTTCAGCTGATCCTGTCTGTTGCCGGCACCGCAGAACTGGGCTTTGGGTCCTCTGCTATCACCAACATTGGTGTCTTCCAGCACATCCTCTGCAATTTCGAGGTAAACTGGAGACTGGTCACTAGCCCTAAAGGAACAGGTGTGTGATGGTACAGAAAGCCTGGAGCTTTCTCTAAACCCAGCAGGTCAGCTTCCTTGATGGTCAAGATGGTAGTGAGAGAGAAAACTGACAAGGCTTTGGATTTCAGAGGCCTTGTTTAATAATTAACTCCTACCACCAATGGGCTGTGTGGCCTCGGGCACGTCTCTTGACTTCTCTGAGTTTCAGTCTTCTCATGTGTGAAAGGGAGACCATCTCCTCTCCCTCACAGGCTGGTGTGGGAGCCAAATCAGATAGTATCTGGAAAAGGATTTTAAAAGTGTAAGCTTCCATATATAAGAAGGATTTTAAAACATGCCAATTCCTTTGGATGGTGCTTTGCTGGTTATAAATGTTCCTTTAAAGGGATGAGTGAGAGATGCTGAGGGCACACCTGAGGCTGAGTGAGGAGTCCTGCACAGACCTTTGGGTGGAGAGATCCATTCACGAAGCATTGTTTACTGAGTGCCCACTGGGGTCGGGCACTGGTGTGTTCTGGAGACATGGTGATAACCATGATGAGGCCCTGCACGCAACGATGGGGCCCAGGACACCACAGAGGTGGTGCTACAACGTGCTGGGTGCCGGTGAGGGAGGCACAGGGCATCTGGGGAGTGGAAGGAGAGGACAGTCAGCTCAGCAGATCCGGGCTCTGGGGCTGAGTTTGACAGAATGTGTTCAATGGGGGAATATTTCAGGTGGAGTGGGTGCTATTTGCTCACGTGTGGGGGTGAGAGCAACCATGGGGATTTGAGAGCAGGGGGCTTGGGGCACCTGTGGGGATGTCGTTGCAGGTAGAGGTGAGGCTGGAGGGGGAGGGAGAGAAGACAGCGGGGGATGGTAAGCTGCAGGGCGCACACTTTAGCCGGTACACACTGCAGTCCATGGAAGTATTTTAGAAACTGTTTATTTTAATTAAAAAATAATATGTGCTTGTTATAGAATATTTTAAACTACAGAAAAATGGAAGAAAAACTCCTCTTTCTGAGACCCAGACGACTGTTGTTAACTTTGAATGCATCCCTTTTTTTGTACTTTCTATGCATAATATATGTATTTTTTAAAAATCATAGTCATGATCATAGTGTAGGTATTATTTCTCCCAGCTTCTTTTATGAGCTAATCTTGATACCAGAACCAAAAAAGGATAGTATGGGAAATGAAAAAGTACAGGTCAATCTTACTCATAAATAAAAGCTACAAAAAACCTAAATGAAATACTATCTAATTGGACCAGGCCAGGATGAACACCCAGACCTGGATCTGCAGATAGATGCAAGGCTTGTGGGGGAATCCAGCGAGGCCTGCGATACGGGCTTCCTGTGCACAACGGGGAAGCAGATATGCACAAATGGCTTTACCACCCTGGTAAACAAGACAGCATGCCTTGGCAGCACTGCTGCCCCTTCCGAAATGCTGCGGCCGTGCTCAGGCATCTTGGCTCCACATCGTTGCCATCAGCCCAGCCCAGGAATGACCCAAGCAGGAGCCCACCACGCTCCCACTGCCTGTTCCTGCCTGAATAAACTTACCCCTCAGCTGAGCCAGTGCTTTTTCACTGGGGTTAAGAAAATAGGCAACCAATAAAAACAAGCAAAAAGATGCTAAAAACCCACACTAAAACAAAATGAAATGAAATAAAATTTTTAAAAGATTGGGAGGAGAGAATTTCAAAAAGAAGAAGAGTTTCCCCAGTGTCTGCCTACATCAGGTGAAGTAAGGGCAGGGCTGTGTGGGTTGTGTTTGGAGGTCACTGACGGGCCCAGTGAAGAGTAAATGGTGGGGTCAGACATGAGGTGAAGAGCGGGGAGGAGGCGGGAAGGAGACAGTCAGTGGGCTTTTGAAGAAGAAAAAGAGAGAGAAGAAAATAGATGGAGGAGCGTTTCAGAACTTAGATAGGAGACTTGAGCAGTGAAAAAGGGGTGGTTAAAATACCAGTGTGAGAATCAAACTGACAGGACAAGTCCTTCAAGGAAAGGGAGGGTTTGGAGACCAGAGAGTGGGTTACGGGAGCAGGTGCGTGATCCTTGATGCTGAGTGTGCGGCAGGGAGGGGCAGGAAGTTGAGAAGCTGGAAGGGACAGGAAGTCAAAGTCATGCGTGTCTTAGGCTTGTGGTCTCAGAAAAGGCCACCCCTTTCTGAGAGTGAGGTGGTCCCAGGGGTGGGGAGAGAACAGAATTTGATATTCGAACAAATTTAAGCCAGACATCTCAATGCAGTCTCTCGTACAGGGGTTATGTGACACAGGATGACAACCGCAGGGTTCAATTATGCATGTTTCCCAAAATTCAGACAGTTGGTATTATATAAAATAATTTCTGAAACAGTTAGGCAGCCTCAAATGTGCTGTGGCAACGTCTCATTGTTCTAAAGCTCTGGAAAAGGGAACGGGGGGAGGGGTGTTGTTTCGTGGGAAGGGTAAGGGGTACCACAGGGTTCCTGTCTTACTTTCTCAGCTCTTCCAGCTCCCGACACAGAGCCTGCTGTGTCATTTGCTCATGATTGCCTTCGTGAATGAATGAATGAATTCCAAGCATGCAAAGCTCTTGGCACCCTCTCGAGTACGTTGGGATGCCATGTCTGGCTGCCCCTGCCTCCCTGGGAGCCACGTGGATCCACAGCAGCTCTCTTAGATGCAGCTGCCCCACCTCTGTGTGTCCTCGGCAGGGGCTGTGCTTACGGGAGCTGGAAGTCTGTCAGCCTGTTTCTGGCTTAAGAGTAACCCACTTAGCTTACTTCAGTTTACTTTGCATTCACTCTTTTAAAAAATGTCATGGATCCTTATTAAGTGCCCACTACATGGCATGTGTGATGCTGGGCCCTGGGGATTGGGGAGGGACAGTCTCTGCCTTCCTGATAAACTTATGTCCACTGAGACTCTTCTGTTTTCCCCAGTAAGGAAAAGGATGGAGCCATGGCCACCGGCTTGGTTCAAGTGAGGTTGATTATTGACCCTCTGGGTCACTGCCTGCAGGAGATGCCTGTAGGGGAACACAGAGAGGAGGCAAGAGAGTGGGCTTCATGGTCAGACTGCCCAGGCTTTGAAGTCAGTCTCTGCCAATTAAAAACCGTGGGACGCCAGACAAGTTACTCAGTCTCTCAGAGCCTCACTGTTCTTACCTACTAAACGCAGATGATGATATCGTTTTAGGACTTTGTATGATGCTTCTTGCCGCAGGCAAATGGTATCATTTGTAAGTGTGAGCTCTTTTTGCTGCTGTATGAGTGCACTCTTATAATCCTACATCTGAACTTTATAGATTCTGGGCCTTAGGAAATGTCAGCATTTAGATGAGAAATAGTAGAGCTCTCTAAAGGGAAGTAGAAATGAGGCATGAAGGCACACCATCACCTCTGCCCCAGAAGGATGGGGAGCAGCTGCATTTTGTTTACAATGAAGAAAGCAACCCGAGTGATAAAGTTCACTCTCAGAATCTCAGTGCATTTCACACCTGCATGTCACTCACAATTCTGTTTACAGGAGATGGGAACATGGGCTGTGCTGCAGGTTCTATATAGATAGGGGAACTGAAGAAACTGCATGCACAAGTTGCTACAGCATAAAACCTGAGAGGTGGGACTCAGCTTCTAATTCCAGTCCTATCACTTGTGGGTGGTGAGGTACCTGTCACTCAATGGTCTGTCTCAGCCTGTCTTTTCACATCTCTGAATTGGGAGCACTGGTATTTGCCTTGTAGGATCCAGTGAAAATGAGATGTTGTTTGGTGTGTGGACACAGCAGGTTGCAGGGCCCAGGGTGGGACACACGTAGGAGATGGTTAGTGCAGGTGTCCTTGGTTAGAATCTAGACCCACAGTGAAGCTCCAGAGAGCAGCAGAGATGGGGACGATAGGAATGGTGTTTGCACTTGCCCCTGGGGGAGGTGCCCTCTACTTTCTAGCTGTCAGGAGAGCTAGTCTGATTCCAGAGCTGGGAAGCTGTGTTAGTGATTCCAAGTCAGAGGAGACCACGCCCAGCACCATACCTGCTCACGCTGCCTGGAAACCCTTCTCTCCACACACCTTGGTTTCACTGTGTTCGTTCTGTCTTCTAGCTCTGGATGAATGCTGCGGACAACTTGGAGCTCTCCCTCTTTTCCCATCTTGTGGAAATCCTTCAATCACCAAGGTAAGCTGGGCTGTGGCAGCCTGGGGGTACAGTCAAAGGCTTCATGCCAAGAACAGGGACTGAGAGGACAGGACAGCCGGTGGTTCAGCAACCACGGCCTTCTCCCCTCCCAGAGCACTGGGTCCCCAGGTGGTAGCATGTCTGTCTTAGTCTGCACAGCTGCTATAATGAGAATACCGTAGACTGGGTGGCTTACAAATCACAGAAATTGATTTCTCACAGTTCTGAAGGCTGGAAGTCTAAGGCCAAGGCTCTGGCAGATTCAGCGTCTCGTGGGGACCTACTTCCCGGTTCATAGTTGGCTGTCTTCTCACTACAACCTCACATGGCAGAAGGGGTGAGGGAACTCTCTGGGGTCTCTCTTATAAGGGTGCTAGTCCCATTCATGAGGGCTCCACTCTCATAACCTAAGCATCTCTCAAAAGCCCCACCTCCAAATACCATCACGCTGAGTGTCACTTTTTGAATTAGTCAGGGCTCTTTTGATTGCAAGTGGCAGAAATACAACTCAAACCAACTTAAGGAAGGAAGAAAGGGAGGGAAAAAAGGAAGGTGGAGAAAGGGGAAATTTATTGGCTCATACAGTTGACAGAGGCAGAGCTTCACATGTTGTTTGGGTGATGCTCATATTACTTTATCTGAGATCTGTCCCTGGTCTCATCTGTGCTTTCTTCTGTGCTAACTTCATTCTGGCTGGGCATCCTCACAGCATGTCCTCTGCCCAGCACAGTTGGCAGACAGGGCTTCTTTTTCACTCGATAGTCCTAGCAATAGGATGGAGTCTCACGGGGCCATCTTGGGTCATGTGGCCAGGCAGCATGACTTCCCCTCTGGAGCGGGTGGAGGGGAGTTAGGAAGAGGTAATTCCCAAGGAAAACCAGGGATGAGAATTTGGGGGAAGGGAGGCAGGGGTGCCAGCCTATCAATCCACCTCCTTCCTCACAAATAAAGCTGTTCACACACACCCCCACCTGCCTCCTCACGTGTCACCTCTTCTGGAGAGCATTAGGACCTCGGTGTTTTGAAAGTATTTGCCGCCATCTTTTCATGCAGCCGTTCATGATGGCCTATCTATTATAAACCCACTCCATTCCATACCAGTTCTCAGTGCTAGAAGTTCAGAGAAGCACAAGACATAGCCCTGTGGTGGAGGAATACAGAAGAGCAGGCTACTCAGTGCTGTGATTCGAAAGAGCACAAAGGACAGTGGGGTCTCATAGGTGATGAATGCACATTTTCCCATCGAGCCCATGAGAGCAAGTCACACGCAGGACTGGGCTGGTTCTGCCTCTTTTGTGTATCAGAGATGTGGCACTCGGCAGAATTCAACACAGTAGTGCTGAAAAGACAGTTCAAGAAGGAGCAATCCACCCAGACTCATTCTCCTCCACCTTTATTTTCTTTCTCACTTTCCACTTTCTTTCTGTACCTGTTGTTTTCTAAGAGACGGACACTCACCCTGGAAGCTGTTTTCTTTGGGGGAGTAGAATTTACTGGAAATTGTATTCGCGATTATCCTAAGGAGGGAGTGCGGAGGCTTGAATTCTGTCTCTCTCCCCCTTGGACTCTCAGCGGCGTGTTCATCCACTTTGTGGTTTGGGGTGGGCAGGAAGACGCACACCCAGATGGGCTCGCGGAGGCCCGCGCTCCGGCTATTGGGAAGTGCTCCGTGGTCACACTCCAGTCTGCTCTCTTTGTTCTGAGTTTTCTGAGACCAGCATTAGTTTTCCCTGAGGCTTGGAATTTAAAAGTCAATAGCTGGGGTTGTCTTTGAAGGCAGTTTTCAGGGGTGGGGGCGTGAGGGGGTGGAGGGGTGGAAGGGCACCGGGAGGCTCATCTCCGAGCGACTCTGGCACTGGGCAGACACGTATTCGATGGGTGTCTGACAGCGTTTTGACGAGTTGCCAGGAGCGCATCGGAGTCAGAGGGCCACGGAGCAAGCCCAGCCTGTGGAACCTTTTAGCAGAAACATAGCAAATTTGGTTCATTCCAGTAAAAGCTTTTACTGCCTCTCTCCTGGGCTCGCCAGGGAAGGACCCCGGAATGCTGAAGTCGCTCACCAGGCGCGGCTTATTCCCAAGCTCATCTTCCTCTTCAACGAGCCAGGCCTCGCCCCCTCCAAGATACCCACCATCATTGCCATCCTGGGCTGTCAGCTGAGGGGCCACTTCAGCCTCCAGGACTTGCACAGGTACTGCGCCAGGTCCCCAGGGGGAAGGGCAGAGCCTCGGGGCTGTTTAATGAGGGAACGTAGGCGCCAGCTCTCCCCGACCATGCTCAGCCCAGCAGCACTGCCCCTTCAATGCGGCAGCAGGTTCTCTTTCCTTGGAACCTCCTAGGAGTTTCTCTGTTCAGGGCGGAGAGCTGAAAAAAGGGGTGGGTCTGCTAGACTCCCCAGCGGGGCTGTGTGTTCACTGCTCCCTGGTGCTCGGACACACCTCGTGTGCCAAGAACTCCAGAAATTCCGTGAGCACAGGCATCCTCACCGACCAACAACCCAACATGCCTGCCTTTTGCAGACTTCCCAAAGGATAGTGCCCTCTGGCAGGACATTTCACCTTTTCTGTCCTCATCACTGTTCGTTCTGTTGAGCTGGCAGAGCCAGAGCTAGCTGCTCTGATGAATCCTGACAGATCTGAGAAGTCTTTGGAAATATCCCATTGATCACAGAATAACACGATTCCCTTCAAACCCTCCCTTGAAGCCGCATTTAGGTGGATCACTGTAGAAAACCTTCAGGTGTGTTTAGGAGACAGGGGCTGAGCCCACATTTGAGCGTGTCCTTCTCTTTCTGTCTTAAGAATCGGGCTGTTTGTTGTGTACACCCTCAAGCCTTCATCGGTGAACGAGAGGCAGATCTGCGTGGATGGAGCCCCGGACCCCTCCGTGCCTGGTGAGAAGACCTTTCCCAGACGCCAGCCTGAAGGCAGCAAGACAACCCCCCATGACGGCCCTGAGAGGAACATGCAGTGGGGCCATTGTGCATGCAAGGCTGAGGGGGAGGAGGGGGAAGGCACCCACAGCCGAGCTGTTGTTCCCACACGGTGGCTTATGAGGTCACAGCTCTATGATTATGGTCCCGAATAAACGCAAATTGTATGTGCTTCCTTCACAACCTGGAATGGCTTCCAAGGCCTCCAGGATAATGCTCAGTTCCCTGTAGACCAGCAGGTGGGAGCCTTCATGCCCCAGCCCTTGCCTTGCTCCCCTGATGAGCCCCAGCTTCAACACTCTGAAGCACGTACACGTCCTAATGTGTGACGGTCCGCCCGTCCATCCATGCTCTGCAGGTGTTGTTCGCTCTGCAGGAATGCCTCCCTTGCCCCGCCCCCACCCCATCTCACCCTGCTAGACCAGCCGTTCCCAGTCCCACAAGCCAGGTTAAGTCATCTCTTCTTTGCTTCTGGAGCCCTTGCGTTTAATCTCATGCAAAGGTCTGTGATTTGTTTCTTTGAGTCTCTCTCTCCCTAACCAGACTCAGAACCGCAGCTACATCGTGTTCCAAATCCCCTCTGCTAGGGCAAATGTGAGGGGGACAACTACTGACTGCTTTGCCCTGGGCCCTCTGGATCTGCTGTGTCCAAGATGGGAGCCTCTAGCAGCACATGGCCATTTAAATTTAAATTCTAATTAATCGAAATGAAATGCAATTAAAAATTCAGTTCATCAGTCACACTAGCCTTGTCCCAAGTGCTTGATAACCACGTGAGGCCAGTGGTTACTGCATTGGACAGGACAGATAGAGAACACTTTTACCGCAAAAGATTCTCTTAGATAGTGTTACTCAATCCAGATAAATTATCTCTTATCCTTAGATCAAGCCTGAAAAGTAGGAATTATTATTCCCATTTTACAGATGAGAAAACGGAGGCTCAGAGAGATTAGGACCTTAATGAGAGATGGGGCCAGAATCCAAATAGAGGGGACTCTGACTCCGGTTCTCCAAGCTGCCTCATCAGTTCTATTTCTACAGCATGGTGGGTGTGCCCCAAATTGGTGGTAAAATAACTGGCTAACCAAGGGGTAAAATGAATGGATAATGAGACAACAGTGTACTGTTTCGTCAACCCTTCTTCTCATAGGGACTCCATGCTAAAACTTTTATCTCACTAAACATCTTCTATTAAGACAATATTTACATGGCCTTCAGGGTTATAATAACACTTCAGTCCGTTGGAACCATATACCTCTTGCTACAATTCAAGCTCTAATTTTAGTGCAACATAGACATGCCAGAGGTCTAGCCTAGAAACAGATTGAGAGCAGGAACTCAGATCAAGGATCACAATCTTCACTTCTTTGCCCCCAGTGCCTTGCATAATGCCCAGCATGTAGTAGGTGCTCAGGAAGTGTTGCAGCCTATGATAATTCAAAAAATTCCTCTACTGGAAGGAGAATTTGACCTTATCATTTTTAGGATTTTTTTTTTTTTTGGTGAGGGGTGGTGATTGGGGAGCATCAAAAACATCTCTAGTTAAAGGGAACTTTAGGAACATTTCCTGAAATTCTTTTTAAGCATTGCCTGGAAATCTAGAACTGAAAGCCAAAATTTCAAGTCCCATCCATGTCTCAACTCCTGGGAGAACTAAGCATTTGGTGAATACGATTGCTTACTGCAGCAAATATTATGTCTCTTTACATCTGTTTTTTCTCAAATCTGAATTTTCTTTTTTGTAGCTGGAAGTCAAACATCTGGAAAGACAATCTGGCTCAGAAACCAGTTGCTGGAGATGCTGCTCAGTGTAATATCTTCTTCCCGACTTCATCTGTCCTCTGAGTAAGTAGCTCCAGAAAGAGTGATTTGGCATGAGGCTGCTTCATACAGAGTGCGTATTAAAACCTTTTCTTAATGAAACGTTTAGCATCTCTGAGTTGGTTTTCTGCACTAGTCAGAAAGAAAATTATATTTTCTCCACCCAATAATGCAGACCTTGCCCTAAGATATTCTGATGCAAATGTTAAATGGGCATGAGTAACTCAAAACAGATTTGGTGTAATTACAATAAACGCTTTTTGTCACCATTGCTATAGTGTCATTGTTATTGTTTTGGCAGTTGTGATAATTACCGATTTTGATGTCCTATACTTGGCAGACAATAGAATGGAGAAATGGTTAGCCTAAATAACATCTATCAAGGAAAAGGTTTGCCAAATTCTTCTGCTATTTACTGTCATTTAGTTATTTTTCCAAGTTGGAAAAAGAAGTATCTGCCTTCAGTTAACTTTCAAAAACAAAGCGTAATCATAAAATTCCATTAACTCTCTCCGACTGCCTGCTTTATCTGAGCTCTGGAGTCATTAATTCAAGAACTGTTTGTTGAGTACCTCCTGTGTGCCAGATGCCGTTCCTCCCTCTGAAAACGCAGTGCTGAGTAGGACAGTCTGGATCCTTATTACTCTCACTGAGTTGACATTTTAGTGTGTATGTGTGTTTGGGGCAGGGAAGAATCAGGGTGGGGAGTTACCCCTCAGTAAAACGGCCTTTCAGATAGTGCTTCAAAAGTCTTTACGTGTCTAAAATCAAAGCATGGTAGAACTGGAAGATGCCTTTTCACTTTTTTGAAAAGGAATGTAGTGTAGTGCTTAAGCACCTGGGCTCTGACAGCTAGACCTCCTGGGTTCAAATCCCAGCTCTGTCCCCCAGGCACCTCGGGGAGGTTACCTAAGCCTGCCCTCTATGCCTCTCTTCTACTCATCTTTATGAGGATTAAGATAGTAGCAGCCATAGATGGAAATTAATATGTGGATAGCTCTGAACATGGTGCCTGGGATACTATAAATACTCCATCAGCTAACCACCATCACCATCACCACCACCATTCTCATTACCATCATCATCACTACCACCAGCATCCTCCTCCTCCTCATCATCATAATGAAGGAAGATGACCAGAGCTCATCAAGAGCTCTGCCAAAGCCATCCAATTAGCAAACGGAGACATGACTAGAAGAGAAGATGGTCTCTTGACTCCTAGTCCTAGTGGCCACGCCCTCACCATGCCTCATCTGGCAGCACGTGCTGAGAACTCTGCCCAGCCAGGATGGATCCCTCCCTGGCTCGCACGGGGCTGACGCCTTTGCTGAACCATTGCCCTTGAGGATGGGCTTCCCATCTCCCTGCCCTCCCTCTCCCTCTAGCAAGTCTGTATTCTCTAGACTCATCGTTTTAAAATTCATTTTTGAAAGTGACAGTTAAACATGTATTTCTTTGTCTAAGCCAATAAAGGTGCATAAATATTGGACTATTCCATTTAGATTAGTTTTGAACAGTGTGTTTAAAAAGGGAGTTCAGTAACCATTATGTGTTTTATGTGACTGCATTGATGTAATTAGATGGGTGGCCATTCAGACACTGTGTAGGCAGGAATATTAGTGAGTAGGGCTATCAAAGGGCCTGCATATTTTTACAGCTATTGGTACGTAGTTTCCAGCTGCTTTCAAAAGCTTTGGCCAGCTTACACTTCAGCCTTTAATAGGCAAATTCATCTGTTTCACAGCAACCTTGCCAGCATTTTATTTTACCGATCTTTTAAAATGTAGCATGTACTTTGCTAAGTGATATCCAGGTATTAAACTTAACTCGCCTTTTCTAGGTGACTAGTGAAGCTGAACGTTATTTGAACTTTCTGGACATGTCCTTTGCTTATGGGCTGAGAGGTAATTTTAGCATTTATTGACCCCCTTCGCCCCGCAGGACAAAGGAAGAGATGTTTCTGAACCTGGGGCCCGATTGGTTCCTGCTGTTCGTGCAGGGCCATGTGCACCCCAGCACAGTGGTGCTGGGATTGAAGCTGCTGCTGCACTTTTTGTCAAACCCCTCCCTCCGTGGGCGATTTAAAGATGGCCTGTCTGCGGGGTCCTGGGTGGAACGCAGCTCCGAGGGCGTGGACATCATGATGGGTGAGTGTGTGGTCATCTCCAGGAGGCAGGGTGCCTCCTGTGGTCTGTGAGTGAGGACCTGCCAGGACTTGATTGGGGCTTTCACAGCTCCGTGCTGTAGGATCACCTTGACCCTGACCCCTTCCCTCCCGTCAGCCCCAGCCCCCTCTGAGTTCCTTTTTAGGATCCCACCATGGCCTCACTGCTCTTCAGATGCTGGGGGTTTCTTCCCGTTCCTCAAAGCCTCCTTAGCTCTTTCCCTCTTCCTGGGATGCTTCCCCCACCCTCAGTACCAGCATGGCTCTCCTGTTTGATGGGGATTCATCCTTCAGCTCTTGATTCAAATGTTACTTCCTCTAGGAGAGTCCCATATGGATTAGAGCACCTCTGTTACACTCTCTCTTTTTTTTTTTTTATAGTGCTTATCATCGTTTATACATATTTATTTAGGTATTTAATTCTGTAAAGTCTGTCCCTCCCACCTCATTGTAAGTAGTTGATAAAGGCCTGGGGTTCTGTATATTTTGTCAAAACACTATGTTCTTATTGCGTAATACAAAGAGGTCTTATTGCCTCTAAGGTGATAGGCACCAAATAAGCATCTGGTTTTGAACGAATGAATGAGCATGTCAGGAATAGGAAAAATTCTTGTTGAGCACTTTCTTGTGCTCCAGTATGTATGACATATATTTCCATCTGGCATCTCTGTGGGATGGGTGGGTGGTAGGGGATTCCTTTCTGCGCCCACCTTGACCAGAAGCAACAGCAATTTTTCTCAATTGGATTTTGTGCCCCTCTCCCTGATAATAGATAACCTGAAGAGCCACCCTCCCACGCCTGACCAGAGCCCCTGCCTGCTTCCTGGGTTCCAAGTCTTGAGTGACTTTCTGGCCCACCATGTTCATATTCCGGAAGTCTACCTCATCGTGTCCACCTTCTTCCTGCAAACACCACTTACAGAGCTGATGGACGGGCCCAAAGTAGGTTCTTGGGGTTCCTGGGATGGAGTGACACACTTGGCTTTCTGATTCTGTATGACCAAGGCAGGTCCCTAAGACTCCCCCGCCTTCCTCCATGTTTTCCAGCTTTCGTCCTGACCCACTTCCTTCCCTAGCAGTCCCCACCCCTGGCTAGCTTTTCAAATACCCTTCACTTCTTCAGCCTCTGCCTCTCATGTCCCTCCCAGCAGGTCTCTGTTTTTATCAGTTCCTCTTTGAAGTCTTTCTCCTGGGCACAGCTAGAGAAATCACACGATGGCAGGGGCAACACGGGGAGGTGAATTTCTCCCATAACAGACATAGAGCCTCAGTTTATGTCCTCCAAAGAAACATGTCCCTTTACCTTAGTAATGCCTCTGCTATTCCCCTGCGCTGTAGCGTGACCCTTACATGCCCGAGCCTTCTGGCCCGCAGACGCCCTTTGCTCAGATGACTTATGTCATGGTAGGAGTAGATGCCCCCATGAAGGGGGCACTGCCTCAGGACCCCACCCTCCACCACTTGTATATTCCATGACCCTCTTGATCACCTTCTCTCCACTGTTGCTGGAAGGGCAGCTTTTCAGGGCTGGTCTGGATTCCTTCCACTCCTTTCCCGAGTGACCTCACCCCTTATTATACCTTCTTCTATATTTTCGGCATCTCTTTCTACTGACTCTTGCCTCATAGACCATAAGTATGATAAATTATGTCCCACCTAAAACCAGAAGCTGCCCCCTTGACTCACACCCTTGACCAGCTCCTGTCCTGTTTATCACTCTCCTATTTTTCCTTGGCCAATTTTCTCTAAAGAGGAGTCTACACCCACTGTATATACCTCCTCACCAGCCTCTCGTTCACTAACTCACCGACCTGAACCAAATCCAAGGCTTCACTGGCTCCTGTTCCTGTGGGATCACGTTCAGAGTCCCCCAGCCAGCATCAAGACCCTTCCTGATCGGACGTCTCACTTGTCTGCCCAGCCCAGCTTCCTTTCTCGATGGCCCTTTGTGCTGTGATCCTCCTGGGTCACCTCCCCAGTGAGACCAGCTGCTTTGTCCTTGCCTGCCCTGGGCCTTTAATGAGCCCTTTCTCCCGCCGTCACCTGCCTGGAAAGGTGTCTTCCCTCAATTCTCAGCTCAGATGCCACCTCCTGCTTAGACTCCCTAGACAACAGGAACCATTCCTCTTTGGGCCTCATCATGCATTCGCCCTTGCCTCATATGGCACCAGCACATTTACATCTGCTTCTCTCCTTAGATACCGAGCACCTCAAAAATACACCCCGCCTCTCACTCACCTTCCTGGGCACCTGACAGACAGACTCAGAAATTGTTCTTTGGTCTTGATAGAGTTGAGTTAAACTGCTCTGAATTGACATGGGTGGAGGGGCACCTCTTTGCAAACAGAGGGCTGAAAAATTCACCTCTCGTACACCCTTATATTTGACCTATCTCAATCTTGGTATATGCTAATAGTATTAGAGATCACACTTCAAAATAAAGTTCTTATTATGCTGTGCTAAGTTAATCAAAACCCTATATTTTTATTTTTCCAAGACTGTATTGCAGGAAACAAACATTTGCTGAATGTCAGGACCCATGATAGATGTTTTACATATTTTATTTTCCTTGATATTTATAACAATCCCATGGGGCAGATAATGTAATTTTCATTACACAGAGAGGGAAACTGAACTGCCAAGAGGCTGAATAGCTTGTGTAAGCCCAGTTTTTAAAGAGGCAAAGTCAGATCATCGTGCTTGTCAACCCCATGTTCTCTCTGTTGCACTCTGCAGTTGCCCTAAAGCCTTTGAATTTGTCACGTTTTCTATAATCTCATTTATAAAAATTCACTAAAATTGATTGGGAGATTGAGTATTTGTGATGTCAGACCAAAAGAACTAAATTTCGATACAAGTTGCTGGTGGGTCTTCAGCACCATCTTGGAGGTGTGCATTTGCCTTATACCCCGTTAGTGGGCTGCAGCTCCCTGAATGGGCCAGCCACCTGGGCTGTTACTGTGCTGTTTTGCCTTTCCCACTGGGGCCCCTGGGAAATGCCATGTGCTGGCTGGAAAGCCGGTCCCCTTGCTGTGTAGCCACAGGTCTCTTTACATCCCTTGCCTCCTCTTTCAGGACAGCCTGGATGCCATGCTTCAGTGGCTCTTGCATAAACACCACAGGGAAGAAGTCCTCCGGGCTGGGCTGTGCACTGAAGGTGCCCTGCTGCTCCTGGAGATGCTGAAAGCCACCATGAGCCAGGTGAGACCCATTCCCCACATGCCGAGAGGGGGCTCTGACGGGAAGACAAGCTCAGAAAAGTCGACCTTGATTTTTCCCAGCGGCTTCCCAGTAGTGCTGATAATTTGCAGGTATTATTCAGAAATCTTGATAGAAGAGGCAAGGTGATAACTTAGGTGCTCAGTGGGAAGCCCAACCTAATTGTCCCCAGTGGAGTTTATGGGCTCTTGCCAGAAGACATCTGTTTTCCATTTGTTTAAACATTTGACTTTCTTCACTGGGAGATTTAAGGACTCCAGTCAAAGGGAACATTTCTGAGCAACTGCTTTAAATCAGGAGCTTCAGGGACCCTGTGGAGGGGGAAAAGGGGTCTCTGCCCTCAAGGAGCTCACCTCTACCAGGACAGGTGGGCCTCTCGAGTGAGGGACCCATGAGGTAGAGAGACCTGTCTTAGAGAAGACAGATGCCCGCCTGCTACAGACATGACATGGAGAGCCTTTGATTCAGGCCTTCAAGGCCCACCCTGGATGACATGGCCCACCTTGAATGACATGGCCAAACTGATGAAGATTTCATAGTTGAGTTCTTTTGCGTTTATTATCACTGAAATTGATAGCATTTTCATATGCTTATTAACCATATCTATTTATTTTACTGTGAATTGCATGTTTAACCTTTTGCCAACTTTTCTGTGTGTGTGTTGATAATGCTTGGAAAGTATAGGTCAAACTTTTTGCTCTTTTTAAAAACAGGAATGTACTTAATTTTTATTAAATACTCTTTTAGCATATAATTAGATGATCAGATGGGTTTTTCTTTTAAACATTTACCTCTGATGAATTATATCAATAGATTTCCTTGCATTCTTGCAAAGATCTCACTTTGTCACTCTGTTCTTATTCATTTAGCATACTTCCTTATTCTGCTTGTAAATATTTAATGTATGATTCTGCATTCATATTTATAAGTGATATTATGTTGTGGTTTTCTTTATGTTATATGTTGTCAGGTTTTGATATCAGCATTATGCTAGCTTTACTAAAAAAAGACTTCTCTCCTTTCTTTTTATTCAAGGTGATGTTAAATCCATGACTCATATTATTTAAATTGTTCCTATGAAACTTCTTGGGCCTGAATTTTTCCCATTATTGCCTTGCTTAGGCTTTTAAATGTCTCCTTCACCTAGTTTAGGTAATTGGTAGTTTTAAAAATCTTCCCGTTTATTCAGTTTGCAGGAATGGTCTCCTTTAATTCATTTAATTTTCTGTGTGATTACTTCCCTCTTCTTCTTAATATGTAAGTCCATGCTCTCTCTTCACTTCGCCCATTACTTAAGGAGCTGAGGACTTGTGGATTTGTAAAGAGCCAACTTTGGATATATTTATCATTCCCCTCATTTTTTTCCGGCTAGTTCTAAAATTTTGATATTTGACGTCTTAATTTTTTGTTGTTTTCTAGAGTTTCTGTGATTGCAGATTTAAAGACCTTTTTGATTCATCTTTTTCAGTGCCATGTAGTTGAATTTTTTGTTTTCTTTTATTGTGGTTATTCATTGCCAGTTTAGTTTTGTCCTAGTCAGGACATGTGATCTTCACACTTTCCATCTTTGGGAAACTTATTCATGGCTCCCTTGTAGACCTAATGTGCAACTGATGTGGGGATGCCTGGAAAAAATGCATATTTTCTGTTTGCACCATAGAGAGTTTTTACCTTTTTAAATCAATGTTATTTAGAAAGAGCAAACCAAGGGAATAACATGAAAGCATTTAAAGTAAAGAAAATACATAGTATGCTGAGGGAAGTAAGAAAATAAGGCCAAACATTTACTTTATAATAGCAGACATAAAATGGTTAACTGTCGTATAACAGACGTGACCCTTAAACTGGGTCAAAAAACAAGACCCAGTCTTCTGAAATGTAACAAACATATAACAGAAGCAAAGTTACTGGAAGATTACTTTGGTTCAGTGAAGATATCTGCCTTGAAAGCATCATTTACCAAATATGGTAGGCAAGCATCAAAATCTAAAAGGCAAAAACTGGAAGGATAAGAGAAAAAGGTCAGAAATATAATTGTAGTGAATAATGCTAACATATCTTTCTCAAACAGTTTATTTTATTTTGCTTGGAACTTTACTTCGTTTGCTATTATTCCCTTGCACAGTGTAACCATAGATTTGTTTGCCTGTTCTTGAACTTAGTATCAATGGAATCCTATAGAATGTACTCTTTGGCTTGTGGCTTCTTTCACTCATCATTATGTATGCTGGTAGTTCATTCTTTTTTTTTTTTTTAAACATCTTTATTGGAGTATAATTGCTTTACAATGTTGTGATAATTTCTGCTGTATAACAAAGTGAATCATCTACATGTATACACATATCCCGATATCCCCTCCCTCTTGCGTCTCCCTCCCACCCTCCCTATCCCACCCCTCTAGGTGGTCACAAAGCACCGAGCTGATCTCCCTGTGCTATGTGGCTGCTTCCCACTAGCTATCTGTTTTACATTTGGTAGTGTATATATGTCCATGCCACTCTCTCACTTCGTCCCAGCTTCCCCTTCCCCTTCCCCGTGTCCTCAAGTCCATTCTCTACACTTGGGTCTTTATTTCTGTCCTGCCCCTAGGTTCTTCAGAACCTTTTTTTTTAGATTCCATATATATGTGTTAGCATATTGTATTTGTTTTTCTCTTTCTGATGTAGTTCACTCTGTATGACAGACTCTTTGTCCATCCACCTCACTACAAATAACTCAATTTCATTTCTTTTTATGGCTGAGTAATATTCCATTGTATATATGTGCCTCTTCTTTATCCATTCATCTGTCAATGGACACCTAGCCTGCTTCCATGTCCTGGCTATTGTAAATAGTGCTGCAATGAACATTGTGGTACATGACTCTTTTTGAATGATGGTTTACTCAGGGTGTATGCCCAGTAGTGGGATTGCTGGGTCATATGGTAGTTCTATTTTTTGTTTTTTAAGGAACCTCCATACTGTTCTCCATAGTGGCTGTATCAATTTACATTCCCACCAGCAGTGCAAGAAGGTTCCCTTTTCTCCACACCCTCTCCAGCATTGAATGTTTGTAGATTTTTTGATGATGGACCTTCTGACCGGTGTGAGATGATACCTCATTGTAGTTTTAATTTGCATTTCTCTAATGATTAGTGATGTTGAGCATCCTTTCGTGTGCTTTTTGGCAATCTGTATATCTTTGTTGGAAAAATGTCTATTCAGGTCTTCTGCCCATTTTTGGATTGGGTTCTTTGTTTTTTTGATATTGAGCTGCATGAGCTGCTTGTATATTTTGGAGATGAATCCTTTGTCAGTTTCTTCATTTGCAAATACTTTCTCCCATTCTGAGGCTTGTCTTTTCATCTTCTTTATAGTTTCCTTTGCTGTGCACAAGCTTTTAAGTTTCAGTAGGTCCCATTTGTTTTATTTTCGTTTTTATTTCCATTTCTCTAGGAGGTGAGTCAAAAAGGATCTTGCTGTGATTTATGTCATGGAGTGTTCTGCCTATGTTTCCTCTAAGGGTTTTATAGTGTCTGGCCTTACATTTAGGTCTTTAATCCATTTTGAATTGATTTTTGTGTATGCTGTTAGGGAGTGTTCTAGTTTCATTCTTTTACATATAACTGTCAAGTTTTCCCAGCACCACTTATTGAAGAGGCTGTCTTTTCTCCATTGTATATTCTTGCCTCCTTTTTCAAAGATAAGGTGACCATATGTTCATGAGTTTATCTCTGGGCTTTCTATCCTGTTCCATTGGTCTATATTTCTGTTTTTGTGCCACTACCATACTGCCTTGATTACTGTGGCTTTGTGGTATGGTCTGAAGTCAGAGCGCCTGATTCCTCCAGCTCCGTTTTTCTTTCTCAAGATTGCTTTGGCTATTTGGGGTCTTTTTTGTTTCCATACAAACTGAAATTTTTATTCTAGTTCTGTGAAAAATGCCAGTGGTAGTTTCATAGGGAATGCATTGAATCTGTAGATTGCTTTGGGTAGGAGAGTCATTTTCACAATGTTGTTTCTTCCAATCCAAGAACTTGGTATATCTCTCCATCTGTTTGTATCATCTTTAATTTCTTTCATCAGTGTCTTATAGTTTTCTGCATACAGGTCTTTTGTCTCCTTAGGTAGGTTTATCCTTAGCTATTTTATTCTTTTTGTTGCAATGGGAAATGGGAGTGTTTCCTTAATTTCTCTTCAGATTTTTCATCATTAGTGTATAGGAATGCAAGAGATTTCTGTGCATTAATTTTGTATTCTGCTACTTTACCAAATTCATTGATTAGCTCTAGTAGTTTTCTGGTAGCATCTTTACGATTCTCTATGTATAGTATCATGTCATCTGCAAACAGTGACAGTTTTACTTCTTCTTTGCCGTTTTGGATTCCTTTTGTTTCTTTTTCTTCTCTGATTGCCGTGGCTAAAACTTCCAAAACTATGTTGAATAAGAGTGGTGAGAGTGGGCAACCTTGTCTTGTTCCTGATCTTAGTGGAAATGGTTTCAGTTTTTCACCATTGAGAACAATGTTGTCTGTGGGTTTGTCATATATGGCCTTTATTATGTTGAGGTAAGTTCCCTCTATGCCTACTTTCTGGAGGGTTTTTATCATAAATGGGTGTTGAATTTTGTCAAAAGCTTTTTCTGCATCTATTGAGATGATCATATGGGTTTTTTTTTTTTTTTCTTGTGGTACGCGGGCCTCTCACTGTTGTGGCCTCTCCCATTGCGGAGCTCAGGCTCTGGATGTGCAGGCTCAACGGCCATGGCTCACGGGCCTAGCTGCTCCGCGGCATGTGGGATCTTCCCTGGACCAGGGCACAAACCTGTGTCCCCTGCATCGGCAGGTGGACTCTCAACCACTGCGCCACCAGGGAAGCCTGATCATATGGTTTTAATTCTTCAATTTGTTAATATGGTTTATCACATTGATTGATTTGTGCATATTGAAGAATCCTTGTGTTCCTGGGATAAACCCCACTTGATCATGGTGTATGATCCTTTTCATGTGCTCTTGAATTCTGTTTGCTAGTGTTTTGTTGTGGATTTTTGTGTCTATGTTCATCAGTGATATTGGCCTGTAGTTTTCTCTTTTTGTGACATCTTTATCTGGTTTTGGTATCAAGGTGATGGTGGCCTCGTAGAATGAGTTTGGGAAGTGTTCTTCCCTCTGCTATATTTTGGAAGAGTTTGAGCAGGATAGGTGTTAGCTCTTCTCTAAATGTTTGATAAAATTCACCCGTGAAGCCATCTGGTCCTGGGCTTTTGTTTGTTGGAAGATTTTTAATCACAGTTTCAATTTCAGTGCTTGGGATTTGTCTGTTTATAATTTCTTTCTCCTTGGTTCAGTCTCGGAAGGTTGTGCTTTTCTAAGAATTTGTCCATTTCTTCCAGGTTGTCCATTTTATTGGCATAGAGTTGCTTGTAGTAATCTCTCATGATCTTTTGTATTTCTGCAGTGTCAGTTGTTACTTCTCCTTTTTCATTTCTAATTCTGTTGATTTGAGTCTTTTTCGTTTTTTTTTTTTTTTTGATGAGTCTGGCTAATGGTTTATCAATTTTTTTATCTTGAGAGAGAAGAACCAATTTTTAGTTTTATTGATCTTTGCTGTTGTGTCCTTCATTTATTTCTTTTTTTTTATTTTTTTTTAATTATTTTCTATTTTTAATATATATTTTTTTTAACATCTTTATTGGAGTATAATTGCTTTACAATGGTATGTTAGTTTCAGCTTCACAACAAAATGAATCAGTTATATATATACATATATTCCCATATCTCTTCCCGCTTGCGTCTCCCTCCCTCCCACCCTCCCTATCCCACCCCTCCAGGCGGTCACAAAGCACCGAGCTGATCTCCCTGTGCTATGCGGCTGCTTCCCACTAGCTAACTGCCTTACGTTTGGTACTGTATATATGTCCATGCCTCTTTATCGCTTTGTCACAGTTTACCCTTCCCCCTCCCCATAGCCTCAAGTCCATTCTCTAGTAAGTCTGTGTCTTTATTCCTGTTTCACCCCTAGGTTTTTCATGACATTTTTTTTTTTAAATTCCATATATATGTGTTAGCATACGGTATTTGTCTCTCTCTTTCTGACTTACTTCACTCTGTATGACAGACTCTAGGTCTATCCACCTCATTACAAATAGCTCAATTTCGTCTCTTTTTATGGCTGAGTAATATTCCATTGTATATATGTGCCACATCTTCTTTATCCATTCATCCGATGATGGACACTTAGGTTGTTTCCATCTCTGGGCTATTGTAAATAGAGCTGCAATGAACATTTTGGTACATGACTCTTTTTGAATTATGGTTTTCTCAGGGTATATGCCCAGTAGTGGGATTGCTGGGTCATATGGTAGTTCTATTTGTAGCTTTTTAAGGAACCTCCATACTGTTCTCCACAGTGGCTGTATCAATTTACATTCCCACCAACAGTGTAAGAGGGTTCCCTTTTCTCCACACCCTCTCCAGCATTTATTGTTTCTAGATTTTTTGATGATGGCCATTCTGACTGGTGTGAGATGATATCTCATTGTAGTTTTGATTTGCATTTCTCTAATGATTAGTGATGTTGAGCATTCTTTCATGTGTTTGTTGGCACTCTGTATATCTTCTTTGGAGAAATGTCTATTTAGGTCTTCTGCCCATTTTTGGATTGGGTTGTTTGTTCTTTTGTTATTAAGCTGCATGAGCTGCTTATAAATTTTGGAGATGAATCCTTTGTCAGTTGCTTCATTTGCAAATATTTTCTCCCATTCTGAGGGTTGTCTTTTGGTCTTCTTTATGGTTTCCTTTGCTGCGCAAAAGCTTTTAAGTTTCATTAGGTCCCATTTGTTTACTTTTGTTTTTATTTCCATTTCTCTAGGAGGTGGGTCAAAAAGGACCTTGCTGTGATTTATGTCATAGAGTGTTCTGCCTATGTTTTCCTCTAAGAGTTTGATAGTTTCTGGCCTTACATTTAGGTCTTTAATCCATTTTGAGCTTATTTTTGTGTATGGTGTTAGGGAGTGATCTAATCTCATACTTTTACATGTAGCTGTCCAGTTTTCCCAGCACCACTTATTGAATAGGCTGTCCTTTCTCCACTGTATATTTCTGCCTCCTTTGTCAAAGATAAGGTGACCATATGTGCGTGGGTTTATCTCTGGGCTTTCTATCCTGTTCCATTGATCTATCTTTCTGTTTTTGTGCCAGTACCATACCGTCTTGATAACTGTAGCTTTGTAGTATAGTCTGAAGTCTGGGAGCCTGATTCCTCCAGTTCCTTCTTTCGTTCTCAAGATTGCTTTGGCTATTCGGGGTCTTTTGTGTTTCCATACAAATTGCAAAATTTTTTGTTCTAGTTCTGTGAAAAATGCCACTGGTAGTTTGATAGGGATTGCATTGAATCTATAGATTGCTTTGGGTAGTAGAGTCATTTTCACAATGTTGATTCTTCCAATCCAAGAACATGGTATATCTCTCCATCTATTTGTATCATCTTTAATTTCTTTCATCAGTGTCTTATAATTTTCTGCATACAGATCTTTTGTCTCCTTAGGTAGGTTTATTCCTAGATATTTTATTCTTTTTGTTGCAATGGTAAATGGGAGTGTTTTCTTGATTTCACTTTCAGATTTTTCATCATTAGTATATAGGAATGCCAGAGATTTCTGTGCATTAATTTTGTATCCTGCCACTTTACCAAATTCATTGATTAGCTCTAGTAGTTTTCTGGTAGCATCTTTAGGGTTCTCTATGTATAGGATCATGTCATCTGCAAACAGTGACAGCTTTACTTCTTCTTTTCCGATTTGGATTCCTTTTATTTCCTTTTCTTCTCTGATTGCTGTGGCTAAAACTTCCAAAACTATGTTGAATAAGAGTGGTGAGAGTGGGCAACCTTGTCTTGTTCCTGATCTTAGTGGAAATGCTTTCAGTTTTTCACCATTGAGGATGATGTTTGCTGTGGGCTTGTCATATATGGCCTTTATTATGTTGAGGAAAGTTCCCTCTATGCCTACTTTCTGCAGGGTTTTTATCATAAATGGGTGTTGAATTTTGTCAAAAGCTTTCTCTGCATCTATTGAGATGATCATACGGTTTCTCTTCTTCACGTTGTTAATATGGTGTATCACGTTGATTGATTTGCGTATATTGAAGAATCCTTGCATTCCTGCAATAAATTCCACTTGATCATTTCTGATGTGATTTTTATGATTTCTTTCCTTCTGCTCACTTTGGGTTTTTTTTTCTTCTTTCTCTAATTGCTTTAGGTGTAAGTTTACGTTATTTAGCTGAGATTTTTATTGTTTCTTGTGGTAGGATTGTATTGCTATAAACTTCCCTCTTAGAACTGCTTTTGCTGCATCCCATAGGTTTTGGGTCATTGTGTTTTCATTGTCATTTGTTTCTAGGTTTTTTTTTTTTTTTTTTTTTTTTCGTTACGCGGGCCTCTCACTGTTGTGGCCTCTCCCGTTGCGGAGCACAGGCTCCGGATGCGCAGGCTCAGCGGCCATGGCTCACGGGCCCAGCCGCTCCGCGGCATGTGGGATCTTCCCAGACCGGGGCACGAACCCATGTCCCCTGCATCGCCAGGCGGACTCTCAACCACTGCGCCACCAGGGAAGCCCTAGGTATTTTTTGATTTCCTCTTTGATTTCTTCAGTGATCTCTTGGATATTTAGTAGCGTATTGTTTAGTCTCCATGTATTTGTATTTTTTACAGCTTTGTTTCTGTAATTGATATCTAGTCTCACAGCGTTGTGGTCAGAAAAGATACTTGATACAATTTCAGTTTTCTTAAATGTGCCAAGGCTTGATTTGTGACCAAAGATATGATCTATCCTGGAGAATGCTGCATGAGCACTTGAGAAGAAAGTGTATTCTGTTGTTTTTGGATGGAATGTCCTATAAATATCAATTAAGTCCATCTTGTTTAATGCATATTTAAAGCTTGTGTTTCCTTATTATTTTCATTTTGGATGATTTGTCCTTTGGTGAAAGTGGGGTGTTAAAGTCTGCTACTATGATTGTGTTACTGTGGATTTCCCCTTTTATGGCTGTTAGCCTTTGCCTTATGTATTGAGGTGCTCCTATGTTGGGTGCATAAATTTTGCAATTGTTATATCTTCTTCTTGGATTGATCCCTTGATCATTATGTAGTGCCCTTCTTTGTCTCTTGTAATAGTCTTTATTGTAAAGTCTATTTTGTCTGATAGGAGAATTGCTACTCCAGCTTTCTTTTGATTTCCATTTTCATGGAATATCTTTTTCCATCCCCTCACTTTCAGTCTGTGTGTGTCCCTAGGTCCTAAGTGGGTCTCTTGCAGATATATGGGTCTTGTTTTTGTATCCATTCAGCCAGTCTGTGTCTCTTGGTTGGAGCATTTAATCCATTTACATTTAAGGTAGTTATCGATATGTATGTTCCTATTACCATTTTCTTAATTGTTTTGGGTTTGTTGTTGTAGGTCTTTTCCTTCACTTGTTTTTCCTACCCAGAGAAGTTCCTTTAGCATTTGTTGTAAATCTGGTTTGGTGATGCTGAATTCTCTTAGCTTTTTCTTGTCTGTAAAGTTTTTAATTTCTCCATTGAATCTGAATGAGATCCTTGCTGGGTAGAGTAATCTTGGTTGTAGGTTTTTCCCTTTCATTACTTTAAATATGTCCTGCCACTCCGTTCTGGCTTGCAGAGTTTCTGCTGAAAGATCAGCTGTTAATCTTATGGAGATTCCCTTGTATGTTATTTTTGGCTTTTCCCTTGCTGCTTTTAATATTTTTTCCTTTGTATTTAATTTTTGATAGATTAATATGTGTCTTGGTGTGTTTCTACTTGGATTTATCCTGTATGGGACTTTCTGTGCTTCCTGGACTTGATTGACTATTTCCTTTCCCATATTAGGGAAGTTTTCAACTATAATCTCTTCAAATATTTTCTCAGTCCCTTTCTTTTTCTCTTCTTCTTCTGGGACCCCTATAATTCGAATGTTGGTGCATTTAATGTCCCAGAGGTCTCTGAGAGTATCCTCAATTCTTTTCACTCTTTTTTCTTTATTCTGCTCTGTGGTAGTTATTTCCACTATTTTATCTTCCAGGTCACTTATCCGTTCTTCTGCCTCAGTTATTCTGCTATTGATTCCTTCTAGAGCATTTTAAATTTTATTTATTGTGTTGTTCATCATTGTTTGCTCTTTAGTTCTTGTAGGTCCTTGTTAAACGTTTCTTGTATTTTCTCCATTCTATTTCCAAGATTTTGGATATCTTTACTGTCATTACTCTGAATTCTTATTCAGGTAGACTGCCTATTTCCTCTTCATTTGTTTGGTCTGGTGGATTTTTATCTTGCTCCTTCATCTGCCACGTATTTCTCTGTCTTCTTGTTTTGCTTAACTTAACTGTGTTTGGGGTCTCCTTTTCACAGGCTGCAGGTTTGTAGTTCCCATTGTTTTTGGTGTCTGCCCCCAGTGGGTTATGTTGGTTCAGTGGGCTATGTAGGCTTCCTGGGGGCGGGGACTGGTGCCTGTGTTCTGGTGGATGAGGCTGGATCTTGTCTTTCTGGTGGGCAGGACCGTGTTCAGTGGTGTGTTTTGGGGTGTCTATGAACTTATGATTTTAGGCAGGGTTTCTGCTAATGGGTGGGGTTGTGTTCCTGTCTTGCTAGTTGTTTGGCATGGGGTGTCCAGCACTGGAGCTTGCTGGATGTTGAGTGCAGCTGGGTCTTAGCATCGAGACGGAGATCTCTGGGAGAGCGCTCGCTGATTGATATTACGTGGGGCTGGGAGGTCTCCTGTGGTCCTGTGTCCTGAACTTGGCTCTCCCACCTCAGAGGCTCCGGCCTGACACCTGGCTGGAGCACCAAGACCCTGTCAGCCACATGGCTCAGAAGAGAAAGGAGAAAAAAAAAAGAAAGAAAAATAAATAAATAAATAAAATAAAATTATTAAAATAAAAAATTATTATTAAAATTAAAAACTTAAAAAGTAATTAAAAAAAGCACAGCAACCAAACCAATAAAGAAATCCACCAAGGATAACAAGCAATAAAAACTATACTAAGATAAACATAAAAATCAGTAACTAGTCTGTCACATACAGCAAACCCCAAGTCTACAGTTGCTCCCAAAGTCCACCTCCTCATTTGGGGGTGATTCATTGTCTATTCAGGTATTCCACAGATGCAGGGTGCATCAAGTTGATTGTGGAGCTTTAATCTGCTGCTCCTGAGGCTGCTGGGAGAGATTCCCCTTTCTCTTCTTTGCTCGCACAGCTTCTGGGGTACAGCTTTGGATTTGGCCCCGCCTCTGCATGTAGGTCGCCTGAGGGCGTCTGTTCTTTGCCCAGACAGGAGGGGGTTAAAGGAGAAGCTGATTAGGGGGCTCTGGCTCACTCAGGCTGGGGGGAGGGAGGGGTACGGAATGCGGGGTGAGCCTGCGGCGGCACAGGCCAGAGTGACGTTGCAACAGCCCGAGGCGCAGTGTGTGTTCTACCGGGGAAGTTGTCCCTGGATCACAGGACCCTGGCAGTGGCGGGCTGCACAGGCTTCCGGGAGGAGAGGTGTGGAGCATGACCTGTGCTCACACACAGGCTTCTTGGTAGCGGCAGCAGCAGCCTTAACGTCTCATGCCCTTCTCTGGGGTCTGCGCTGTTAGCCACGACTTGCTCCTGTCTCTAGAGCTCGTTTAGGTGGAGCTCTGAATCCCCTCTCCTCGCGCGCCCCGAAACAATGGTCTCTTGATTCTTAGGCAGTTCCAGACTTTATCCCAGACTCCCTCCCGGCTAGCAGTGGCACACTAGCCCCCTTCAGGCTGTGTTCACACAGCCAACCCCAGTCCTCTCCCTGGGATCTGACCTCTGAAGCCGAAGCCTCAGCTCCCAGCTCCCACCCGCCCCAGCGGGTGAGCACACAAGCCTCTCAGGCTGGCGAGTGCCGGTCAGCACCAATCCTCCATGCGGGAATGTCTCTGCTTTGCCCTCTGCACCCCTGTTGCTGCGCTCTCTGTGACTCCGAAGCTTCCCCTCCGCCCACTCCCCGTTTCCACCAGTAAAGGGGCTTCCTAGTGTGTGGAAGCTTTTCCTCCTTCACAGCTCCCTCCCAGAGGTGCAGGTCCCCTCCTGCGCCTATTCTTTTGCCTCTGTTTTTTCTTTTATCTTTTGTCCTACCCAGGTACGTGGGGAGTTTCTTGCCTTTTGGGAAGTCTGAGGTCTTCTGCCGGCATTCAGTAGGTGTTTTGTAGGAGTTGTTCCACATATATATGTATTTTTGATGTATTTGTGGCGAGGAAGGTGATCTCCATGTCTTACTCCCCCACCATCTTGGTTCATTCTTTTTTATTGTTCAGTAGTATTTTATTGTGATCATGGATCACTATTTATATATTCATTCTGGGTTGTTTCCGTTTGGAAATATTATGAATAAAGCTGCTATGTACCTATCTTCTGGCGGACATACATACTTCTTTCCGTAGGAAACATACGCAGGGTGAATTTGTGGGTTATAATCTTTACACATGATTTGTTTCAGTAGATGTTGCCAAATAGTTCTCCAAAGTGAAGTGCCAGTTTACACTCACCAGCTCTTATTCTGGGAAGGTTCTAGTTGCTCCTGGTCCTTGTCAATTTTTAACATTGTCGTCTTGTAGATGTTAGCGATTCTGCTATGTGCACCTATCCTTGGGAGCAGACAGCATTCTCTCCCTTGTGCAAATGTAGACATTGAAGCTGTGGAGGTTAACTCACTCAGGCAGGGTCACAGAGCAAGGGCACGGTGGAGGCCACGTGTGTCCAGCATTAGCATTTCATTCCAGGGCACTACCTTGCCTAAGGACCTTCAGGGGATGTCTGTTTCTTCGTATATCAAATCCAAATTCTTCCAAAAGTCCAAGTCCTCTATATCTGACCTCATCTCCCAGCTTCCTCTGTATTTACCCTGTGCTAATCACTGTGAAAATAGGCCTGAAGCACTAAAATGTCTCACTTAATGCTCATGACAGTCTTATGAAATAGGTCATATTATGATCCTTGTTTTGCAGAGTTGGGACTGGAGGTGTAGGGGGATTAAGAAAGTGGTGCAAAACCACACTGTTAGTAAGCAGCGGAGGCAGCATTCAAGCCAGGCCTACTAGCTCCAGAAGAAGCTCTCTGAACTCTGACTTCTGGTCCTCCCTCTAAATCTAACATCGTGCTGTATGAACCTGGTGGAGAAGCCAGGTGCAGGTGGCTTCAGAAGGAGGTTTCCTCTGCCTGCCTGCTCAGCTCATACCAAACCCTCACAGGATCTCGGAGATGAGATTTTACACCTCTCTCTAGTTGTCCCATACGTATTGCCTTTCTTTCTTCAATAAGGTTTGAGTTTTCTAGAATGAGGCTTGGTTCCAGACATTTGGTACCTATTTGGTAAACAGGACATGCGAACTCATGCACACAGGGCCAGGACTTGAGGCAGGCTGGTTGGGAAATGGGGAAGCCGCGGTGGGAGGGGCTGGGGATGAGGAACTGGCAAGAGGAAGACCCGACGTCCACCTGTAACGTCCACAGGAGTAGAGGCTGAGGGTCATTCAGTCTAGTTGTTGGCATGGCTACGTAGGGAATGACCCTGACATTAAGGTTGCTCAATTTTCAAGTTCCAGGCTGTCCATCCAGGACAGAGAAGGACCTCAGGCAGCAGCTGGACACACGGAGGCTAGAGTTAGTGTCCAGAAGGAGTGACTGGCCACAGCTGGTTAAGGGAGCTGGGCTCCAGCAGGGCGCCAGTGTGCAGCCACGATGGAGGCTCAGCCATGTGGCCAAGACCAGGTTATGGTTTGAGGCAAACGGGTGCCTGGGTCCCCTCAGGGTACTGGGTATCACTTCAGTGCAACATGATCTATTCCAGAGCCCTGGCTGGTGGGGAAGGGGCTCCTCAAGCCCTGGCAGCCTTGGACAGGGTTTGTCCAGGCTCTGTAACTGGGAGCATTAGCACTGAGCTGGGGAAGGCTGGCGGAAACCCTAATTGGCAAGTTCCTTGAGCACAGAGGCCATGTCACACCACATAGAGGCAGTATGGGGAAGGCAGTCAGACGTTATAACCAGGTTGCCTGGGTTCAACTCCTGGCTCTGCCCCTTATCTGCTGGTTGAACGTTAACATACTGCTTAACCTCTCTGTGTCTTTGTCTTCCCATCTGTAAAATAGGGGTAAATATAAAACGTGCCTCCGAGGGTTGTTGTGAGGTGAGAAGAGGAATTTGTGTGAAGCCCTTAGAGCAAGCCTGCGCATATCAAACCCTTCCTCAATTGATGACCAGTGTCCTGTTCTAATCCACAGTTTTAGGTGTCTTGCAGTAAGGTGTCTTGTTGAGAGTCTCAGAAAGGAGGTCATCTCCCTAGATTTCAAATCTTCTGGTTCCTGTGCAGTCCCAAGTCATGCTCCCATGCACCGCCTCTCATGAAGTGTGTCCCTGATCAGCCCTCGACAGGTTCTGGAGACAGCGCCTGGGAACAGACATTCCCAGCCAGCGTGCTGCAGTTCCTTGGCCTCGTGCACAGCACCTACCCCCAGGATCCGGCCTGGCGGGCCCCAGAGTTCCTCCAGACCTTGGCTGCAGTCACCTTCCCCCTGGGAACCCATCAGGTAGGACATGCCTCTGCCCTACCCCGGTGAGAGCAGGGGCGAGCGTCATCACCCTTCAAGGGCAAAGGACAGAATTCCTCCCCACCCCTCCCCAAATTAAAATACATTTAAGGCAACTTAGCTGAAACCTTCAGTAAACAACTTGGGTAATTTTCCTTCTCTTTATGAGATGATGCTTCAGGTCATTTTTGGCTCTCAGAGTCAATAGTTTTTGATTCGTCAGGAATCTCAGTAATGAGAAATTTGATGGTAGGTCAAGTCCAATTTTATATGGAACACCCACACATTGATGATCATATGAAACAGCAGATTCCACCCCAGGAAACCTGCGGCCAGTGCCCCAGCCGGGGGAGGGGTGAAACTGTCACAGTGTCCCATCTTCTTTGCAGCACACTTGTCCTGTTTGCAGGCCACGGCATCTTTCAATCAGAGGGTTTGCCAAGGCCCAGCTGGGAGCGCAGGGGGACCAACTGGGTCTTGAGGACAAAGTGTGGGTGCGGGGGTAGAGAGGGCGCTACAGGAAGAGATGTGAGTGAGTTTGAGAGCAAGAGCCAGTCCCAGCCGATCAGGGGACTCAGTGGGCTAAGAGCATCTGAGAGGAGAGGACGAGGACAGGCGTGAAGGCAGGTGCAGGAGGAGGAAGAGCAGAAATCTGAATAGGAGGTGAGACCCAGCCAGGGAGAGTGAATTAGCGACGCCTGTCTACAAATCAGTAACTGTAGCCAAAGGAACACGCTAGGCATGTTGGTAAGTAGAGGGTCTGGAAGCCACGCGAAGCACAGTGAGGTCAGGTAGTATTTGCTCTGTAATTATTTGCTGAATGGCCAAGTGAATGAACTGCTCTTTTAGCTGTTCTTTTCTAGAAGTGTATTCATGGTGCCAGCCTCCATCTCCTGAGCACCTACAACAGTCCTGAGCCTGGTGCTTCACATCCCCTAACATGCCCGACGCAGGAGGTGTTAAAGGGGGAGGGGAGATTCAGGGAGGTGAAGCGGCACAGACTGGTTTCCTCCCGGTTTAGTGGGACGATGAGACCCATCTCACAAAAGGGTTGAGGAGATGAAACATGACACAGCTTATGTGATTAATAAGTGACAGAACCAAGATTTACACCTCAGTCTCTCACCCCAAAGCCCATGTCCTTTCCATCAGTCAGTTTAAAATAACATTAAATGACCTAATAGAATTTGAGTATTTAGTTTTAATAAAAAGACAAAATGTAAAGTGTAGAAGATTTGCAAAAAGATAAAATAGTTTGATGGGTTAATATCAACTAAAGCAACATACTAGAAAAGTAAGTAAAAAAAGATGCAATAAAGAGCAAAGGAAGGCACTGTGAGCAGCGCTGAAGGGGGTGGGGAATGGGACCCCCGCCCAGAAGCCAGGCAGGCAGCCCTACAGACTGCCTCTCACCACTACCCCCACCTGGAGTGGGCTGGGCCCTGGAGTCAACGGCCTGAACTTCCCAGCCCAGATCCCCACCTCAGCCCCTCGCCCACAGGCCAGGCTCGCCATCTGCTAAGTCAGGGTTCCAGCCGGCTGCCCACCAGCAGCCACAAAGCACACTCTGACCCAGGGCTCTGCCTCCCCACGCTCAATAGTTCCTGCCTGAGGGAGGGCCTGGCCCAAAGTCACCTCCCAGCCTACTGTGGATGAGACAAGCCCCAGTTCCAGAGCTCTTATCCCCATAGCTCCTTGCCTTGTTTCAGCTCCAAGTCGGCTCCAAAAGGCCTTTGTTGCACAGAACACATGACAGACTTTCTGCATGCAGAACGCTGGTGGCCAAAAGGGTTTTGATTTGCTATGATTTTATATGGCATCTTTCCAGTCAAGGCCGCGTGGCACTAATTAATGCAGTCATCACCTCCCTAGGTGCTGTTAAGTTCATTTTATGGCTTAATTAAGAATTGCTGCGTTACTTTTATGAATGAGCCAAGGGAGAAAACAAGAGATAAACTTGCATGAAAAGTTCATGGGCCAGGAGTCAGGCATCCCTGGCCGCATGTCCTTGGGCGTGTCATTTGGCCTCCCAGCATCTCCATGTCTTCCAGGATGTATCTGGGCTAATGACCCCCATCTCATTTATCTCCCAATATTTTTATAAATGTAAAACTGAGAAAGTGAAGGCCAAGGCACTTCAGGGACTTGGACGCCAGGACTGGCTGAAGTCCTACTTCTCTTTCCACCTGAGGGTCCTATCTGTCAACATCAGCAGAGCCTGACAGGCAGTAAAGGTGAGGGCCCCACAGGAAGGTGGGAACCAGCTATCTTGACCGTACACCAGGGCCAGGCATTGCTACATGCACTGTTTCTCACTGCATCCTCACACATCTTTGTGTGTTCCTTTCCAGCATTACTATTTGACCGATGGGGAGCTGTGGCACTGAGGAGGGCAGTGCCTTGCACGGGATACATCCTGGGCTTCCTCGCCGGGCACTGCAGGTCTCTCTTGCTCTGTGCCCAGCTTCTGTCCACCACTCCCACCCATCTGGGGTTCGGAGGCCACAGCAGGCCACCTTTGAGCCCTGGGACTCTGGGCGAGCTGCCTACCTCCTCGGGGCCTCAATTTCCTGACATGTTGATGGGTTTGATGAGAATTCCCCCGTGCACACCTCAGAAGTGGATGTGAGGGTGCCTTGAGGCAGGGTAGGCCGCTCATGCTGGGGTTCTCTTGTCTTTGAGGGGGCCGTGACAGAGGCTACCCAGGACACCAGCAGTCCTGAGGCCGAGCCTGAAGGCAACAGCACTGAGGAGGGTCTGCAGGCTCCTGCGGAGTCACATCCCACCCGGAAGCAGCTGAGGGAATTCATGCAGCTACTCTTGAGGGAGCTCTTGCTTGGGGCTCCCAGCCCCAAGCAGTGGCTGCCGCTGGAGGTGCTCCTGGAGGTGGGTTGGAAAGGGTGTCATTGGGCTCCGTGCTGTGGGAGGGCATGGGCACCATGAGGGCGGGGTGTGCCCAGGGAGACCTGAGGGCTGATCTCTTGAGAGAGCTCATCCAGGCCTGTCCATGCCAGTTGGCTGGTGGTCAGGAACCTCTCCTGGCACTGCAGTGATTGGTGGGAGGACATCCTCCGGAAACCACAGGCCCCGGCAGAGCAGGGAGCTCACCAAGCAGCAAGTCAATAGATGAATGAGGGCAGGTCTTAGCCAGGTTTCTAGAAGCAGAGCCTGAGACAGGGATTTTGTGGAAGTACTTTTTGGGGGGCGGTGCTCTCAGGAAAGCAGAGAAGGGATGCAGAGGAGAACAGGGGAGAACCTAGCCAGGAAGTGGTCTCAGAAGTAGCCTGGATCAGAGCAGTAGTGTGCTGTCTGCATCCCAGAGTTGGCCCCACCTTAAGGCACCTGACAGGTGGTCATTGGCTGTGGGCCCCCCACCCCTTGCCTCCTTGCCTCCTTGCCCTAGGAAGTAGGCATTGCTTCCCGGTTGAGGCAGTTTGGTCAGCAGAGGACAGTGCCCCAGAGAAGGGGCAGTTGTGAGCTATTGGCAGCCCAAACTCCCAGCACTGGCAGTATTAGCATATGGGCCAGGCAGAGGGACCTGGTGGGCACTGAGTGAACATCGTGGCCATGTGGCTGCTGTCTTAATCCAGGGTTTACTTCCAGGCTTCTCCAGACAATGCCACCGGCCAACAGAAGCGAGACTTTCAATCTGAGGTCTTGCTTTCCACCATGGAAATATTTCACATGATGAGTGGAGGTCAGGCACCAGTGCTTAGAGGTGAGTGGGGGTGGATGACTTGCTCCTCCTGTTCATGACATAAAGCTGCTGACAGCTGGGCAGGACAGCCACAATCCTGCCAGCCACTGACCCCAGGACTCTAGAGGAAGTCTAGGCTGCAGGACTGTAGGGCGCTTTAGGAACCACAGGAAGATGCCCTCCACCTGTTCTTGGTGTTCACAACAAGAGCTCAGTGACCTTGCTCGGAGACCCCAGGGATGGCATACTTACTACTTTCCATGTCACCCCTGCCATTGTTGGGTCAGTCAGAGATGGAAAGTCCTGTTCTCTGAGCCAAACTCAGTTCGCCTCTAGCTTCAGTAGAATTTTCTTCTTCCTATGAGGGGAGTCAAGATGTCAACCTGAATTTAACATTCTTCTGCTCACCTATGCCTGGGCACAGCAAATGTTTCTTAAATGAATGAACCCAGGTGAAGACGCTGCCATTGCCCCTAAGAAGTTCAAACTGAAACTTCATTCAGAACATTTGGTTCCGAGGCAGCTGTACCTTCCCGACAAGATTAAACAAAAGTTCTTTCTGTGGTTCTTGAGTCATGGAATCCTTAGTGATACAGCTCATCTCCTGGACTCCTCTTGCCCCACAGTGCAGAAGCCCTGGCTTTTGGTTTTCTGGGGTATCTGAAGTATGGTAGGGTAGTGGAGTGATGAAAAGCGTGAGCTGGTAGCCCATTTCTGAGCATGGCTCTGTCACTGGACAGTGGTATTACTCCGGGCAGGTGCCTGACCCTGTGAGTGAGGAGGATAATCGTGGCTAACTTAGAGGGTTGCTTTAAAGGTTAACTGAGATCGTTGCATCCATGTCTGAGCACAGTGCCTGCTGTGTTGGTGAGCACAGGTAGATGACCTGACCTTACAGCTTCATCCTCTGCCCAAATAACAGCAGGGCCTTGGGTCACCATGATAGCCTTCCCATTACCGTATGCCTTAAATTCTCACCCACTCTTCTTCCAAATGGCCACTGGAAGAAACGCTGCTCTGTACTTGCCTTCTCCCCATTTGGTTTATATCACTGATTGTTCAGGATTGATTTACTTTGAATAAATGTGTGTTCATTGGGCACCTATTGTATATAAGACCCCATTTTTGGAGCAACAGAGTACGCACAGGGTTACAGTGGGCTGTACAGAGGTGAGTAAGATGTGGTTGGTTACCAGGAGGGGCTTGGAGATTGTTGTGGAGAGAAGGCAGTTACACTGATGATTTCTCAGCCTTGGTCTGTCACCCTCCCCCAACCCGCAGGCAGTAGAGAGCCTCAGCCAAATGCAGAAGCTGCTGCTGCTCCTTCACTTGCCAGCATCTCCTACTTCATCCAGAAGCTGGTGGAGAAGCTGTACAGTGGAATGTTCTCAGCAGACCCCAGGCACATCCTTCTCTTCATCACGGAGCACATAATGTTGGTAAGAACCTCAGGTTGGCCGTGGTGGTAAGGCTTCTGCTGACCCACCTGGTATCTGTATGACACTGCTGGCTGCTGTGCACTTGGTTCATATTGACCTGCTGTCCTTCCTGGAAATAGAATCTGAAATGGGTGGGAGGAAGGAGGAGGACCATTACCGCCCAGGTTAATACCTGGTAGATGTTGAGCACCCTGCAGTGTTCTCTCCTTGGGCCACCTGAGACCCATCTCGGTGATTAGGGGCCGCAGCCTCCTGCACAGGCACCTCCTAAACTCTGCACACCCCCCTTTGGGTTTTTACTGTGAATGTTGGTTTAATCTTAATTATTGTTATTCCTCATCAACAAAGGGTGAAAAAGGTCTTTATCTCCAAAAGTTCTATTTCATTTTCTTCTATAAAATCCACCTCCATTTGTCATATTTGGGCCTTCCTGAATTTGAAGAAAGAGTCTATTTTTACCTGGTCCTGTTTTTCTTGCATGTGCTTTCCCCCTCTCTCTCTCTCTTTCTCCATCTACATACATACCTATGCATGCCAGTGCATGCCTGTAGATACACCTCGATGTAAGTATATGTGTGCACGTGTGTACACATTCTTCATTGTATATGTGTACACACGCATACGCAAAGACTCAAACAATCTCAAAATTCTAGAGTTGAACCCTTTTTTTGGTCCTTCTCATTTCATTCTGGAAACCTTTCCTGACAAGTGGCCATTCACTGTTTCCTTGAACCATCCTTGTGTGAGGAGCTCTCTATGGTACAAGGGGGTTCCAGTCACCAGGACACCTGTGATTGTTGGGAAGCACTTTCTCCTACCAAGCGGAAATCTGCCTCCAGCAGCTCCTGCCTGCAGCTCTCGGTGCATTCTCTGTGGCAGAATCCAGGAGAGCCCCTCTCCTTCCTCTTCATGCCTCGTAGAGACAATGACATCAGTGCCCCCAGCACCCTTCTGTCTGTGGAGTCCCCTGCAGACCCCAGGACTGGGCCTTGGCACAGTTCCTAGAGTGATAGTCAGTCTGCTGATGCACAGTTCTAGGCAACCTGAAAAGAATGTATTTGGCGGTTTCTTCAAGAATAACTCCTAGGGTTTCCCTGGTGGTGCAGTGGTTAAGAGTCCGCCTGCCGATGCAGGGGACACAGGTTCGTGCCCCGGTCCAGGAAGATCCCACATGCCGCGGAGCGGCTGGGCCCGTGAACCATGGCTGGGCCCGTGAGCCATGGCCACTGGGCCTGCACATCCGGAGCCTGTGCTCTGCAACGGGAGAGGCCACAACAGTGAGAGGCCCGTGTATCGCAAAACAAACAAACAAACAAAAAAACTCCTAGAAGGGAGAAATATCCCTTGTCAGCTCTGAGGGGAGTAAAATCGGATTGTTGGGAGGTCATGTTGAAAATGAGAGTAGCCACTGAGCTCCTGTCTTAGCGAGTTTGGGCTGCTATTACAGAGTACCATAGACTGGGTGACTTAGCAGCAAACATTTACTTCTCGGGTTTCTAGAGGCTAGGAAGTCCAAGATCAAGGTGCCAGCAGATCTATTGTCCAGTGAGGCTCTCTTTCTGGTTTTAGAGAGGGTCATCTTTTCATTGTACCCTCAACATGATGGAGAGAGTGAGGAAGCAAGCTCTCACTTATCTCTTCTTATAAGGGCACTAATCCCACCATGAGGGCTCCATCCCCGTGACCTAATTACCTCCAGGAGACCCCATCTCCAAATATATCACGCTGGGGGGCTAGGGTTTCAACATATGAATTTTGGGGTGATGACACTAACATTCAATCTATAGCAGCTCCCCAATGGTCTAAGCAAATACTCAGAGCTAATATCAAAGAGCTGGTGCCTCCTGGGGCTGATGTGTCTTCAGCAGGGTGCCAGACTGAAGAACTCTCACTGCCCACATCTACCATTCTTCTCTCCTGCTCACTGCCTGTGACTCACACACCTCTTAACCTCAGTTTGAAAGATGTGACCCATCTGTAGAGTAGGAGAGGATGAGGATAAAAACATGCACCCTAAATTCCAGCAGATTTAAATAAAACTTAATTAGTATAAACACTTGCATTACCTATGAGATTTGAAGAGAGCAATCTATAACTAACAAATGAACTTTCTAATAGACTGAAACATTTTGCACATAATTTTTGTTCTATGGATTCTTTTCAGTGAAGCCAAACAGATGGATGGCTTCAGTGTTAAGGCCACAAATCAGGACCTTCTGCCTTCCCCCTCTAAACCTCTCATGAACTAAAATCCATTGGATGCACATCTCCTTTAGAAGACATAGTGGTTAAGAGCATGGCTCAGGTGTCTGGTGTGGGTTTGACTCTTGTTGACCACCTACCTCTCCTACCTCTCAGACTCTCAACCTTCTTATCCCTAAGGTGGGATAATCTTAGTGTCTACTTCACGATGTTGTTATGATGTTTAAATGAGGCAATATATGTAAACATACGCACACAAATGCAAAAATGCTTTACATGATAACTGGAATATTGTAACAATCTATACCTGATAACTAGTATTAATAACATTTTTTAAAACTAGACCCTATTAATAGCATGTTCTTATATACTGAATGTCAACCATGTTTACCAGTATTTCAGAAATCTGTGGTCCCATGTCTACTTTACATAATATGACTGTGGTAAACTTTTAATTTTTTAACACCAATTTTTGGTAAATTTAAACATTTGAATTCCCTTTATTGATCATCCACTTAAATAGAAGCTCCAAGGTTGAGGAAGGTAGTCCTTTTTGATTTTAGAAATGCAGAAAAGAATCTGGGATTGTATCATTTTCACAGTTAACTGGGTTGGTATCTCAATTTCAAAGTGTTCACAAGTATGTGTCTGTGTGTGTTTATTTTATGACACAGGTCATCGAGAATGCCTCTTCTCAGAGAGACGCTGTCATCGGTGCTCTATACAGCAGTTTAAATAAAGTCATTCTTTATTGCCTCTCCAAGCCCCAGCAGTCCCTCTCCGAATGCCTCAGCCTTCTCAACATCCTGGGATTTCTTCAGGAACACTGGGACATTATCTTTGCCACCTATAATTCTAACGCCAGCTTCCTCATGTGTCTCATGCATTGTCTTCTGCTGCTCAATGCAAGAAGGTTAGAGCTGCCCACTTGTCTCCTTGCTTGCCAGTGCTCAATGCAGGAAAGAAAGCTTTAGAGGACACTTGATTGAAGTCGATCAGTTATAGATGATACACTCCTTTTGTTTATCTGGTTGTCCAAATTATGTGCAATATTTGATAATACGGTAAGTAGTCCTCAAACCTGTCCATGTGACTGAGCAGCTAGGAGCATCATGAGATAATAATTTGCCGTATTTCCATAATTCTCAGGCTGTAAGATACTTCATTGATTTAATTTGGGTGGGGAGGGGCAGGCAGAAAACTCCAACATTAAATACATACATTGATTTTATGATGATGCCAGGTTTCAGAAATACTCACTTTTGATAAATGAAATCTTAGAATGGGAAAATATATAATAAATTAAATCATGCAAGCCAGGAATAATTTTGCTTGCAGGAAAAAAAAAAAAACCAAAAAACCACACATACACAGACATACACAATTTGTGATATAAAATGACATCCATAAGCATCCTTGTATAAGAAATACTAGCACAAATACATTAAATTACTAAATTAAGCTATTTAAATCCCTTTCCTGAAGTTCAAAGTTTGAACTTAGATTTTTCTGTGTATGTGCACTTTCTCTCTCCCTCTGTGCGGTAGTAGGTATATATCATACATCATGTGTGCCTTGGCATTATACTGCCTAAGAATATTATCTCTTATTAATAGAACCATGTTGAGGAAGAGAGGACTGTGAGATATTACACTTTACTCTTGTCCTTTTCTCAGTTGTGTTTATCCCAGTACAAATTTGATTATTTGAAAAAAACCCAAATCCTGTCGCGTTGACTGTTGAATGTTACAAACCATGAGTTGACTTGTCTAAAAACACTTTGGGAAGCACTGGAAAACACTCCTAGCCCAGAGGAGGTATTTGCCTTTTTATTTGTTTGAAATAAAATAATCCATTTTCAGTGTATGGATTAAATTGGGGAAGTGCTTCTGTCTTTTCTGTATCTCAAGAATTAGGCCCTATCCGTACTGGAGGCATGGGTAAGAGGAGCAGAATGCCAGCTGACTTGTGTGCTTGAAGTTCTGCCCTCCTCAAATCCCTCTGGATAGCAAAGCGGCCTCCAAAGTCCAAAGGGACTTTATTCTAGAAATTTCAAGAATGGACATCCTTATATGCTGGTTATTTTTTCATTTCCTTGTTTGTCATTTTTGGTTCAATCCACAAACTTGTACTGAGTGTCTGTTCTGCTTGGTTGGGTGAGGGGCCCAGAGAAGAGGGTACTTGGACATGAACATGGCCAGGAGTTCTGGAGCACATGGTCTATGGGGAACTTAATATGTAAACCACTTCGCCCCACTTCAAACCAGCTGTATGATGTTCAGGGTTCCAGCAGAGTATAAATGCGGGGCTCTTATTCAAAAATTACTAAGAATTTCAAGATGGTGACAGCAGAGCCCAAACATGGGACCCTTCTGAGTTCGGACCATACACAGCTGCACAGGTCACAGGCCCATGAAGCTGGCCCCGGCCCCATTCCATGAGGGATGAGGTTAGCACCAAGCAAAGGCAGAGTTTAATGCAAAAAGAAATGACCAGTTCTCATGATGTATAAACCAGGACAGGTTGAGGAGGTCTGTTTGGGAGCATAGATTGGATTTAATAAGACAGGGACAAAGAGAAGGTATTTTTCTTTTTTTCTAGAATGCTTTTGTATAATACCTGTCATGGAAGTTGTCATAGGTGTTTGCTTTAACTTGATTAGACAAGTTTTTTTTATATTGATGTGTGCTGAGTTTGCAAGATTATTATTTGTAATAAAGAACAATGGAATGATCCCAAAGAAACTGGAGTTCATAGTGAACAATCTCTTGTCTACTAGTTACCCAGAAGGATTTGGATTGGAACCCAAGCATAGAATGACTCCTTATCATCAAGTCTTTCTTTCTCCAAATGAAGAAGTGAGAGAAAAAAGAGACGACTTCCCAAGCTTGAGCAATGGTACATTTTATTTGTCGTTTATTTTGGGGGGAGTAGAAGATAGCGGTAACTGCTAGGGTTGCATTCTTCAGTTTTTTTCTTCCTAAGATAAGGAAGCAAATATTACTAAGATTCTTAAAAGACAGAAGACGTCCTAGGAAATCCTAGAACAATGTAGTAATACAGCAAGGTAACCTGATAGAGAATAAAATTGGAATGATCTTTGTATACAAGAAATAGAATGGATGGGTGTATGGATGGACGGATGGATAGATGAGGAGGGAGCTCTGTGAGACTTGGTGAGGCTAAGACCTTGTGTACTAAAATACCAGAGGACCTCACTGTACGTTGATTTCACTTCTCAGCTGGTCTCTTGACTTTTCCTTTGGACCGCTAGATGTGGAAACTGGTGGCCATATCACTCAGCTCAAGCCATTACCTATCTGTGTCTCAGCTTTCTTCTCTAGAAAATGGGAATGGCGTAAAGAAGCTCGTTACTTTATGAGATTTCTGGCTTAATGGAGTTTATTCTTGGATTCGATAATGTCAAAGCAAGTTAAAAGGATGGCGGTTTGTGGAAAAAAAGAAAAGGCGACCAGATCCATGTGTCTGAGAGATTTCTCCCTCTTGATGCAGGAAGCCTCAGCAGACCTTCTTCCACCACTTTAGTTTGCCAACTGTGCCACGTAATCTTGTGATATCTTGTGATGCCAGGTGGTAGGCACAAGGATCCTTATTTTCTGGTCAGATAGGTGCCCAAAGCCAGTGCTCAAAAATCTCGTGTGTTTAGAGTTTACTGTCTTGCAGTGTTAATTACAACATGAACATTTGCGTTTGGGGATTTAACTAGTAGAGTGGACTGAGCAATGTCCATCCCCCTAGGGTGAGAAAAACAAACTGTAGAGGCTGGTACCAAAGGGCAGACCCAGTGACCCAAGATCAGAGGGAAGTTAGGCACAATTCAGGGGATTATGTTTATGGGGTATAGCAGGTAGAACTGGCTTGGTAAATTCATCTGTCTCTCTGCAAGTCCAGGGCATTGAGGTGGGTAGGTAGTTGGAAGCATGATTCAATGCCAGGAGAGAGGACTGGCTTGGTTCCTGGGCCCCTGGGCACAGTCTTGGGTTCAGTGTCTGTTCCCCTGAGGGGCCAACATAAAAGTCAAGGTTGGAAGGAGCTGTTTTGGGGAGAACTATTTTGTTACCTAGAGCTTACACAAGGTATCTCTCTGTTTGGTATCTAACAGAGTTGGGGTGGGAGAAAGAGGCTCACTGAGCCCATCAATCATGTTTCCCAGCTCTGTACATGTGAAGCAGGCAGGACTTGGTGGTAGAGGTCGGGGAGAGGCCAGCTCACAAGGATGTTGGTAGCATTTTTATCAGTCCTGCATCTCTACATACTGACTGCTGTCTGGCTGGAGCTTGCAAAGCTGGGGTGATGTTCAAGAATGATGCACATGAAAACAACCATGATATGCCATCTCCCGGCTGTCTCTGGGAGAAGCACTGAGGCTGTCCTGATTGTGTGATGTACTCTCTCCATTAGTCCAGCACAACATCCAAAAGACTGTGCAGGCTCTCTGGCAGCAGCTCGTGGCACAGAGACGGCAGGAGCTGGAGGATAACTTCAAGATTGATCTTTCTGTGAAACCTGGAGAGAGTGAAGTGAAGATTGAGGAGGTCACCCCACTCTGGGAAGAGACGATGCTCAAGGCCTGGCAGCATTACCTAGGTCTCTGTCCACTTGGCTTCAGGGAGTGGAACTTCTGAGTCTCATAGAACCAGGCTCCCCCAGGGTTTCACTCAGGGCCCAAAGCCTTTTACACCAGACCTTCTGTCTCATCCCTCTGGTGGGTGGGATTTATATCGCTGAAGCCTCATGAATCTTTGCTCACAAAGAATGAACGCTGCTTTGCATCTTGGTGAAAGGAAGGCCAGAGGTGCCACCCAAGCAGCAGATGCTAGTCATCTCTCAGAGGGAAGGGCCACCATGTCAGAGCTCTGGCCTGGGCTCTGGAACTCAGGGTGCTAGGTCCTGCCCTGATATTCACCTGCCAGGTTTGAAACCTTGCGCCAAGTCATGCAGTGACCTGGAGCCTCAGGTTCTTCATGTTCCAAGTAAAACTCTTCATCCCAAAGATGTTAACCTCCCTTGCATTCTACCAGTGACTCAGCATTTTTACTCTGTTAGCCAATGCAGCTGTAGGAATAATGGTTAAGTTTCTTTTTAAAGAGGTCATCACTCTCAAGTTACGGCTCATATATTGTTTTAAGTCTTTCAGCATCACGAAGTTCACAGTAATTCAAACCTGTAGCCTGGGCTGTTTTCCTTACTGGAGGCAGACACACTGGGCTTGTGGCCCCCGGCTTGCCCTTTGAAAGCCAAGCCAGCTGTAGAAATAGTGTGTGTTTGTTTCCTTCTTAACTTCACCTCTGACGGTCTTTGCCTCTCTGTCGCCAGCATCTGAAAAGAAGTCACTGGCCAGTCGCTCAAGTGTCGGACACCACAGCAAAGTCCCTTCGTGGAGTGGAAGCTTGTCCTCAGCCATGAGACTGATGCCCGGGCGGCAGACCAAGAACCCTGAGTGCAAAGCAGAGGTGAGCCCAGACCCCTTTTCCTTAGAGAACATCAGGCATTCGCTTCAAACCCCCATGTATCATGTCCTCTCTCTCTGTTGTCACTGGATGTGATCTAACTCCATGTTCTTCTGAGCATTTAGGGGTAATGCATGTGGCTTCCCAGTTGAGGCTACATCTGTGGGAGTCAGGTCTTAGGTTAGCTTTAACCAGAAGCGAATATAGGCTCCACCTGAGTGCCAAGAGCAGCTGTTCCTTTTGTCATTAAAACCCAAACCAACCCTTGTTCCCATTCTCTTTCTGAGTCAGGTGTACTCAGCCGTAACCCACAGCTCAGCAGGAGCTGGGTGTGCGGGCACAACAAAGGGGGACAGAAGTGTTGGTGCCGTTGTTGGGAGACATGGTGGTGGATCCTCTTGGCCATGTGGGGTTGAGCTGTTAGGGTTTTCTAGTCCATGTCTCTAAAGCTGCATATCAAACCATCCTAAAACTCGGCAACACTGACAATGATGTTTTCGTGATTGTGGACGCCGTGGTGAGGAAGCTGGAGCACAGCAGGGGTTGGGGGTGTCTGTTCCCTGATGTGTGGGGCCTCGGCTGGGATCATTGGAAAGCTCACTTACTCACACGCCTGGGGGTTGCTGCTGGCTCTAGTCTGAGACCTTAGCTGGGGATGTTGGCTGGAACATCTACACGTGGCTTTTCCATGTGTCTTGAGCTTCCTTACAACCTGGTGGCTGGGTTTTAAGGGATAAATTTCCATAGGGAGGGAGAAGGAGAGAGAGAAAAATGGAGAGAGAGAGAGAGGAGGAGAGAGAGGTGAAGGCCACATTGCCTTCCATGACCCAGCTTTGGAAACCATGCAGCATCACCTCCGCTGCAGTCCTTTCTGGTCTAGAAAGGCACAGAGTTCTGCCCAGGTTCATGGGGAGGGCAGTAGACTCTACATCCTGGTAGGGAAGTGACAAGGTTCTTCAAGAGCCCATAGTACTGGAAATATTGCTGAGGCTCTCCTTGGAAAATACAGTCTTTCATATATTCTAATGATAGGGTCACCGACTTACCTTCAGAGGCAGAAGGTGGTCATTCAATAGGCATGGCCTTAGGCCCAAGAGACCTTGGTTTGTGATTCACTTAACACCCCTGAGTCTTTATTTCCTGACTTGCACAATGGGACAAATAACTGTGGGAAACTGTGGGAAGGGATTCCCCAGGGAGCGGGGTAGCCGGTTGACAGACACATTACACAATTCGAACTCTGCCCATATAACTTCGGAGATTGAGGTTAACTCCAAATCCCATGTGCTCAGAATCTGGGCCCTGCTGTCACCGTAGGTCTGTTGTCCACTGTGGTCAGTGTCTGATGGGGAGAGAAGGGAGGATACTGGGAGAAGAGAGGAGTGAAGGGCTGCCTGTAAGTGCCCAGACTGCCAGGAGAAGGGGGCTTCCTTCTTTCCAAGGTTCAGGAGCAACAGGCTTTAGGACAAATGGAGAAAGAACCTGAAGATAGAATGAAAGACAGGAAATGAAACTGACTAGGCTGGCCGGCCCCCTGGTGTTCAGAGCTGAGAGCAGGCTGTGTCTTCAGTGCACTGGCTTGGGGAAGACACTACTCATTAAATTTGTCCACAGAGCTACTGGCTGACTGAGTGAATAACTGAGATCTCTGGCCAGCGGCATCACACAGCTATTATTAGTCCCATTTAATAGATGTGAAATAGAATCTGAAAGAAAAAGTCAAGGTCTTTGAAGCCAGGAAGTGGCAGAGTGGAGACAGGGTCTTCATTCATAGTCTCTGCACTTCTGAGCACACCCTTAGGCAACTCCAAAACCTCTGGATGCCTCCATTCCTGAGTTTACAGCTGGGAATGTACTCTGTTTACACTAGACGATGTGGAAGCACTTGGAAAGTGCAAGTGCTTTACAAAATTCCAATGTAGCTCTCTCTGCCAAGGGCAAGACAAGACCATCTCACACTTGGTACAGTTGCACCTAGCACTGGAAGCAGGAGCATCCCCACTTGTGCCCAAGCACTTGCTCCTGACCAACGCCATTTGTGGCAGGAGGGGTCCAGCCCCTCTTCCCGGGAGCATCTACTCCTTGACCAGGTTAGCATTGTCCCCAGGAGGTCAGGTCAGTCTGGCTGGGCAGCTGTGGAAGGGACAGCTGAGACGCTGGGCATGGCCATGCATTTTATGGGAACCCCTGTGGCTATTGATGCTGTGTCTTGCCAGTGGCACTCCCCACCCCCCGCCAGGTCACTGTCACTGGCACAGTTCAGTGCCTCCGAGTCCTGGGGAGATTTGTTGAGAAACAGCCCATCTGAAAGAAGCTTGAGTAAACAGCAATGTTTGGGGCCATGTAGGTTTACAAATGGCTTATAACAGTTTGCCCTTGGCTCATGTTGAGAGATCTGGAAGAAGGAATACTTGAAGTTGTCTGTCTTTGGTGAAGGCGAGCTGCTGAAGATGTTGTCTTCTACATCAGTTGAGGTCTCATCCTTCCATCCATTTATTCATTCATTCAACAAATTTTAAAGTGCTTATTCTGTACCCTGCTGTGAGTACTGAGGTTACAGAAGAGAGAAAAATGGACATATTTTCTGCTTTCATGGAGACTGCATTCTAGGAGGTGAAGATAGACAATAAAAAGATAAATACATTTGTAAATGTTGAGGTGCTAATTGCAATAAGGAAAAGTGGAGCAGGATAAGTGGGAGAGGGTGATGAGAGAGGTTCTGGGCCACTTAGATGGAGGTGGCAGAAGCCCTCTCTGGCAGGGAGGTGTGAAAGCAGAGAAGGAAGGACAGGAGCCTCGTGACTCTCCAGGAAAAAGTGATCAGGCAGGGAGGACCACCGGGCAAAGGCACAGAGTCAGGAGTGCGCTGGGGGTTATGGGGCAGCAAAGGCCAGTGTGGTTGGACTGCAGCGGGGAGAGGACAGCCTTGGGGGATGTCTCCCTCAGCTGTTAACACCAGGAAGGACTGTGCTTTTCCACAGCAACTGAAACAGCAGAACTTCTGACACCATTATGTTTTCCTCTTTCATTTGGGCACTTGGAAGCCAGAGAGATAAGCGTGGCCCAAGTGGTGTAACTGCACATGCCCAGTGGGATAAATTTCTGCAAAACACGTGTACACACCCACACATATCTCTCCCTGGCCTCTTCCTTCCTCATTGAGCCCCATTTTACCTCCAGCCTGATTTATGTATCTTTTCTACAGCTTATACTGTCTTGTGGAATTTTAAAAGACAAATTATTTTTGAAACAAAGTGGACTATGCTTTAATTAAAAAAAAATTATCTGCGTCTTTACTGAGCAGCATCTCCTACCAGTAACTCAGTCTGGGCTGGGCACAGTGCCTGGTACATAGAAGGTTCTTAAAGAATGTGTAGGGAGCTGCACGGAGCCCCCTCCCCCCCTTTCTGTGGGATGAAACTCACTAGCCTTCAGAGCCTGCATCCATCACTCATCCACGCGAGGTGCCTTTGTTGCTAACAGAAGGCACAACTTCTCAGGTACATATGTACACTGTGATGTCATAGGATAAGAGCATCAACTATTTGCCCTGGGGTCTGTTTAATTATTTTTAAAAATTAATTTTGATTATTACAGCTGATTACACCTCGGTGAGCAATGTAATTGATATTTTCTAATGTATCCCAAGGAACATTTTGTATAACACGCTTTTTGTTGTTGAAGGTTAAAGACTCTGTTATTGGTTTTTCCCTAAATATACCCACATCATTAGTCCCTCCAGTGAGAAGGTCGCCATCTGGAAAAAGCAGCGTGGAGGCATTATTCAGGCACAAGTGCATGAAATTGGTGTTTCTGCATCTTCTGTCTCTCTTCTGGAAAGAAGGGGCTTGTAATTAAAGGAGTTGGTTTTAGAGGAAACATTATTCATTTGGTGTTATTCCTTATCATGTCAGTGGCTGACAGCTCTGTAGCACTGATAAATTGTTCCTTGGAGTGAGACACACGATGTACGATTCCTCATGCCTTTTACCTATCTTCATTTTCAGTAGAAAATGTTTCCTTCTTGGCAGGTGAGCTGAACTTTGAGGCAAGGCTGATATATAGATGTTATTTCTTCCTTTTCTCCCCCTGACTCCCATCACAGTCCCTTCTGGCATCAAAGCGTGAAGTCATCGTCTCTACCAGGGTAAAGGCTGTGGCTGTCAGCCTGTGGGACAGAGGTTGGGACCTTGGGCTCCCTTGAGGTTACCAGAGGACAACTCAGGGTGTCCAGGAAGCCACTTCATCATGCCCCCTTCAGCTTGGAGGGATCCAGAGCACACACTCTTGCCAGCCGTCCCTCTCCACAGCAGTAGCAGCGGCTTTGCTCATCTGCTCAGCTTCAAACTCTCTTGTTTAAAAACAAGTTGAAAAAACATCAGCAACCAGTGTTTGTTTCCTAGTTTTAGCAGACACACCTTGGCAATGTGTGATGTTAACGTTATGGGAAACCAGGTGAGGGCTGACAGGATCAGGAGTTCTGTGTACTATCTTTATTATTTTTCTGTGGATCCAAAATTATTCCAGAACATAAGTGTGTCATCCTCTGTTTTTTTTTAAACATCAGCAAACAGAAAATGGGCACATGGGACACAGGAGCTAGAGGTCCGGTGGGAAGGGGTTGTGAGGCCTGTGAGCAGGAGGATGGGCAAAGCGGCTGCAGGTGGCAGGATGGGCATGGAGGCAGGTCAGGGCGGCACTGGGGCCCATAGGTTGGGGGTTAAGCAGGGGAATGGCACATTTCTGTTTGTACAGGTTAGATTGGAGTTTAGGACTCTTGGGGGAGTGGACAAGCTGGGGACTGTAGCATCATTCAGGTGGGAGATGATGGAGGCAAGGCAGTGGTTGGAGCAGTGGAAACCAAAGAATACACAAGAGAAATTGTTTAATCAAGGCTGGTGTGAACAAAAAAAAAAGAGGGCCACCAAAGACAGAGGCCCTAGCTCCGGGGCTCTTAAATCAGGCCACGAGAAGAGAGTGTGCCCAGGTTTAGGAGGTGTGGGAGGTGTGTGATTCAGATGGTTCTGTGGGGCTCTGCAGAGAATGGGGACCAGAGGGTGGACGCTGAGAGTACAGGGCCACCTCTACCCTAAGGAGGTGGGACCCCCTCTGGGGCGGGGGGCACACAGCCACCTGACCCAGGTCTTGTTCTGCAAAGTATGAGCTAGGTTTCACCCCACCTTCCTTCTGTGTGGACAGCTGTTCATGCAGGGGCCATGTGTGCCTCATGAGCAAACTTGGAGGGTTTAGAGAGGAGCAAGAGCCGGTGGAGCAGGGCCGGGTTCTGTGTCTGCCACGTTTCCATGGCCTTTGGAGATAACTGAGCAGGCTTCCAGTTGCTGTCTTCAAAGCCATATATTAGAATGTTGACATGGCCCACGTAGGGAAGCCAGGGCCAGGTGAGAATTAACAGAAGGGGATGAGAAGGCACCCAAAGCCAGAGGGTCGCACACTGCAGTTGCTAAAATACCAAAGACAGGTTTCTGCAAGAATTTTATGTCTGCCCTGGCAAGAATACGAAAGAACTAAACATTTACTCCAAGGCCCCATGAGGTCCTCTAAGGGCTGCCCTGTGGGCGAGGCCTCCACCCACCCAGACGCACAAGAGCCTCCTGCAAAACCAGCAGTGCCCAGGCCCACTATCACTCACCCGCAGCCACGGAGCAGCACTGCCCCCGGTGGAGGATGAGATGCTGGCTGAGACCAGCCATGGGGTGACGGCTATACTAAAAGCAGCCTTGGCTCAGGTCCCTGGCGAGGAAAAGGACATTTTGGACCATCTACTCTGAGAACTTCACCCATTATCCCTTTGAAAAATCATTGTGGAAATTTTCAAACAGATATAGAAGTAGGGAAAATAAAAAATGAATCCCCATGTATCTATCCATCACTTCCACAAATTTCAGTTCTTGGCCAATCTTGTCTCTTCTCTATCCCTACCCGCTTTCTCCCTCTGCACAGAATAATTATGAAGCAGCATCCCAGACATCATATCATTTCATGTGTAAATGTTCCTGTATACTTATTTTCTCTTTAAAGAAGTCATGGAACCCAAATAGAAATTGCAGGGGAAGCAAGCATGCAGCATTGGAAGGCTTGAGCAGTCACTGTGGGAGTGATCACGCTGCTCTTGGTCTTGCTTTCCGGCGTGTTTGCATCTCTCCTGCTGCTGAGAGATTTCGGTCTTGCTGAGGCTGAAGGTGCGGTGAGTCCCCGAGAATCCCACTCCCCTGTTTCAGGAAGGAGGTTGAGGTCTGATGGGACACAATGCTTTCCAGTTCAGTGTTTTGGCACCTCTGTGTCCAGGGGTGAACAGCCCTTGAGGTGGAAGCCTCAGATTTCACTCACCTGGGCAAAAGGCTCATGAGTCAGGAGCACCCCAGGGCTAAGAAGAGTTTTTTGAAAATAGAAAAGAATGGGCTTTGAAATGAAGGGGCAGTAAGTGCTGGAGTTGAGGGGACCAGCCAAGGAAGTCAAAAAGCAACTAGAGAACAGAAGTTAGAATTCCCAGAGATGTTCTACTGTAAAAGAGTTATAATCAAAAATCTTTAAGAAGGTGTAGGAAATTTTAAAAATCTGGAATTTAGAAGGTCATCACAGGGACTATTTTTACTTAAACTTGTTGTAAATTCAACATGATGTTGGGCAAGGAAAAAAAAAGACTTTCCCAGGAGATGAATGTGCCTTTAAGAGAGATGTTTGGAAGCAGGTAGCCAGGGGAAAATGAAAATGCACGAGAACTTCTAAAATTGAAGGGGTGGGAGGACCCAGAGATTGGTGAGGTCTTGATAATACATCCTCGCTGTAGGGCAGGAGGGCAGAAAGACGGCTTGTGTCAGCAAATCAAGGGAGGAGTGGGGCTGGAGGGACAAACCATTGGAAACCATGGAGAAGAGAGGAGTGATTCAGAAAACCTGCAAACACGGACTTTATGAGAAATCGCAATGCTAAGTTGTTGGAAAACCCAGTAGTGCTCTGTGGGGGTAAACATCTTGTGAGCCAGTAATTAAATGGGACTCTCTGTTAGAGGAATAAAACCATTCAGAAACGAATGAGAGTATAATTTTCAAAAAAGACTTTGTAACGTATAAATCCCACTAGTGACGTGAGCATTGTTACTGAGATCTTCTACTAAATGGAATCTTGGTTTTCTTAATTGTGGTGGGCGAGGCTGCCAATGACACTTTCTCTTCATGCTTTCCCCGAGATTACTGAGCCTAAAAATAATGCCACTCTCCCCAGCCTGGCCTTAGAGCTCTTCATGGTGTGTCTGGACTAGGATTACTTCCAGAAGGGACTTCCATTACGCTCTGGTTGTGGTAGTATTCGAATGCAAGAAAGAGAAAAATGGTGAAGTCCAGTATCTTATTTCTTAAACCTCTGAAGTTTCCTTCTTCACTTCAGCTGAAAGTAAAGTCTGTATATTATGTGTCATAGCCCTTGGTCATGCAGGCAGCTGTGTTCCAACACCATATGCAGAATGGAGCTTCCCAGGGCAGCAAAGCATCCTGGTGGTGGAGGTGAGAACACAGCACTGTAGGGTCGTAGAAATGCAGCTGAGGCCAGGGTAACGGTTGTGTGTGTGTGTGTGTGTGTGTGTGTGTGTGTGTGTGTGTGTGTGTGTGTGAATTAGCCCCTTAGGTTTTCTTCTAGTGCTCTGGGCACTCAACCAGGACACTCCCTCTCATTATCTCTCTTCTTTACACACACACCCACACATCCCTTTCTTAAAACAATTTATATTAGAGCCCAAAGGAAGGACATGGTTTGAACCAGAAACTCCATACCACAACTGACTATGGACTGGAGGTCCCTACAGCAGGGGATTTGAAACAGCAACCCCGTCACCAACACAATATTAGTATCCAGAATGAGGGGGAAGGACAGTATCGGGCTGATGGAAACAGCGGCTTTTCTTTTTCCATTTTAAGAGTCTTAAACGTTACTAGGCTATCACAAGTCCTTGTTACAGGAGTTTGAAAAATAGAAGTAAATGAACAAAGCAAACACTGATACCTTTAATGATGTTTCTTTACCAAGTGCATCATTAGTGAGACAGCTTTATCTTCATAATAGAAGGATAATTAACATCACTAATTGTCTAATTAAGTTCATTAAGCATCCACCAACAGCGCACTGTGAAGCTGACATTATGTTCTACTGTCAACAAATGCTTTTGATTTCTTAGGAAGTAATTAAAATGTAAATTAGCATGCGATTATATGCACAGGGGAAGTTTTGAATCAAATATTCATTTCAGAACTGCTTAGAGCAAGATAGTTTTTTTTTTTTCTTCAGTAAAGCAGACATTTTGCTATTAATGGTATATATTAAAGTTGTCACTTGTTGTTCAGTGTTTGAATCATTGCGAGGTTATGGTGCCGTATGACAGAGCTTTCAGTTGATACATTTGCCATTGTGCTTTGTGCTTATTTGATCATTTTATTTAGCATGTGTGTTTGTGTCCTTTGTGTTTAACAATATCACAACCAATTTTTTTTTCTGAAAACTCTGTAACTTAAATTCTCTAGCTGAGCTTGCCCTTTAAAGGCATTTGAGGTCAAACCTTTCAGTGTATTCTTTCCATCAGGTTAGGCTCAGGGAGTATCATCAGTGACTCGCTCAGGGCAGGTTTCCCTACACACACAGGAAAGATGGAAGCTGCCCAGATCAGACTTGTGGTCCAGCCGTCCTTGGTTGCAAATTCACATGTTTCTGCTGTCTTAGGGCAGCCCCCTGGTTTCTGATGAATGATTGTAACTGGAATGGGCGTGTTGTAGTTCTAGATACGGTAACTTCATCGGGTTAGAACCCTTCCTGAAACATCACAGTCTCTAGACATTTTCTGGAAAAGAGGCTCCCAAGACAGAAGCCACCATGCCCAAAGCCCCAAAGCTTTCCTTCTTCAAACAATCCTAATGGAACCCTGGAATGCCCATCCTTTACTAAAGCTTACAGTTTACTGCAGGGTCTCAATGCTTGTGATGCCACCTCTGCCATCTTCTCCCTTGAAGACGCTGGGCCATTTGAGCATCTAGCTGATGTCAGCTGTTCAGTGAGGAGGAAAAAGTTCTGCTCGTGATATTGAACCTCCTCAGTCACTTCTTGGATGGTATTTTTCAGGGATGGATTTAGCTGGTGCCGGATCCAGGCACCTAAGTTATATGGGGACAAGATTTCAGATAAATGCAGAGAGATACAGTGGCCTAAGAGAGACTGTTTCTTGTCCTCTTGAGAGGATCAATGTCAGGGCTTGGGCATGAGTAGAGTCTGCAGAACCACTAGCTACTCATCACTGTGGGTGCAGACATCCCTGTAGTCCAAGCAGAGGAGAGGCTTGTGTCCTGGGGTGGGTGGGGGCAGACATCATTGCACAACGACTGGTGGTGGATTGAGGCCAGCTGGACTGTGGTGAGCAGTGGCACCACTCCGAAAAACTCACCTGCACGGGACCAGGGCTCTGCATAGAGAAGCGCAGTTTAAGGTGGACCCTGACTTTTGCCCAAGCTCTGCTGGCAAGCTGTGAGCTCTGGTGTGGTCTGCATTGATCTGGGAGAAGGGCACCATCTGTCCAGAGGGGACTCCTTTTTCCAGTTCATGCAAAGGACAGTGGCTAGGCTAGCAGAGACCCTGACCTGACCAGGGGATCCTTCTGCTAAAATTGCATAACAGCGACCCTCTCGTAATGTGCGGCAAGTACCTACCTCAACTAGCACATAGAATTTCTCTACCAGAATTTTCGTCTCAACTGTTTACTCTTTTTTAAAAAATTTTTTATTGGAGTATAGTTGATTTACAATGTTGTGTTAGTTTCAGGTGTACAGCAAAGTGATTCAGTTATACATATACATATATCCACTCTTTTTTAGATTCTGTTCTCATATAGATCATTATAGAGTATTGAGTAGAGTTCCCGGTTCTCTACAGTAGGTCCTGTTGATTATTTATTTTATGTATAGTAGTGTGTATATGTCAATCCCAATCTCACAGTTTATCCCTCCCCCCTTTCCCCCTTGGTAACTATAAGTTTGTTTTCTACATCTGTGACTCTATTTCTGTTTTGTAAATAGGTTCATTTGTACCATTTTTTTTAGATTCCACATATAAGCGATATCATATGATATTTGTCTTTCTCTGTCTGACTTCCTTCACTCAGTATGACAATCTCTATATGTTGCTGCAGATGGCATTACTTCATTCTTTTTTATGGCTAAGTAATATTCCATTTTATATATGTCAACTGTTTACTCTTAAAAATTAACATGGTCTACACTATCGTGACTTATTAAGGATGCAAAGTCCACACAATAAACGCATGTTTAATACTGACAGTAACTCAGTTCATCCCATGGCTGGCTCATGGCCCTGCCTCCTGCTGGTCGCCGTAACTGACACTAAGGGATGGCTCCATCACAGTGCTCCACAAAAGCACAGGTGCCGCTCGGCCACCTTGGAGCAGCCCAAAGCCACCTCTCTGAGTGCACTTTTGGCCATTCAGCCTCACAAGAAGTAGGGTTAAAGTTGTTTTGTTTTTGGAAGCAAGGTGATAGCTTGAAACCTCTCCAAGAGAGCAGGCACTGGGGTTGTGGAAGTTCCGCAAGTCAGTGGAATATTCTCAGCATAAGGTCACGACCACTGCCCATTGAAAGGCACATCGAATCTAAATCATCTTTTGAAAAGTTGTTAGGGCTGAATGTTCAGTTTCTTCTCCAAAGACAGAAACATCCAGTCTGAAAAGGTTAGAAAAGTTTAACTAGATCTCACCTCCTTCTGCTAGTTATTTACTGATTTTCTTTCCTTTCTCTTCTATAGTATTTTATTTTATTACAAAATCAGGTTGTGTTTATATACCATGTATGATGGCTGTCACTGAGCAATATTTCAGAGTAACTCCAGGTCCAAGTCTTCAGCTCAACCCACAGTGTTTTAAGGTACATAAATACTTCATCATGTGCAATTCAACAACATATGAATTTTTTGAAGATATAGCAGTCCTAAGAATATAGAGATGAGTAGCACATGACCTTATATTTAAAGAGTCCTTGTAGTCTGGTTATTTATCTCCCTGGCTAGATTATATTGTATCTAAGAAGAATTACAGTAGCTGGGTTTCTGAAAAAAAAAAAGTATATAGGTCAATATTTTGTAAATTAAAACCAATTTGAAATTAATTTAGGAACTTGGCAACTTAAAGAAATCCTGGGTTGAATCCTTTTGAAAACTGAATACAGTCCTTTACTTTGAAGGCCTATTATATCCAGGTATCTATTTTGAGGTTCAGGTTTTTATAGATTAGATTTCCTAATGTGAGGTATACCCGCATTCCAAAAACTAATGTCGTGGTTGGGTACGGTATCATCATTCCAGGAAAGGCTTTCAGTTTTTAAAAATTGTGACTTATGGCTAGGGAAAACACATTTTTTGATTGTTTATTTCTCTAAATTTGAATATTTAAAACTTAAACGTATCCATTGATGCAAAAACGCTTTTTAGAGTTCACAAGACAGAAATGTCCCAAACTATATAAATGATAAAACGGCACATGGTCCTGGAGTGGAGAATCAGTCTGGGGCCCTCCCAAGGCACTGCTGCCATTCACAACCACTAGGTCCTCACTCCAAGATCGGCTGTGAGGCACCTGCAGTGTAAGTTACAGTCGTGTTCTCGTCCTGGGACCCATCTATTATGAGAAACCATTTTGGTTAATTAAAAAGTCTTTCACGGCTTCCCTGGTGGCGCAGTGGTTGAGAGTCCGCCTGCCGATGCAGGGGACACGGGTTCGTGCCCCAGTCCGGGAAGATCCCACATGCCGCGGAGCGGCTGGGCCCGTGAGCCATGGCCGCTGAGCCTGCGCGTCCGGAGCCTGTGCTCCGCAACGGGAGAGTCCACAACAGTGAGAGGCCCGCGTACAGCAAAAAAAACAAAAACGAAAACAAAAAAAAAGTCTTTCAAAGTCTCAGAACAGGAAGTTCTGAAATTTTCTTCTCTCCACTGTTGTCAATGGGGGTTGGTGCAAACTTGGCTCTAGGCCTGGCACAGAAGGGAGGAGGGCCTGAACCTGGAGGAAGGAGTGAAGACAGCCAAAGAGAGTGTGGCAGTCCAGGCCTGGGGGCCTGGGAGGCCGCTCATGCTTGGGTGCTAGTGTATCTACTAGTACAATTAGGAGTGATAGAAGGAGTAGCTGAGCCTTGAGTGTCCGATCAATTTTTTTTTTAACATCTTTATTGGAGTTTAATTGCTTTACAATGGTGTGTTAGTTTCTGCTTTATAACAAAGTGAATCAGTTATATATATACATATGTCCCCATATCTCTTCCCTCTTGCAGCTCCCTCCCTCCCACCCTCCCTATCCCACCCCTCTAGGTGGTCATAAAGCACCAAGCTGAACTCCCTCTGCTATGCGGCTGCTTCCCACTAGCTATCTATTTTACATTTGGTAGTGTGTATATGTCCATGCCACTCTCTCACTTTGTCCCAACTTACCCTTCCTCCTCCCCGTATCCTCAAGTCCATTCTCTAGTAGGTCTGCATCTTTATTCCCGTCTTGCCCCTAGATTCTTCTGACCATTTTTTTTTTTTTTTTTAGATTCCATATATATGCGTTAGCATACGGTATTTGTTTTTCTCTTTCTGACTTCACTCTGTATGACAGTCTCTAGGTCCATCCACCTCACTACAAATAACTCAGTTTCTTGTAAATGGTTCCTGACTCATGGACTTCTATGTCTGGGATCTGCTGTATGGGTTGGGGGACAGACGAGGCATCTGCTCTCAGTTTAGGGAAATAGACTGTAAGCAAAAGGGAAGAGATGAGAAAATATTAGCTACTGTGACGTAATCTGAAGGCAATAGATGATATGCTGGAGACTGACTTGTGATTGCCATAGGTTGGAAGTGGTAATAAAGCTGAGAGGGAAGAGTAGCCATTGGGCACCTGGGGAATGAAAACTCCCGAAAAGGACTCGGCTAGGGCCAGGGATCAACGGTGGGAGGGAGTTCGTATATTTGAGAACAGAGGGATATCCTTACAATTGGAGCACAGAGATCAAACACGGAGTGGTCCAGGATGAGAGCAGCAGGGGCCAGTTGTCAAGAGCCATTCCAGTTCTCTAGGGCAGGGGTCCCCAACCCCCAGGCCTGCGGGCTGCACAGCAGGAGGTGAGTGGTGGGCAGCTCCCCATCGTTCGCATTACGGCCTGAACCATCCCCCCCCACCCCTGGTCCGTGGAAAAACTGTCTTCCACAAAACCGGTCCCTGGTGCCAAAAAGGTTGGGGACCACTGCCTAGGGCATCAGAAAATACATCTATGTCTGTGACTCCATCTGCATACGTATCTCGACCCCCACCCCCCTCTCATCTACTAAACACCCAGTCCTGCTCTGGACATTCCGTGCACACTCATTGACTTCCTACCATATCCCAGGCCCTTGGCTTAAGGCCAGGGGATACTGACAGAAAAAGGCACAAGTCCCTGACCTGCGACCCCCACCTTCTAGGTAGGTGAAATAATTAAAATGTTAACAGGCTGAGCTTGAGCTGAGACTTGGAGGAGGAGGAGGAGGAGGAGGAGAAGGAGCAGGAAGGATGTGAAGGAAGATTGGTGGTGAGGGAGGGGCCCCTCCAGGTGTAAAGGGACAGCCTTGTGGGTCAGCTGCTGCCTTGGTATTACTGGAGTATTATATCCAGTTTATGTTAATCCCATGTATTTATTTATAGTCTGACTCAATCCCCAGAGGATTTATGATATCTAGATGAGACGCATGCAATAAAATAAAGAAATGAGATCAAGAAAAATAAAATTAAAAGAAGAAAGTCAATTCCTGGGGAATTAAGATCATAAATATGCAGTCCATAAAGGCTTACAGCCAAACATCTACACCACGCGTGAGCTTTCTGGCTGCCATTGTGGAGTGGTAGGTAAGATAGTTCATATATTTATTCCTCACCCATCAATTATGCTTCTGCCAGGGAGCAGAAGTGCTTGAGAGCAGGGACATAGGGAGAACAAAGCAGATGGTCCCTCCCAGCAGCTTACTCTGCCTCATCACCCCTTCAAGCCACCCCCATTGTGAGTTTTTAAAGATCAGATCTGATCATGTCATGTCCCTGATTAAAGAACATTATTTGTTCCTACACTGTCCAGAAGAGGACTCAGACCCACGACCACAGTGCAGGGAGCCTGACTCTCACTGTTTTTCTAAGTTTCTCTCCTGTGACAATCTTGCACAGTGTTTGCTCCAAATGGGCCCGCTTCCATATTTTATCGTAATGTACCCTGTCTTCTCCCATCTCTACCCTTGGGCAAATGTGGTCCCATCTGCTTGAAAGAGCCACCCCCTCCCATCAGACCAACTGCTTCTCCTGTACTTTAAAAACACTGTCCCTTCTGAAAGCCCTTTCCTGCCTGGCCATGGCGCCTGTGGCTACAGTTAACTATTTTTAATTCACAGTGGCCATATCTATGCGGGACAAGCCTAAGGGAGAGGGAAGGGCTGGTGTTGATTATGTTACCTGTGAGGCACATTCAGCCCAACAGTGGGCACCTACTGACAAGTCCCAGTGTGACTCCCAAGGGAGCCGAGGTGAGCAGGTGTGTGCAGCATCCCGGAGCACAGGGATGTGGTCACGGTTGCCCTCCGGAAGATCCCAGTGTGGGCCCGGATAGCACCCAGTGACGTCCTGAGAGCTCAAGCCAAGGGTTCTGCTCTAGTCGTGGACAGCGACATGCTGCTCCTGGCCAAAGTGGCCTCATCTCTCTCCTTACAGCCTAAGGAAGGAACCCTCCCCATAAGCTCCAGCCCCCATTTGTTATCTCTACTTGAAATGCCAGTTTCAGTGTCCAGGCTTTCTTAGTGCTAGACATCATTTGGAGTCAAGGAGGCTGAATTAGTTTGCCAGCGTTGCCTTAGCAAAATACCACAGGCTAGGGGCTTCACCAACAGATATTTATTTTCTCACAGTTCTGGAGGCTGGAAATCTGAGATCAAGGTTTCTGCAGGATTGGTTTCTCCGTGGCTTGTAAATGACCGTCTTCTCCACGAGAGCATCCCTAGGATCTTTTCCTCTTCCCAGGAGAACACTGACTAGATTCGACTAGTGCACACTCTAACAGCCTTGTTTAATTACCTCTTTAAAGGCCCTATCTCTAAAATACAGTCATACTCTGAGGTACTAGGAGCTGGGGCTTCAACATGTGAATTTGCGGGGAACACGAGTCAGTCGGTAACAGCAACCTCAAGTCTCAAAATGTGTTCAGGGGAAAATGTTTCCATGCGTTGCAGTCCTCCAAGGTAGAGCCTCACATTCATCTCTCATCCAGACCCCTTCTCGTAAGTAATTCCTAACCTTCTGCTCCTGCCCAAGGAGGTCTGTGTCTCCATGAGCCTCACCTCTAAGGAAGATGATAACGGAAACTTGAGGAGACGTGGCTGAGTTCAGGAAAGGTCAGTGTGGTGATGCTTCCCATCTGTCTGAGTCTCACAGAGGCTCTGATGCCCAAGAAGGAGGAAAAGAGGAGGGAAGCTGGCTTCTTTGAGGAGGCCTGGTACCTGCAGTTCCAAAGCTTTTGTCCTTTGCTACATGGGAGTGTCTTTTTTTTAAAAGTAGTCAGTCTCATGACAATTGAATTTAATAAAAACAGCACAGTTCAAAAAAGACAAATTAGAAACCACTGTTCATCTTAGAAATTAATATGTGAGTGAATTTAACAAGAGATGAATTGCGCTGTGGTGATCTGGTCCCTCTTCACCCACTCCAAGCACCAGTTGTTTGTCATTATTGCTGGAAATATGATTATTACTCTGGTATTGCTTGACATTTATTAAGAATCCAGGGGCTGTGTCTCCACAGTAGAGAAAAGTGCAATTATCTGGGCACTTGGAGAAAAGAGCATTTCCTGGCCTGAGTCGTCCAAATAGATATCTTCCAAAGACACCTTGACTGTGACTTGATGCAGACCCAGGCCGTTCTGTCCCTTAGTTCCTGTTTACCTTCATAACGAACTAACCTTTTACGGGTGCATGTGTAGGTATTATACAAGATTTACCAACAAACAGGGAAAGCATTTCATTGTTTTCTCATTAACTGCTTCTACCCTTTAACTAAAGCCAGGTCTCCAGTAAGAACTTATATTTGAAGGCAGATATATCAACCTTATGTAGAGAAGGCATAATAGAAAAATTGCATAATAGAAAAATTGCATATGTGATCTGTTTATTGAATGTTTCCCAACCAGGAAAACATTGAATTTCAGACGGGTTTAAACGTGGCAGTGGAAGTGAAGGCCAGAACTGCCCAGCTCCTGACCTTTGTTCTTTGCAGACCCAGAAATCTTATCACCTGGCCCTATATCTGACCATCAGCAGTGTTTTACTCTGGGCAGGAAGTGACCAGCTGCAGAGAATTTAGCTCAGAGGACTGCCAAAATCTATGAGCTTCATTTCAGTCTCTCAAACTTTCGTCTATTGTTGTCTCCATTTGCCAGACCCTTGGGAACAGGGATGGACGTTGTCCTTGAGGAGCTTATTCTAGGGGGGCTTCAGGCGGGGAACCCAGCCGCTGTAATGTGGAGCACTGCCTCTGCAGGCTTTGCGCTCTGCCCCGGGGCCCTGAGGAGGCGTGCTGGGCAAGAGAATTCTTGATAATTACCAGTTACGTGATCACGACAAAGGGCTCGCACAGACATGGTTTCCTCGGTTGCTCACTGCCAGCCAACTACACGACACTGTTAATCCGATCCCTCATCCTCTCAGCCTGCACCGGTGGAGGAGAGGTGAGCAGTGTATTTATTTTATAATTTGGGCTATAATCCATTACGCCTGTTATTTATCTTGTTGCTCAAATCGTTTGAGCTTTTTGCTCATAATATTTCATTGATCTCACACTTGCTTTCACTTAGCTCTGTTGATCTTTTCTCACAGATCACAAATACGAATCCAAATGAATTTTATGTATTTTAATGCAGTTTCACCATAACCCTTCCTGACATTTTTGGTGTGTGTATTATTCAGGAAAAGTTATGTTACAGTAACAAACACCCCCAAAACGAATTGCCCTAAAATAGCAAAGGTTTCTTTCTCACCTGTGCTACAAGTGCATTGTGAGTTGGTTGGGAGTCTTCTGTGCCTTAACCTCGCCCAGTGATACCAGCTCATGGAGTTGCCGTTGTCTAGAACTTTGAGCACTGCCATGGCAATTAAAAAAGAGCTTAGCAAACAGAGCATGAGCCCTTAAAGTTTCGGCGCACCTCTCCCTGGCCTCACCTATGGCTCAAAGGTGGCAGGAAGGGTGAATCATGCCATGTAGCTACAGGAGGAGAGAACTGGAAATATTTGGCAAACAGCACTAACGACCAAAGCCCTATATTTTTTTTCAGTTTTTCTTTTCCATGCAAAATCGATACACATTTAATTGTTGTTATTGTTAGCATATTTTTTTCTAACCTCCTTTAAAAAAAATCTCAGTACATCAAAAACCTGGTTCCATATCATCAAAACTTCTTTGACACCAGGACTGCCGTGAACAGTTGTGCAGGTTACGCACGAGGGCATCTGGCCAGCGTGGCAAAAAGAAGCCGAAATCCAGCCTTTGTCCCACTATTCAAGTTATCCAAGCAGGTCCAGGATGGCATCTGCCCAAAGGGGACACAAAGGTGCTGTATGGGCTAGTGGTGGCCCTTTGTGAGCATAACTTGTGGTGACTGCATAATGCTCTACAGTAAGGATGAACCATCCCTCCACGTGTTGATATTTACATTGTTTCATTTTATGCTGCTATAAATAAGATGGTGGAAAATACTGTCCAGTGAATATTCGTGCATATATCTTATGATTTCCTTAGTGTAAGTGACTAGCAGTGAAAATTGTGAGAAGAAAGATTAAAATGCCATGCATGTGTCAGCACATGGTAGATACAGTGGCATTTCTTACTACTGAGTTTAGTTCCAGACCCGACACATGCCGTGCTTGGCTGGAGAGTCCAGGACCTACAACTGTAACGTTGGTACTAAGTTTCCAAGCAGGATCTGAGAGGCTGTGTTTAGATATGGGTCTTTCTCCTTTCTGGCTAGGCCATACAGCTGTAATTACAGGACTAACGATGCTTTAACCCAACAATGTAATGACTGTCATCAGTGACAGCAGGCGCTTCCTGTGGGAGAGCTTGGGCGGGAGGGTCACCAGCAGCTGGCCGGCCCCAGGGGTGCCCCTGGCAAAGCTGGGCACCATCAAGCTGAGGTCAGCTCACTTAAAGGTGACCCTCCAGGTAGGCTGTGCCTTGTTCCCCATTCCAAGATCTGATCTGTGTTCTGTAGCCAAACCCTTCCCTAAGGAGGCACTGGGACAGCAAGGCAGAGGCTCTTTAAACCAGATCTGCTTTCCCTCTCAAATCTCCAAACGGCCTTCTGAGGCCCTTGGTCCTACTTTAGAGGTTCTCAAACTCTTTAACACACAGGCAGTTGCTAAGCAAAGGCTATTTTGCTCCAATAAGCAATGCAGAGCTTTGCTCTGAATTTGTCTCCCATCGATGTGCCATATTCACTGCTGCCCAGGCAGATGGGCCTCTGCCCTTGAACCGCCCTCCTCTTGTCTCCACATCCAGAGTGTGACAACTTTTCAGGGCATGAAAGGTCTCAAAAGCAATTGCAAAGTAATGTTTGCTTAGCACTGTGGCAACACACAGGGTGGAAACCACGTGGGAGACACTCACGTGATGGCAGAATCCGAGAAGTCATCTTCCAGCACTGCCAACTCCCGTATTGTTGGAGTCACTCATCTCACTTGTCCTCAGCTTCCTCTTCCGTAAAATGAGGATGATAATAATACAGGTTTGTCAGGTGGCTAAATATTAAATGTGATAATGCATATGGAAACTCCTTTGTCAGCTGTAAAGTGCTATGTGCAAATTAGTTAACTGGATGTAATGTTGAGAGAACGGACCAAGGGATAACAAATATTTGGGCTATCAGCACTTTTATATAACTCATCAGGTTAGGTCCCTGGTCAGGTCCCTCTCCCATCCTCCTAATCCACTATTCCAAGCCTTCACCCCTGCTCAGCGCTCAGGGGAAGCAGAGCCATCTTCCCCTTTACTCTACCCTGGAACTGGAAGCCATCAAGTGTGAAGCACCTCACTCAGTAGTGTTCTGCTCACACACTCATCCACATCTGCACCCATCCTCAGGTCCTTCCATCCAGCTTCCAAGCATGAGCCCTTCCTCATGGCTCAGGTCAGCCTCTCCATGGGCTGCTGATTCCATCCTCTCTTCTCTCATCCCGTGGAACCTGTGCCACCTTCCTCTTCCCTTTGCTTTTCAACCTTCTCCCATCTGCTGCCAAGCTCCCCACAGCCTAGCAATACACTTGGGTTGTATCCTTCCTCTTATATTGCATGGCCCTACTCCCACCTCTTTTTTTCTCTTCTTCAGATTCAGGTTTCTTGAATGAGTTGGCAGTATTCATCGTCTCCATTTCCTTATCTCCAAATTTCTGGTTGACTCGCTGCCGTCTAATCATTCCTCTGAAATAACTTGTAGAAATTACCAAAGACCAATTTCTGTAGACAAATCCAAGACATTTTCAAGCTTCATCGTACAGGACTTCTCTGATGCACTCACTGTGGTTAAGCAGCCCTGGGTCTCCATGACATTTCTCTTTCTGATTTTCCTTAAACTTTTCTAACCTTTCTTCTCCTATCCTAAACTTTGCTAGTGTTCTCCGGTTTCTGACCTTGGCTCATCAGGCTCCTCTCTGCACGTATTCTCCGTGAGACATCTTATCATCTCTCACTGTTTATTTATCATTTGATTGCTGGTGGCTCACAGATCTATATAGAACTTGGAACTCTCACTTGAGCTTTCTTCTAGGGATGTCCAGCTGTACCACTGACGCTTCAAATTCAACATGTCCTCATATCGCTTAAACTTGCTCTTTCTCTTGTTTTTGTGATATCTATTAATTTTTCTTAGTTTATCTAATTTAATTTGTTCCATTAGGCAAACTAGAAGTTTTAGAGTAATTCTTACCCTCTCATACAGTCACCAGTTTATCCCAATTTTATTTTCCATGTTGTTCTTGAATTTGACTCCTCTACTTCACCCATTCCACCCTGTGAGCCCTCACTTGCGCTGTCATGATAGTGTCCTAAGGAAGCTCCCTACTTTTAGTCTTGTCTTCATTAAATCCATCCTTCAAACTGCTACCAGAGCGAGTTAGCAAAAATGCTAATGGGACCACATCAGGCTTCTATTTAAAACCTCTCATTTGACATTCAGCTAAAGCAGCATCTCAACCAGGGAGCCTTCACTGAACACCATGGTGTCCTCTTCTTTGTGCTGACTGTGACCTGTGTCACCATGTCCCAAACATAGCTCTGTCTCAACATTGGCCATGTCGACACATAATTATATGCTCTTCCACTGCACTCCACAAAAGCAGATATGGGGCTCGTCTTTGTACTGCAGGGCCTGGAAAATGGTAGGTGGACAATGGCTATTGGTTGAACTTAACAACAGAGAGAAAATTTGAGGGTAGACGTGGAATATCTGAGCAAGGGTGTAAACAACACCGGGCTGCAGCTATTGTCGATAGGGTATTTATTTGAAGAGTAAATATGATATATAACTGAAATCATATAGCATTTTCTATAACTGTTAATTCAGAAGAGACCATCTAGGTCAAATTTTTCAACTGATCTTACCCATGACTTACACCCAGATAGTCTCTGGGTGACCCTTTTATGAAGTTTCATTTTACTGTCTCATCTTACCTCTATAATATCTCTTTGGACTAGACCGAGGAGGTACTGTTACCTTCATTTTATAGATGATAAATCAAATTGGAAATATTAAGTTATTTGCCCATGGAATGTGGCTGGTAAGGGCCAGGAACCAAGCTGTCTGGACTTTGATTCTACGTGAAACACTCTGATTTAGCAGCGCTCAGAACAGCATGAAAGTTTGAATATCTTTTCATATATCTTGCCGGAGTGTCCCTGCCTGAAACTCCCCCACTTAACCCCCTGGGATGATCCACACCAGGCCTGTTCTTCAGTGAGATAGCACATTCGTTGTTTGACAGGGGCTGCTTTGTGTCCAGGTTCCCTCACGAGTTCTCTTCTCCTGCCGCACATCTCCAAAGCATCATATCAGAAAAAAGACTGGGCTTTGGCCTTAGATGTAAAATTAGTCAAATTTGTCAGCATTTTATGTCACTTGCACTGCTCATAATGAATGTTACTTGTATAAACGTGTAACAGCAATATGAAGGAAAATTTTGTAAACAAAAAAAAGAAGAAGAAAGAAAGAAATCACCCTATTCCCACTACTCCAAAACAGTAACTGGGGTTTTAAAAATTATATTGTTTCCATAGTTTTGAGTCTTTGCTGGTAAATACTCTTTCATTTTATTGAAGTATTAGCACACATAGAATAAAAGTGTTCCAGTCATAAATATACAAATTTAAGAATTTTAATGGTGTGAACATGTGACCACTACCCAGATTAAAAAATACAACATTCACGGCTCCCCAGAAGCACCCCCCACTCCATGCCCGATTCCAGTCTCTAGCACCCCCAAAGTAGCCAGTTTCCTGGCAGCTAATATCATACATCAGTTTTCCACTTTTTACTTTTATGTGTGTGAAATAACATATCATATGCTCTTCTTTCTGGCTTATTTCATTCCAAACTGTGTGAAATTTATCCATGTCTTTTCATGAAGTAGGAGTTCATTCACTTTCATAGCAGTTGACCAACATTTTCATAGAGTTCTCAGACTTTTTGGTCTCAAGACCTGTTTACCCTCTTAAAAATTATTGAGACTTCAAAGAGCTGTTGTTTATATCGATTGTATCTATTGATATTTATCATGTTAGAAATTAAAACAGAATTTTAAAAATAAGGCATTTATTAATTCATTTTAAGATAGCAGTAATCCATTATATATAAGCATAAACAGCATTTTTAATAAATAGATTTTTCAAAACAAAAAATTTTGAAAAGAGTAGTACGGTTTTATATTTTTGCAAATTCTTTAATATCTATCTGGCTTAGAAGACAGCTGGATTCTCATATCTGCTTCTTTATTCAATCAGTTGTAATACTTTTAAATTTATTTTTTGGTTGAAATACATGAAGAAAATCTGGTCTTTCACAGATATGTAGTTAGAAAAGAAAGGAGTATTTTAATAGAATTTTCAGAAAATTATAGATATTCTTCTTTGATACTACACCAAAATTCAACAAGTAGTAGTTTCTGAAAGGTTACTTGAAACTTTTATCAGTGAAATTTTTGTACGCTGTTACAGTAAAATGTATTGATTATCTTGTACTTTGAATGGATATTGTAACCCATACATGATTTGTAACATGCATTGGAGCATGAAAGTAACATACAATGAGAATATTGGTTCCCTGAGTTACGAGATCTCCCAAATGTTGACATGTTTCATTATGCAATATGGAAAAATCATATTCATGTACCACCAATTTTATCAGAAAAATATTTATCTACTGAGAAACTGTCAGGCTCACAGAGGCAGGTACAAGCTTTTCAACATTCTGATATTCGAAATTTGAAAGCCCAAATTTCATCATAGGCAGAAAATACTGTTAGTGGTTTTATTTGATATGACAGGTTCACTTTGTTCATTTTCAAGAAAAGATCTGCCACATATCCAAGTCTTCATAACTAGTTTTGTCTGTCAGTCATTCTTTCAAATTAAAGTGATCAAAAGCAACTAGTTCAGCTCACAACTCTAACAATTATATGAGTGCTTTTCCTTGAAATGACCATCATGGTTTTTGGTGTGCAGAAGTGCTTTACGCAGATTTCCCATTTATCACACAGACTATTAAAAACGACTGTATTCAAAGATTGAGATTTCATAAAATTAATCATTTGTACTGTTTCATCAATGACATTCTTTTTTTTTTTCAAAGTTTTACTTCTATGTAGCAGGACCCTTTTACTTTTCCATTTTATTTATTTTTAAAATAAATTTATTTATTTTATTTATTTATTTTTGGCTGCGTTGCATCTTCATTGCTGCACGCGTACTCTCTCTAGTTGCAGTGACCACAGGGGCTACTCTTCATTGTGGTGTACGGGCTTCTCATTGCAGTGGCCTCTCCTGTTGTGGAGCCCGGGCTGTAGGTGCACAGGCTTCAGTAGTTGCAGCACGCGGGTTCAGTAGCTGTTACTCGCGGGCTCTAGAGCACAGGCTCACCAGTTGTGGCACATGGGCTTACTTGCTCCACGGCATGTGGGAGCTTCCCAGACCAGGGATCGAACCCATGTTCCTTGCATTGGCAGGTGGATTCTCAACCACTGCACCACCAGGGGAGCCCCATCATTGACATTCTTAAGTGAAGATTTTTTTTCTCCTATGAGTTCCTAGTGGTGAGGACTACATATAATGATTATTTTGGAAATTGTAGATTCACATGCAATGGCAAGAAATAATACAGAGAGATCCCATGTACCCTTTATCCAGTTTCCCACAATGGTATCATCCTGCAAAACTGTAATACAGTATCACAACAAGGAACATTTCCATCACTACAAGAAGTTCTCATATTGCCCTTTTGGGATTGTCTTTTCTTACTCAGCATAATTCTGTTCAGATTCATCCAGGTTGTTGCATGTATCAACAGTTCATTCTTTTTTTTTTTTGTGCGGTACGCGGGCCTCTCACCACTGTGGCCTCTCCCGTTGCGGAGCACAGGCTCCAGACGCACAGGCTCACGGGCCCAGCCGCTCTGCGGCACGTGGGGTCTTCCCGGACCGGGGCACGAACCCACGTCCCCTGCATCAGCAGGCAGACTCCCAACCTCTGCACCACCAGGGAAGCCCAGTACATTCTTTTTTATTGCTGAGCGGTACTCCATGGTATGGATGTTTCATAGTTTCTTTAATCATTCACCTATTGAAGGTCATCTGGGTTGTTTCCAGTTTTTGTCTATTATGAATAAAGCTTCTATAAACATTCACATACAGGTTGTTGTGTGAGTATAAGTTTTCATTTCACTGTGATAAATCCCCAGAGGTTACAACTGCTGGATACTATGGTAGTTGCCTAGATATAAAAAAAAATCTACTGACCTGTTTTCTGGAGTGGCTGTACCATACATTCCACCAGCAGTGTATAAGTGATCAAGCTGCTCTGTATCATCACCAGCATTTGGTGTTGTCACCTCTTAATTTTAACCATTCAGATAGGTGTGTAGTGATTTCCCATTGTGGTTTTTATTTTCATTTTATTAATGGTTAATGATGTAGAACATCGTGCTCATGTGCTTCATTGTGATCTGCATGTCCTCTTTATGTCTATTCATGTCTTTTGTGCATATTCTAATGGGATTTTTTTTTTTTTGCTCTTGAGTTTTAAGAGTTCTTCATACTAGTCCTTTGATTGATGTGACTTGCAAATACTTTCTCCTAGATTGTAGCTTATTATTACATCATTTTTAAATTTTTTTTTTTTTTGCGGTACGTGGGCCTCTCACTGTTGCGGCCTCTCCCGTTGCGGAGCGCAGGCTCTGGACGCACAGGCTCAGCGGCCATGGCTCACGGGCCCAGCCGCTCCACAGCATGTGGGATCCTCCCGGACCGGGGCACGAACCCGCGTCCCCTGCATCGGCAGGCGGACTCCCAACCACTGCGCCACCAGGGAAGCCCTATTACATCATTTTTATGTGGGTTTTTGTGGAACAAAAGTTTTTAATGCTGATGAGATCCAATTCATTTGTTTTCTTTTATGCTTTTGGTGTAAAATCTAAGAACTTCAGCGATTTGTTGAATGAGAGCAGTAAAAGCAGACATCTTTGCTTTGTTTACAGTCTTAGAGAGAAAGCATTTATTGTTTCACATTAAATATAATGTTAGCTGTGGGGTTTTGTAGATGATCTTTATTATGTTAAGGTAGTTCCCCTCTATTCCTGGTTTTCCGAGAGTTTTATTATGAATGAGTGTGGAATTTTGTCAGATGCTATTCTGCATCAATTGATACAATCATGTCATTTTCTTCTTTAACCTACTAACATGGTAGATTATCTCGATTGCTTTTTGGGTATTTACAGGCTTTGTGTTCCTGGAATAAACCCACTTGGTCATTGTATGTCATTCTTTTTATGCATTGCTAGGTTCTATTTGCTAATATTTTGTTAAGAATTTTTGTATCTCTATTACAACAGCCAGGACATGGAAGCAACCTAAGTGTCCATTGACAGATGAATGGATAAAGAAGATGTGGCACATATATACAATGGAATATTACTCAGCCATAAAAAAAATGAAATTGAGTTATTTGTAGTGAGGTGGATGGACCTAGAGAGTGTCATACAGAGTGAAGTAAGTCAGAAAGAGAAAAACAAATACCGTATGCTAATACATATTTATAGAATCTTAAAAAAAAAAAAAGCAAAACACATACTCATTCTGAAGAACCTAGGGGCAACACAGGAGTAAAGACGCAGACGTAGAGAATGGACTTGAGGACACGGGGAGAGAGAAGGGTAAGCTGGGATGAAGTGAGAGAGTGGCATGGACATATATACACTACCAAATGTAAAATAGATAGCTAGTGGGAAGCAGCCGCATAGCATAGGGAGATCAGCTCGGTGCTTTGTGACCACCTAGAGGGGTGGGATAGTGAGGGTGGGAGGGAGACGCAAGAGGGAGGGGATATCGGGATATGTGTATATGTATAGCTGATTCACTTTGTTATACAGCAGAAACTAACACAACATTGTAAAGCAATTATACTCCAATAAAGATGTTAAAAAAAAAAAAAGAAAAAAAAAGAATTTTTGCATCTCTATTCATGAAAGATAGGTTTATTTTCCTGTACTCTGTGTGTCTGGTTGTGGTGTAAAAGTATAAGCGTATTGCTAGCTTCATAAAACAAATTGGGAAGTGTACCAATTTTTTCTATTTTCTGGAAGATATTTTGTAAAATTTACATTAATTCTTGCTTAAATATTTTGTAAAATCCTCAAGCAAAATCATATGGACCTGGAAATTTATTTGGGGGGAGTATTTAAATTATGAATTCAATTTCCTTAACTGTTATAGTCTGTTCCAATGATATATTTTATATTGGTTGACATACAGTAATTTATGTTTTTGCAAAGGATTTGTCCATTTAATCTGAGTTGTCACATTTATGTGTATGTAGTTATTTGTAATATTCCCTTGCTATCTTTTTGATGTCTGCAGGGTCTGTAGGGATAGCCTCTCTTTCATTCTTTATATTGGCAATATGTGTCTTCTTTTTATCTTTGTCAGTATTTCTACAGGTTTGTAAGTTTTATCGATCTTTTCAAAGAACCAGTTTTGTTTCAATGATTTTCTCCATGGTTTTCTGTTTTTAATTGCATTGATTTCTGCTCTTACCTTTATTATTTCCTTCCTTCTGCTTGCTTTGGGTTATTTTTCTCTTTTATTCTAGTTCCTTTAGTGGGATCTTAGATTGACTTAGAAATTGTACTCTTTTTTTTTTTTTTCAGATAGGCTCTATGATACAAAACATTTTAAAATTACATCATTTAAAAATATTTTAATTTAAAATCTTTTCATCTGTATTAGGGTAAAATTGTATATATTTAAGATGCACAACTTGATGTTTTGATGTACATATACATTGTGAAATAATCACCACAATCAAGGTAATTCACATAGTTACCTTTTATTTTCTGATGAGACCACTTAAGTTCTAACTTCTTAACAAATTTCGAATATATAGTACAATATTGTTAACTAGAGTCACAATGCTGTACATTAGGTTTTCAGAACTCACTGTTTTGCATGACTGAAGCTCTGTATCCTGTAATCAACATATCCCCATTTCTGCCTCTCCCCAGCTCCTGGAAACCAGCATTCTACTCTCTACTTCTATGAATTTGACTATTTTAGAGTCCATATATAAGTGAGATGCAATGTTCTGGCTTATTTCACTTAGCATAGTGTCCTTCAGGTTCATCTATGTTGTTGCAAACAGCACAGTTTCCTTCTTTATAAAGGCTGAATTTTATACATACATAAAACATATATATAATGAACTTTATGATGATTTTTTTCTTTTGTTCTGTTAATGTGATGTATCACCTTGATTGATTTGCATACATTGAACTATCCTTGCATCCCAGGGATAAATCCTACTTGATCACGGTATGTGATTCTTGTAATGTGCTGTTGAATTCTGTTTGCCAGTATTTTATGGAGGATTTTTGCATCTGTGATCATCAGGGATATTGCTCTTAAATTTTCTTTTATTGTGGTGTCTTTGCCTGACTTTGGTATTAGAGTGATGCTGGCCTCATATGATGAGTTGGGAAGTATTCCCTCTTCTTCTATTTTTTGGAAATTTAAGAAGGTTTGGTATTAATTCTTCTTTGAATATTTGATAGAATTCTCCTGTGAAGCCATCCGGTCCTGGGCTTTTCTTTTTTGAGAAGTATTTGATCACTAATTTAATTTCCCTATTTGTTATTGGTCTGTTCAGATTTTCTAAAATTTAACTCTTTTCTAATGCATGCGTTCGGTGACATATATTTCTCTCTCAGTATTGTTTTAGCTATGTGACAAATTTTGATACATAGTGTACTATGTATTTTTAAAAATTTCCCTTGAGACTTACTTTTTGATCCATGGATTATTTAGAAGTATATTGTTTAGTTCCCAAGTGTTTGGAGATTTCCTGTTATTGAGTTCAGTTTGATTCTTTTACGGTCAGAGAACATATTTTGCAGGTTTTAATTTTTTTAAAAATTTGTTGAGATTTATTTTATGGTCCAACATGTAGTTTGTCTTGGTATATATTTTGTGGGGGCTTGAAAAATGTGTATTTTACTATTGTTGGGTGCACTATTCCATAAATGTGAGTTACTTGAACATTTTTTAGAATTCCATTTTAATTTATCTATTATATTCTAGCTTTTCTAGTTTTTCTTGGGAGGAAGATTTATCTGCTACAAGCTAGTTCGTCGTAGCTGGAAGTGGAAGTAACCCATAAGCATATATGTGAGTGTGTATGTGAATGTAACAGCATAGGTGGTACATGTATTCATGAGGTTGTGATTGATTTGACCAACAAATCCTGTAACTCTTACTTCCCCCGACAACTGGTCAGAGTAGAGAAGTTCTTACCTAAGATCACAGCTGTTATTAGTTGTGACTTGTTTTGTCTCTTCTCCAGGACTTCGTGTCATGTATCGAGAACTACAGACGAAAAGGACAGGAACTATATGCATCTCTATACAAAGATCATGTACAGGTAAGAAACAAGGCAATTCCCTTCTCTGCACAGTAGACCAGAACCTACCTTGAACCTGAAATAAAGAATCATAAGAGCATTTGGTTTAAATTCTAAATTGGCTAAGCCAATAATTGGTCATCAGTGAGTCAGTCCTACCTTCATGACCTGTGCCATGGGATTTGGACCCACACTGTCAGCAGCTGAGGAGATAGGCAGTGTTTCCATCCACTTATCTACTCATTCATCCATTGGGTGCCTCAGATCCTGTGCTAGGAGCTAGGGGCACGATTGTAAACACAGCAGACGTGGGCCTCACTCTCGGGTAGCTTACTCTAAAGGAGAGATATACATTAAATAAGTGCACAGATAGATAGATCATTATAACTTGGAAAGAGCAATAGACAGGGAAAATACAAGTATAATGGGAGATTATAACAAGGGGAAGACTTTAATTTGGGCAGATCAGAGGCCCTCTCCAAGGAATTGATCTTTAAGTTGAAATCTGAAGAAGGAGGAATATGGGCTAAAGTATTTTAAGGAAGTGGTTTTGACTAAGGGGAGGGAATGTGTGAAGCTCCTGAGTCGGGAAAGCACTGGATGTCATCAGTTAACTGGAAGAAGAGGAAGTGACTGGGATGATCTGAGCTGGGAAGGGACAGGGGTGAATGAAGATGAGGCAGGGCCAGAGCAAGCAGAGGGGCTTGCTGCCACCTTAGGGGTTTGGCTTGTTCTCCTAAGGACAGTGGGTTGCCACTGATGAGGGTAGGTTTAGATGTTGAAAACCTCTCTCTAGGAGTGATTTCTGTACAGTCTAGGTAAAGAGCACTGGCTGTCATGCCAGGGACATCTCTATTTGAATCTCAGGTCTGCCCCTTCCTAGGACTGAGCCTAGTCTGAGCCTCAGGGTCCCCATCATTAAGACAGGATAATACTGCCTACCTGTAAAGATTAAAGAGTGAGTATGGAACACCTAGACAGCGGCTGGCAGGGAATAGATGTCCCATATGTGGTTAATGAATGGCTAAGAAGTTCATTTTTAGGTGGTATTATTGATGTTAACAAAAATTTTCTAAAATGATTGCTAGTAATAGAACACAACAGTAGAATTAAAACTTCACAAATTATACTTTTACTTTACAATTTCTCTGTGCCAAAGCCTTGCTAGGTGTAGGAAAGGCAGAGATGATAATGATACTCCTCTGGTTGAAGGTTCTTAACACTCAGTAGAGGGACCAAGAGTAAAGAAATTAAAGCAGGGTGATAAGGCCAATACTAGGATGTTGTACTACAAAGAGAGGAGCAGTGGGGTATAAGGAACCACTGGGTGTGCCTGGGGTAAGGCGAGGGGTGAAGGAATGGTGAAACAGTAGTCCCCAAGTTCAAGGGAAACAAAATAGGCTCTGATCAACTTAAGCCAAGTACCCTGATCCAGTTATCTCCATACGTGCTTGTTTGGGAGCCCACAACATGCCCCCACGAATAGGGATTTGTGAGATGCACAGCGTGCACCCCAGAAACATACAGACTAGCAACACAGCCTCCCAGGCTGTGCTACATAAGGAGGTGGGCAGTTTATCAGACATGCCGGGGGGGGGAGGCGGTTTGGGGATAGGTGTCCTGCTGGCTTATATTTGCGTGTTATCTGCGCCCCTTGGACAGGACCTCGCATGTGAGTGCCTTACTACTTGAATTCACCAACTTCGTTCAGGACTAGCAATATGGCTAATAAATTCAGCTGCCATTGGGGGAAAAGTAAGATGAATCATTTAGGATTGCATCCTTTATTTAGGAATATCCCCATCACGCTTGTTCCATTTCAAGACAGAGGGTGTTATTTATCTAAACTTTCAAATCAGCATCTAGTCAAGAGTTTGACCATTTCTCTTCTTATGGTTGGAAAAGCCTGGAAGATTTGGTCATGGCTAGGAGAAATGTGCTCTGTGGTAACTGGTGGATTTCTGCTGAAATTTGAAAAACTGAAGGTTAATGGGGAAGGACAGAAGAACCTCGGCAGAGGCTCTGAGCCCATAAGGCAAGGGTCCAGCCTCCTGGAACATCAGTCTGGCTTATTTTCAGCAGCGGGCCTGACTGGGGCTCAGAGGGTACTTGAGAAGGTGGGACAGAGTTTTACTGTTGATTGAAGTATTTTTGAGAAAATCAGCATTTTGAGGCTAATCCATGAGGATACTTTCCAAATGTTTAAATATTTGAGACAGATCGTTTCGATGTTTACAAGAATGCAGGTGTTATCACCGTCTGCCAGAGATAATGGGGTCTGGAGTGTTCACCCCGCTTTCTTTTAAGGGGTGTAGTAGACTTTCCCGACGAAGGCCCCACTCCACTTCCAGAGAAGTCACGTCCAAGTTCTGGAAAGAAATCAGCCTTGTGAAATATGCCATGTTCTTCAAGGACAGATTCTCCTAATTACACTCCGTGAGGTCCTTCCAAGAGGGTGGAGATAATGAGGTTCAAGGGCCCCCGCCCACACGGCTGTCAGTAACAGGTTGCGTAAGACTTTTCCAACTGGGCATTTTACTTAACCTGAGAGGTCACTGGCGATGCAGGTGCTCACAGCATGACAAAATAGCGTCACCCAGTGCCCTGGAAGCTAACCCAAGCATCCAGTATACCTCATCATCCCATCACCAGCAAATCGTGCAGTTCTGATATTTAATCTCCCCAATTTCCCATCACTCCAGAAGTGCCGACGAAAACAGGTGCCTCTGCTCTGGCCCTGCCCAGATGCCCCTTTGCCATTTCCAGTTACATTTGTTCTCTTCTCTGTGGTCCGGCTGCTCTGGCGCTGCTCTGTGATATACCCAGGCCACCTGTTCTTATACTGAGTCCTCAGCATACCTTACAGACATGCCTCATTTTGTCTATATATTTTTTAAAATTACAGTTTTTACCGTTTAAAGTTCTATGCAAGATGCCTCCCACCCCAGAAATGGCCTTTTTTTTAGTGTGTGAGGGGCATTGCTCTGTCCCCTCTCTTTTGGGCTCTCTGGGGGCCAACAGGCTGTTTCCATTTCTTGCTCAGTCTCTATATATCCATTACATTTTGGTAACAGCTCTTTCAGATGTAAGTATCAGAAACTCAACTCAAACTGGCTTAGGCAACATGAAATAGTTTGAAAAATCCAGGAGAACATCACAGTTCAAGAAGAGCTGGATCCAGGTATTCGAACTCTGCTTTAAGGAATCTGCCTTCTCTCTCCCTCTCTCTCTTTTCTTTCTCTCTTTTTCGTACACACACACAAACACATGTTCACACAAACATTAAACACACAAGTGTATGAGATTACTAATATGTTTTAGGCAACAAGGCACATGGAGGAGAGAGCATTTGAGGCTGGCATGAACTCATGCTCTGCTCCCCAGTCTGTACATCCTGGAACCAGGCAGGGCTCATATAAAGGGTGGGAAATTATGTAACTTGCACAAAGGGACTGTCTCATTGCTGAGAGGCCTGCCTGTAGGCTGTGTATGCCTCAATGCAGATACATCAGGTGCCTTTTCCTGATGCACATAAGGTTGGCCAGCGCAAGGTGAGCAGCCCTGAACGTGGACACATCCACCTCTCTGCAGTCTGCTCTATACGGCTCTAGAGACAGCCAGTTCCAATCCCAGAGAATGATGCTCACTAGCCCATCCCACGACCATTCATCACCCACTGAAGCCAGGGCTGGGCTCAGCTGGACCCCAGCACTGGGAACTGAAAGTAGGGACGGTCTGGTTGCCAAGAGGAAAGTCTCAGTGATGCTACCCAAGAGCTTCTATTCAGCCGAGAATCATAGCTGCCTCTAATACACCAGCATCCCTGCCCCTGTGTCTGGTGTGGTATTTGGCCCACTCGAGGTTTGAACTGAATGGGGACCTTACCTTGTGCAGAAGCATAGGCATTACAGAACACCTTGCGGGTGCAGGAGCTCAGGACTTCTGCTTATTTAGTCATCTCATGTCCTTTGTCTTGGGACCACATACAGCCTTCCATCATGGACTAAACAGTCATTCATCTCTGAAGGATGAATGAGGGATCTTATCCCTGACACACGTCTGTCTAGCTGCAGATATGCAGACATGTTTGCCCCGTGATGAAGACTCAGGCAGCTGGGAACCTCCAGCTTGCATAGGTGGAGCCTTAGGGTGGAAGGGATGCTCTTAAAAGACTCATTTGAAACCCCGGATGAACAACCGAGTAGCTTGGGATTGTTCATCCTCTGTGAAGCTCAATATGGAACTACAAATGCAGCAACAATCTCCCAGGAGCTGAAATATTTTCCCCAAACACGTGTTCATTTCATATAACCAAATCCCTATAAAAGGCTTTGGATAGTCATTATTTTTCTGGAGTTTTTTATTAAACAATTGGAGTACTTGTAAAATGCTATCACTATTTAGGATATGAATCTAAGAACTGTGGAGAAACAAAATTATCTTGTTTTGAAATAGAATTTGCTTTACTCACAATAAGAATCCTAACTGCTTAAGTTGGGTAAGGCACCGTATTAAACTCTGGAAAGTATTGTCTCATTTGATCCTTACATAAACCCATGGTTTTATTATTGTGGTAATATTACTAACTGAATTTGACTGATGAGGATGGTAAGTCTCCGTCAGATTAAACTGCTAGTGAAAAGCAGAAACATGGTGACAGCCCAGGTTCATCTGACGCCAAAGACCAAGTACTTAGAACTATACCATCTGTCATGTTTTTGTGAGAATTTTCAAGTTCTGAGAACGATTTTCCCATTCAAAATGGATCTAAGCCTGCCAGTCTTTGAAGTAATACTGGCAGAAATCACGACTTAATGAAATGATACCAGGGCCCTAGGAAAGGAATCAAGCACGCAGGCTGAAGTGAAGGCTCTGGAATTAGACAGGCTGGGGTTTCAGTCTTAGCTTGGTCACCTGTTGGTCCTTGGGGAAGTCACTTCTCCTCTCCTAGACTTGGTTCCTTCATGAGGATAATAGAAAGTACTTAACAAGTTCCAAGACTCACTTATGGTGTCATTGTGTAGAGGAAATGAGATAGAGCAGGTGAGAGGCTCAGCCTGGTACATGACAATGAGTTTCTTTTCTCTTTATGTTACTTTTGTGAGGTCTGTGCTTCTTGTCCTTAGCACTTTCACCTTTCAGTTTTCTGAAAAATTAAAATGTAGGGCGCATACCATCAAATATTTGAATAGTTGGAAAAGTTCACCCTGCAGACAAAGTTGATTCTGCTGTCCAAACTGAATTGAAATGTTTCCTTGATAGATGATGTAGGAAACTTCAGTGTGGCATACAAAAGCAATTTAGGGGTGTCGATGTATTTTGTAAAAGGTTTGAGTTATACTCTAGCAGAAGGTATAACAGTCAAGTGCTGTGTATGCAAACTATGAGGATTCCATAGATATTAGGAAGGATAATTTTCATTAACATCAAAGGTTTTAGCTTCTTTGAACATTCTCACCACACTTCCAGCCCAGACACTGGAAGGAGGGCTTTCAGCATCATTTTGAAGCGTAGGGGCTGTGGTGAGGTTCTGTGTCCGTGCTACCAAATAGCTGTCCAGTCCTCTGATGAATAGCATGGGGACCTTTGGGACCTGTTACTTTCTGCACAGCGCCCAGCAGTCACGGGGCTCTGTGGGCCAAAGGGCGGAGGGTTTTTTTTCTCCTCGAAGCTGAATTAAATGGTCTCAAAGCTGAAAAACTGATTTCTTCTCCTGGCCTGGTCCTAGCTCCAGAGAGTACACCCTGAAGGTGCTTGGAGCTGCCTATAGGGGTGATTTTCCTCAGGCAATTATGGGGGGCTTGGTCTGTTCACCCCAGGAGGTTTGGGGCCAGGCTGGTGAGGAGGTGTGTCCAGAGGTGACGCTGTGCTTCTGCTTCCCAGAGGCGGAGATGTGGCAAAATCAAGGCAGCCAGCGACTGGGCCAGGACCCAGGAGCAGCTTTTCGGGGAGCTGGGCTTGTGGCGTCAGATGGCAGAAGCCACACCCTGCTCCCGGTGGGAACTGGACTGGAGAGAAGGACCAGCTCGCATGAGGAAACGTATCAGACGCTTGTCTCCGCTGGAGGCCCTGAGTCGAGAAAGGCTCAAGGTAAGAATTAGATGCAACAAGACAGGATGCTTCCAGACAGGCGGTGTATAGAGAGGTGTCTCCTTAGCGTTTCCATCTGATGTTGTTTCCATCGGGAGTGCTTTGGCATGGACAGGTAGGCGAGGTAATGCGTGCAGTTCACTGTAGGAGTGCTGTAGTGCATTCTTGGTGCTGTTTAACAGAAGGAAAGAATCACTAACTCCCCAGGTACATAGAAGGGATGCTATAACTACAGCCTGAATGAATGAAAAAATAAGTGAGTGAGTGGTTCATATATACACCACTGACCCAGTACCACGCTGACATCCATAAAAGTCCGTTAGAATGGTCCGGATGCCAGCGTTTGAAAAGAGCCATGTGATGGGCACTGTCTCTTGTACAAGTTATGTGTCATAGAGCAGTCATGGCCAGCCCTTCTATGGGCGTTACTGTGCAAGCAAATCCCGACTCAAGTCTTACAATGGAAATATCTTGAACTCAGCTATTTCTGCAAGCTTGAGCCAGTGACGCGCTTCGTCCAAATGACACTGAAGCTGCGTTGGATTCCCAGGCAACGGAATCTGGACAGTCCCCAGGCGTTTGCTGTAAGGAAGCTTGGACTCTCTGTCAAACTTACATTTTTGCCTTTTAAATGATGAAGAACCATCCTTGGCTTGGTAGTGGATACAGAAGAATCTGTTAATAGCATTTCATGTCCTCATTGAACAATTCTGCTTTAAGATATTCTGAAAAGCAGCCTTTCCACACCCTGGAACGCAAGACATTTCCTTCTGCGTTCATCCTGAGTTACAATGTTGGGCTTCTTCTCTAGTCTGTAACCTCAGAATCTTTTACCCACATTAACTCCTTTATAAAACCTAATGAAAAAATATTTCATTTATTCAGTAGACGTTTTAGTTTTGAGTGTATTGTCTGTAAACATCTGGTGATATATAGTATTTTTCCCTCAATACATTTCTTAGGAAATGGAGGCAGGAAAAATAAGCCTGCCCGTGGTGCTGATGTCAAGGCCGAAGGCTGGCTGTGGAACCTAGTCTCTGGTCTCTTGGGCTGTCCAGCCCCAGCCCCTGTCCCTGGTCCCCTCTCCAGGGTGGCCCATACCACAGACAGCCAGGATACTCTCTACTCCCATTTGACATAATCTTTGGTAATTACTGTAAATCCTACTTAATGGAAGATTGTGGGTTTTTTCCCCTTTGACTCAGGAACATTAATACTTGCATTTTATTGTGGTCCTTTCGGATTTGGCATTTTGCTCCCCTTGCCTTTGAGTCTTGAGTGTATGAGTGATTTGAAGGAGCCATATGCATGTGTGTGTATGTGTTTGTGAATCTGTGGAAAGGGGGGTGGGGCCCATGGGTATCCAGGATTTAATTTCTCTTTTCTCTGGTTTTATTTCAGGAAAGTCAGGACAGAAATGGTGATATTTCTCAGTTAAATGCTGAAAACCAAGGTATTCAATTTATCTGTATTTTTATTTAACAGTTAAAGCAATTCTTGGTTTTATTTAACATCTCCTTAAAGATATGAAGTTAATATATTGTGGGAAGAAAATGCTGCAAGTCTAGAGTAGGGAGTGCAAGGCCTTTCATCACTCTGCTCTCCAGAATGAAGAGGGACCCATTCCGGACCTGAACGCTCCACTGGGGGAAGGAGTTTGCATTTAGGTTGCAACAGTAAGAATTTTTTTCAGGGAAACTATCCTGTCAATTTGCTATATGAGGGAAACCTTAAAAGTGCCCCCCCAAATACTAATACATGTTCAGTATGTGACCCAAAACACCTAGGAGGAAAATAGGAAAATATTTTAGAGCAAAATTGGGTGGGATAGATATTTAATGCTTAACACTGAATTCTCTGATTGTGAAGATGACAGATATAATGGTCATGGTTATTTCTCCAATTTAAAAAAGCACTTTGAATCATTGTTGATGTTTATGCTTACCCTTTGTGTAATACTCATGGAGGAATTTGGTTGGGTTGATATGCTAAAAATCTAGTTTATTTTCAGAAGTCATTTTGGCCCGAACGCATCAAATACATACCAAACACACACACAGACACATACACTATATTTCAGATTTTGTGTTTCTACCAGACTCTGCCTTTTGTTTCAGACACTCTCTGTCTGTGAGTGTCACTGTATCCTAGGCTGCAGCTTATATCATACCCTTAACCAAGTGACACCTTCCTAGAGCTGATCAGACTTGTCTTATTTAGTGCCTTAGCACCGGATTTTGCGTGGAGCTTGCTGTCTTGTCAGTCTGCAGTAACAAAGCCCAGAAGTGAGGATCTTGATCCCAGGTTGATTTGGGGAGTCCCACTTGAGACTTGGGATGACAGTGTAACACTCATATTTTGGCTTCTCTTCTTTCCATCCCAAGCCCCATAACCCTAAGATCAGAAGGAGAATCTGCCTGCTCTCCCTCTCAAAATGGGTGGCTGCAGAGGGTACCGTGGTAGAAAGCAGGTGTTTGATTTTATGTGGACTAGGGCCATGGGCTGCTAAGTCCCCTCGTCCCCTATATGCAGGGCCTCTGGTCACCTATGATCCCAGGCGTCCTCCATGTTTCCAGCATGGACCCCCAACTCCCAGGAGGGAGCTCAGTCAAAGAAGAAAGGGTTGTGATCCTTCACCATGCCTTCCTGGGTGCCTGTATCTACACAGTGTTTTCTCTGCCTGAGGAAAAGCCTCTGATGGATGTTGCTGTGAGCAGCAGGCACTTACATTCATCCAAGTGTGAGGTTCCCAGGTGGGGAGGAGCATCTTGCCACAAAGAAGATGTCCAGTAGCACCCTGACCTTGCAGCCATGTGCTGCTCCACGCAGGTGGACACCCAGGACAGGGTGGAGGAGAAAACTCTAGAGATCCACACAGGTGTGTACTTAGCTGGCACCCAAAGGCACATGCACAGGAGCGCATCCTTTGGAAATGAGTCTAGATGGACACACAAATGATTGCAGCACAGTGGATTTTGGTAGTGTAGAAACAGAAACTAGTTGTATCTCTAAAAAATAGGAGGTGAGTTGGGTGATTATGGAAGAGTCACACAGTAGATTATTACAGCCACTTAAGTTGCCTTCTAAGAACTTTTAATGGAATGGGAAAGTGCTCATGGTATAATCTTGAGCCAAAAAGTTAGAAAAGAAAAACTATAAATTCAGTATAATTCTTACCATGTCAGAAATTACGTTATGTGTGTACATATACATGTATGTACAAAAAAGATGTCAGAATTAAACCACATTGTGGCCAGGGAGGACAGACAGACTAGAGATGAAAAGATCAGCCTCTGGACTCAGAGGGACTTGGTTCAGATTCGGCCTCTAGTTCTTAGTAGCCGTATGACCTTGAGCAAAATAATTAGCCTTTGTCAATTTCTTCATTTGCAAAGTGAGGATGGAATGGACTCTACAATCTAGGTAGGACTGGATGAAAAATGTCATTAAAATATCCAGCACAGAGAAGGTGCTCACTAAACAGGAGCTGTTGTTATTAGCACTCTCTCTGGGCGCACAGGTGATACTTGTTTTATTTCTCATTTTTAATTTCTCACAATTTCATGGGTTTTCCAAGTTTTTTACATTAAGAAGATAGTATTTCCATAATTAGGGAAAAAAACCCCACTCTTGAAAGAGTGAACAGGGGACCTCCCTGGCGGTCCAGAGGTTAAGACTCTGCACTTCCACTGCAGGGGGCGTGGGTTTGATCCCTGCTCAGGGAACTAAGATCCTGGCATGCCACCTGGTGTGGCCAAAAAAAAAAGAAAACAAAAAGTGAAGTTCAGAAAAAGCAAATCTTGTGGGACCCTCTGGGACCCTCTAGGAAATTGCTTTACTGATTAATGAAGGTGTTGAAACATCCCCCCGTGGTCACTGGAGAGCTGCAGAGCAGCCAGGCCCGGGTACATCTTCCTGAGTGAATCAACCTGCAGGTGTGTTCACCACATGATAGGGTCAGAGGGGTGTGTCCACTTTCAGAAACAGTGAGGGGTACGCTGGGATCCATGTCATTCACGGCTGCCCTGAAACCTTGCAGTTCCTCCCAGGGACTCGGGCCCAGGCTGTGCACTGTCCCTCGTGACTCCAGGTGGCTCCTGCACAAACCATACGTCCCTTTTTGCTGCTGCAGATGGAGTGACACCACAGGAAGCTGAGAGCGAGAGAGATGAGGCAGTAGACTGCACCCAGCTGACCTTCTTCCCCGCCTTACACGAAAGCCTGCACTCTGAAGATTTCTTGGAACTGTGTCGGGAGAGACAAGTCATTTTACAAGAGCTTCTTGATCATGAAAAGGTAACACAGCCCATCATGATTATTCTTTAAAGATTATCAGACATGAGAGAACTAAGCTTTCTGCACTCACATGGGAGGTGATATCTCCATTCACCATAAAAAAATCAATGAGCAAAAGCGATGGCATGCTCCTAAATTTGTGGGCCCAGAGCAAGGGTGCAAATGCCCACACATCTTGCATCAAAATGTTTAGAAAATATAAATCAAGCTAATAAACTGTTAAGTGAAATATGTTCTAATGCCCTATATTGACCTTTATAATAACCTGGGGGGCCAGTTTCAAATTTAGAATTCCTGACCTCCTTGTAGTTCAGCACCTTGGCCCCCCGCTCACAGCCTGACCACTTGAGGGATCCATCCCGTGCCTGAGTGAGGGGCCCTGGTGGATGTGTTTGGACACCTGACCCATATGTCCCCACTGTCCCCACACTCCTCGCCTTGAAACCAGCTCCCCTTGGCCACCACTCAGGCCTAGAGGAAGCACACTTGAGGCACCTTCAGCCCTCAGAAGGGTGGACCTGGAGAGACAGTAGGCACAGCCAGGAGGCAGGCTGGACCAGTTAGCAGGGAAATCCATTGCTGCGGATGCCTGGAGCTGGACTGTGGGAGCCCAGGCTCTTGGTGTGCGTGCATGTCCCCTGGGTATGACTGGAAGAGGGTCAGGGGGTCCCCCTGAAGTACAGGAACAGGGAAGGGCCCTCTTACACAAGTCTAAGAAAGTATGGAAGATGAAGCACGTGTCTTAAAGTAAAACGGACCTGAGCTAAAAACCCCAACTTGGCCACATATTAAATGGCCTGCTACCTAACCTTCGTGAGCCTCAGTTAGTTATTCTCATCTTTAATATGGAGTGCACGGCAACCATTTCACAAAATTCTCATAAGGCTTAAATGGGATAATGGAAGCAAAGTGACTAGCATAGCACCCAGCACACATGAGGTGGCTCATTAAAGACTAATTCTCTTCCCTTTCCAAAGGTTGAGTGGTTTAAGGGCTGGGTAGACTTCCATCTGTCTCTTCCATCAACTCTTCTGTATGGGATGTAAGTGAAGAAGATGCCCCAGCAAAACAGAGGAGCAGGCAGGGCGGGGCTGGCAAGACATGCAGGGGCTACCCAGAGATGAATGCATGAGAGCTGAGGGCTAGTCTGGCTGCAGGGTGGAGGAGAGTGGAGCTGAACTACGGGCCATTGAGTAAGCAGCCTGGGTATCCAGGAGCAAGTGACAAGCTCAGAGAGCTTGTGATGGGTGTGAGCAACGTGCAGAAACCGAAGCATGTCCTTTCCAGGGGCAGATTCCTTGCAGAGACTCCTGGAGGGTGTCAAACTGGGATTTACTCCTTCCAGGGGTTGGGTGAAAGGGCTGACTGTGAAGTGCGTTGGCCAAATGGATGACTGCAGAACTTCTGCCGAGTGTTTAGCTGCTTTCAGATTTGGGTAGCAGTTAATCAAAACAATCCTGGGGGCTTCCCTGGTGGCGCAGTGGTTGAGGGTCCGACTGCCGATGCAGGGGACATGGGTTCGTGCCCCGGTCTGGGAAGATCCCACATGCCGTGGAGCGGCTGGGCCCGTGAGCTATGGCCGCTGAGCCTGCACATCCGGAGCCCGTGCTCCGCAACGGGAGAGGCCACATCAGTGAGAGGCCCGTGTACCGCAAAAAAAAAAAAACAATCCTGGAACAACAAGGTCTTTGTACATGCTGAACCCACAGCTTTCAGCCAGAGAGTACATTTGCAAGTCCCCATCACACCTCACCACCATGCCTTCACACCTCACCACCATGCCTTTGCTCATGCTGGTTTGTCTGTCTGTGGTGCTCTGCACGCTAGACTCCTAGCAGCTGACTCTCCAAAGCCCATCATGACTGGTCCCCAATCTGAAACCTGGAGAGCTGGTCTCTCCCTCATCCCTGTCTCTACTGCCCGCTGCATCTCCACCTGCTCTTGCTCCTGACATACAGGCTAACCTTCACCACTTCACCTTCTGCCTCTCTCACTCTACTGATGCTCCTTCATGGAGGGACCCCCAGGCACCTAGCCTCGGGCATGCCTGGAGAAGCCTTTCAGTAAACACCGATGAATGAAGATTTATTATATTCACGTTCATTTTATTTTGATTATGGAAGTAGTGTAGTCTAATGTGTGAAAGTTTAAAAAATGGATATAAAACATAACATATGTAACATATACATATATATTTATATATGTGTGTATACATAGCCACAGTATCCAGCTGCTGAGTACTAACAGCTGATAACAGTTTGAACATATCATGTATGTTCATATAGGTAAGTGGATACTTAGTAAATGCCTAGTCAATTGAAAACAGCTAAGAGATCAATGCTTTCTTACTCTTAAAACGTTTCTTTGCCTTATGCCCTTAAAGGATCATATAAAGCAGTGATTCTCAGCAGGGGGCAGCTTTACCCTGCCCCGCCCCTGGGGACATTTGCCAATGTCTGGAGACATTTTCAGTTGTCATGACTTGGTGGGGAGGGGTTGCTACTGGCATCTAGTGGGCAGAGGCCAGGGATGCTACTTCACATCCTACAATGCTCAGAAGAGCAGAAAATAATTGTTCAGTCCCAAACGCCTATAGTATCAAGGTGAGAAATCCTGATATGATGGATGCATATTAAACAGATTAAAACCAAACCCCAGCCATCCCTTCCTACTTTCCTGATAGGGTAAAGAAATACCGGGTTATATATTGTCTCCATATTGGCTCTTTTCATCATTTTGATAAGAAGAGAGCAATGGCAATGCTTTGGTTTTATTTGGTGTATTAATTTTATATTGCTGCCATAACAAATTACCAAAACCTTGGTGACTTAAAGCAGCACACATTTATTAGCTCAAAAGTCTGAGCACAACATGGCTCAGCTGGTTCTCTGCTGTGGTTCTGCTCACAGGGCTGAAGCCGAGGTGTTGGCAGGGCTGCATCTCTTTCTGGAGGCTCTGGGGATGCAGCCATTTCCAAGCTCGTTCAGGTGTTGGCAGAATTCACTTCCGTGCTTCCGTAGGACTGAGTTCCCGGGTCTTGGCTGGCTGTCAACCAGGGGTCGTTCTCTGCTTCTAGAGGCCACCCACATCCCTTGCCTGTGGCTCTCTTCCTGCATCTTCAAGGCCAGCTGCAGCAGCCTCCTCACACTACAGAGCTCTCTGAGCTGCTTCTGCCTCATCGTCCCTCCCCCTCATCTCCCCTCTGCCTCCCTCTTCCATTGAATCTCTCCCACCAGTTCTTCTAGCGCCTTCTTCTGCTGCTAAGGTCTCATGGGAATTGGACCCACCAAATAATCCAGGATAATCTCCCTATTTTAAGGTCCACTGATTTGCAGCCTTAATTTCATCTGGAATGAAAAATAATTTCAAGCCCTTCAAGTAGCACCTAGGTTAGTATATGATGGGATAACCAGGGATGAGGCTCTTGGGGGACATCTTTGTCCCCAAATACTGCCTGCCACATCTGGTATCACTGAGGGTCCACATGTCACCTAATCCATGCCCCGCCTTCCAAGAAGGGCTTCTGCAGATGGCCTGACTCCCATGTGCTTTTGCCAAGACCAGCCAGGTGGCTCCAGTCCTCCCTGGGCTGGGCTGAGGGCGAGGTCTGGAGTTTACAGTCATAGCCAGAGCTAGTCCCAGCATGGCCTGTGCAGCAGGTTCTTGCCTTTGGTACTTGTCCTGGTCTCTGAGAGTCTTATTTTTGCTAACTGTCCCACCCAGCAACACTTCACTCCGGGGTCTTGTTGGGGGAGCCAGAACCTGAAGCCCACAGGTGACTGACTTTCCCAGCCTCTGAGAGGCAGGTCAGGAGCAGAGAGCGGCTGTTCTCTCGATTTCCCCTGCCTTGTACTTAAACTTCAGTCCTTCTGGATCTCCATGTCACACAGTAGGAAGCTGTCAGAATGCCACATGTGGCTCACTGTGGTGGCAGGGACTCCAGGCTGTGCAGACAGGAGCACATGAAACGCAGCAGGGTCTGAGGCAGGATCTTAGTGCTTGGTGTCCCCTTACCTGCCGGGAGGGGCCACACGAGGTTGCGGGGTGGGGCACAAAGGGACTGAGCAGGGCAAAGCAAGGCGATTCTTGACATTATCAAGACATTGGTTCTTTGCATGAGTTGTTTTGATCCATTTCGTTGGGTTGTGCTTGTTGCCTCTGACTTCACGGTAAACTGTGGGAGAGATTCTTTTCCAATTCAGCCTGAGTTCCTACAAGGTCACTGGAACCAGACACACCTGCTCCCTGAAGAAGCAGGTCTAGGAGACTGGCCAGGGTCACATGGGGACAGGCTCGCAGGAGGCTAGGTGGACAGAGGCTCTAGGCTGGTCCCAATCCCACCTCCACCACCTACACTGTGTGTCTTTGCCCCAGATCGGTGCAGAGGAGCTCTCGGTGGCTTGTATCTGCTATTATCACTGTGATTGTGGCTCTTTTAATGGTACCTTAGCATTTGTTCTTTCCAAGAAGGAGGGAGGAGTGGGGTATGAACCCTGGTACCTAAGCCATGGCCCTGAGGAAGTGGGAAAGGGCCTGTCAGTGCAAATGAGGAAACACTCCTGTTTAAACCCAGCCCCAGCCGGCTTCCAGGGCTTCCAGGATGCACCTGGGAGCCTGTGAAGCCAGGAACTGTGGAGGTTGGGCAAGTGTTGAGCTTGGACAAAACGGGAGAATCCAGGTCTGAGTGGGTCTGTTTCCTGCTGAGATGGTGGAGGATGTGACAGAGGGTCAGAGTAGAGCCCACGAGAAACTTGACCAGCTGGGATGGGGCCCATCTAGGGTTCTATGTCCACTACAAAATACAGCATTTTGTGGGAAAGAGGGAAGGTGCTGGGTTTGGGGCCTTGATTGATGTGTGGTGAGTCCCCTGAATTTAAAGCCTGAGGCAGAGAGGAGCATAGGGAAGCAGGCCTGGGAACTCAGGGACATCCACGGGCTGGAAGAGTGGGCTGAGTCGGGTCTGGGCTGCAGAGCTCATTGTGGAGCGGGCCCTGTGACCTGGCCCCCTCCACTGCCCACACCTCTACTAGCCAGATCATTGCAGCCTCATGCCCACCCACTCACCACTCCCCTGCAACCAGAGGCCCCCTCCTGGGTGAGCCTGTGCTGATGTGTCCGTCCCCAGAGCACTCATAGCGACGGGCCGCCCACAGCACTCTGCTCACTCTGCTGCCAGCATCTTCCTTGTCACACGGCTCTGTAATTATTCTTGAGTCCTCCTGTGATGCCTTTAAAGGCAGGGACAGGCTGGAATTTATTCTTGTCTCTCCCTTCCCTGACTCGTAGTATCTGTGCTCTGGAAAGATCTGCTGAACTGGAGAGCACAGCTGTATCAACGGACTGTCCATTGGGAGCCCCCCACTCCGGTGTGCCTTGCCGCAATGTAGGGGCTCCAGGCGTGGGCAGCCTGCCCACCACAGTGACACGGGTCTGCTCTCGAGAACCTCGGGAACTGGCCTGAGGGGTGGCATGCCCTGGGCCTACCTCGTTCACTGGGGGAGGCCCTCTGGGAGCAGGTAAGGCGTGGCGGAGTAGGCCTGGCTGCCTTGAAAATCCACCACCACCAAGGAAGAAGATGCCAACAGTTCATGCCCAGGAGGGCAGCTTGGCACAGGGCAAGTGCTCGGACTGGATGGGGAGCCTCATTCTGCTCTTTGTTTATCACTATTATTGGCAGAAGTGTCAGTAGCTGGACGTCTGGAGCACTTACTTTGGGTGCTTTTCATACATCTCATCGAGTCTCACCATGGGCCCTGTGAAGGAGGCTTTATCATTTTCATCTTAAAGATGGCAAAACCAGAGCCTAGAGAGGCTGCTAACGGGAATTGCTCGTATTTCATCTCAGCTCTGTCTTACTCCAAGTTCGTGTGTTTTTCCCTCTTTTTCCTAGCTCCTAGCCTACTATGTTGGGCAAGTTACATAAACTCTCCACCACCCTATTCTTCAGCAGCCTTCCTGTGTTGGCCTTGGACATGTTGGCTCCAGGACCCCTCTGCTTCCTCTGCGAACGTTCCGGTTAATGCCGCCTCAGGCAGGCAGGCCTCCAGGTTCTTCACCGTGCACGGCGTCTCCGCCAGGACATAGCGTGACACGCACGTGCCAGCCTGCCTGCCTGCACGTGACTTAGCCCCAGCTCCTTAACCCTTGGTCATTCTACTTACTGTCAAGGACAGAAACTGGAAGTCGAGGAGGGGAGGATTGTTGCACCGACCCTAGAACCATGAACGTGTTTAAGCAAACATATAGAGGATTTGACCGCGGCAGGGGTGTGTGTGTGTGTGTGTGTGTGTGTGCGCGCGCGCGAGTAGGTGGTTATTTTCTGCATTTCCCCAGACTAATATTTTCTGCTGTGTTGAAACATTTTGAGGCAAGTATTGTTGTAAGCTGAGAATTCCCCTAATTAAGAAGTCTCCATAAGACCTTTTGGGTCTTGTGCTTTTTCTAAGTGAAAGCACCCCACAGCAGGGTGTACATGGTGGGTCTGCGCCCAGGCTCAGAACGCCCGGAGCACCTGCCTTCAAGTGGCCATCACGTAAAGTGGGCAGGCAGCCCGTGGCGAGCCCTGGCTCCTCCTCCCCTGCCGTCTCAGAAGCTCTTGCTTTCATGGTCTTTGCCAATGCAGCCCAGGAGACTCCAGGGCACATCTCCTTCCAGACTTCTGGATGGCTTGTCCCCACAGAGGCCTCTGGGGGAAGCAGGCAGACCTGGAGCTCGGAATGGCAGCAGCTTAACTCATTTCTTTGCGAGAACATTGGAGCTCTGATCGCCTCTAGCGATACCTGGGTTGGTAATTATTCTGTGCCACTTTTGCGTCATTGATTAATGATTCCCAGAACCATGAACACATTTCTCTGCAAACAGCTCCATTTGACATGAGGAGTGGTTTATTTAATGTATGTTAACTGTGGGCTTGTGTCAGCCACTGCGTGGTTGGGGACGGTCCCTTGTTCCCCCTCCACAGAGCTGCTCACAGAAGTGAAGTGAGTCTCCACTTAAAAAAATGTGCTTCCAGACCCAGTCCAGAGTTAGAACTCACATGGGAGTTGTTTTTACTCTTGCTGTTCTTTTTAATTACATGAAAAACTAAACTTTTTTTTTTCATACAAACTCAATGTAAAATATTAGTTTGACCTTGTTAGAAATGAAACCAGCTCACAGGGAGATCATTTTGCTCTGAACAGCAGGGAGCGGCATCAGGCCCTTCCTAGGTATTTTTAGCTGACGTCATTTGTAGAAGGCAAAGAACTGTGTTAACCTCTGCACGTAGTAACTACCCCCCTGGGTGAGTCGCCACGAGTAACTAGAATGCAGAGCTGCACATGTCATCCCTACTGAACACCTTCTGAGACTCTCTTTGGCATACTTTGTGCACAGGGCCACTGAGCTGGCCCTGTGCTTCCCTGGACTTGCTTCCCTTACCCTTACATGAGTGGGCGAGTGTGTGCACACACACACACCTGCCTTTTTACTCTAATTATACAGAACGACTTATAATCTCTAAACATGTCCAACTGGCTCAAGACTTTGTACCTTGCCAAGTTTCTCCTCTGTTTTCATCATCTCAACACCCAACCTCAGCCTTGGGGTCACGTCCTTGGGACCCACTTCTCTGATGTCACCTGCCCCCCCACTCCCCGGATGCTGTCTGGGCCAGGCACTCTCCTCTGTGCCCTGAGAATGCTTGTATTTTCCCCCAGCCCCATGCTGTACCAGGACAGTTGGTATTCTTCTCTCTTTCCTGTTAGACCATGCGCACCACAAGATGTGTTTTCCCTCCCTTTATGTTTGTGTGGAGGCACAGGCCAAACATTCAATATGTATCTATTAAATGAAAGCATGAGCAAATGGATGAGTTGTAGCAATGTGCCTGCATGTGATGGGACCTCTACTTTCAGAGCCTCGCTGGTGTCCACGGATCAGTTTCTAAGTATGGTTTTCAGATTGTCTGCATCAGAATCATCTGGGCTGCCTATTAAAATGCAAACTCCAGGGCCCATTCAGCACTTGCTGAATCAGAACAACTGGGAATGTAACCTGGGAAGATGAACTTTAACAAGCTGCCTGGGTGATTCTCATACATACTAACTTTTCGAATAAATGCCGAGATCCACAAGTCTGGGTTTTACGATATACAGAGCTGCCCTGGCTAGAAACATGCTTCAACTTCAGTCACTGAGTGCAGATTCTAAATGCAGCTAATGCTACACACTGCGCTTTGAACAGTTCAGGACTTGTAATCCTTTTCACATTATACTGGTGCAGTTTCAATCCTTTTCCGTTTGGTCTCCCCTGAGCCAGCAGAGAAAGGGTTGGCTGTTGGCAGGCTTGCTGTGCAAGTGGCACTCGCAGGCAGGCAGGGGGCATCCCTGCTCCTTGTCTCCACCTGAAAATACGAGCTGCCGTCAGGAGATCCAAGTGTTATATTTCTTCTCAGATCTGCCAAACTGACATATAAAAATAATACCTCCGTATTGTTTTAATATACATTTCTTTGCTTACTAGTGTGACTGAATGCTCCATCTAAAAGTGATCAATAGAGAAAAAGTAGATGCCCGAATTCATAGGTAGCCAGCACAAATGGAATTGAAATAGTCTCTCTCCTTTTTGATACTTAACTTTTTCTCAGCAATCTGTACTGTTTTTTGAGATAAGAGAATACTTATTCCATACACACTGTAACAGAATGTATTGATAACAAGGTCTAGGCGAGCAGACGTGTGGAAAGGGAAGCGTGACACATGTGAGCACGGTTGAAGCTTTCTTTGCAGTAGACTTTTCGCACAAGTATAAGAGAATGTACACGTTAGCGCTCTTACTGGGTACTTCACGTGAGCTCTGAATCTCACTTCTTCTACCTATAAAATTAGAGCATTGTACTCAACTGCAGACTAGTAATGCTGGAAAAAATCTTCAGGGAGCCTCCAGTTGGCCTCCCCTTTTGCACACTGAGGGCTGCCTCTAGGAGATGTGCTGGCGTGGGCTTCCGTAGAATGTCCCAGCCAACTGTTGTCCCTCTAACTTGAGCTCTGGCAGTTTTGGATTTCCAGACAACCTGTTCCTTATCATACGCAGAACCAGGTGTGGCCATGTACTTGGTTATTCACCCATCAGGAACGATAATATATCATCTAGCTGATCCTAAAAAATTCTACTTATCAAGCTGAAGTTCCAGTCTTTTTAAAGTGGTAGAATCATGGCAGGAGGGAATTCTTAATCATGATTAAACTTGGGGGTGGAGCCCTCTCAGGACTAATTTAAATGGAAGAGCAGGGAATAGTTCACTTGGATTCATTTTCCAGTTTTTAGAATGCCACTCTTTCCTAGCAGAGTCCATTTTTAAGCTATAAACCCAACTCTCACCAGACGTTTTTCTTGTGGTTTCGTTTATTCTGGTTGTTACTTATTTCTCCCCAAGGGAAAACATCAGGAGATCATGGAAACATGCTGCAGCCCCTGCTCTTGGCACAGAGTTTGGGTGAGGGGGCGGCATCATGGGGAGGGGAGAGGTTTGGGAGGTACATAGGCCTGGACTGCGCTTGGGCCCCGCGTGTGAGCATGTGAATGTGAGGATGAAGCACCCTCCGTACAAAGGCATAAGAAAAACGTTTCAATGGCTCGGCATAGGGGACATAAACACCCTGCAGCAGTGCTGCTGGGAGTGTAAGTTAGCGTCACCTTGCAGGAGGGCAGGCTGGCACTAGATCACAATTTAAAATGTCCACATCCTTGACCTGCAGTTCTGCTTCTAGGAATTCAACCTAAAGATTTACTCATGTGTCCCAAGTGACATGTGTATAAGGCTGGTCACTGTAGCATCACTTGTGATGTCAAAACATTTGAAAACAACCTGAGTCAATAGGGGGTCGGTCTAATAAGTTGTGGTACATCCATGCAAGGGAATGGTCTGCACTGTTTAATAAAAGTGAGACAACTCTATAAGAAGTGATTTGGAAGGGTCTGCTAGATGGCCTATTCAGGGAGAAAACTAGATACAGACCAGTAACTATACGAATATGCGGTTTGTGTAAAAAAAGAGAATATGTACAAAACATGCTGTGTATTCACCGAATCTCTTCAGTATAACATACCGCAGGAGAAGCAAAACTTTCCCTCTACCCTCTTAGAGTCTCCAGCTAGGCCTGAGAATTCAGTGGACAGAAGACAGATTGACAGGAGAAATGTGTACAGATTTTATTTTTGCATGTACACAGGAGGCTTCACAGGAAAATGAAGACATCTAAGGCCCCCAGGATCTGAGCACACCTACTTTGCAGCTTCAGCAGCCACGCTGACCTCTCTTCTGCTCCCCAAACCTGCCCTTCCTGCCTCTAGGCTCTGAGCTGGATGTTCCCGTTCCCTGAAATTTCTTCTCCCAGCTTCTGCATGACTGCCCATTTCCATCCTTCAAGTCTCAGGGTCTGTCTAAAATAGTGTCCCCTCCAAGTTTCTCTCTGCCTTATTATCATCAACCTGTTTTTTTTTCTCTCAACACATATCACAGTCTGTGATAGTTTATTAGTTGATGTGTCTTCCCCCACTGGATTTTAAGTCCCACGGTTGTAGGGTTCTTGTTTATCTTGTTTGTTCCTGACTGACTAATCCTGTTTGATGCAGCGGTGTGAGAACTGGTATCCAGGGCTGCTTTCCAGGCTTCACCACTGCAGTCCTATCATTGCTCCCAAAGGTGAGCACAGAGCTTAACTTCAGTCCCAGGCTCTGCCACTTACCCATCTTTGATGAGATTCTTATCTCTGGGACCCCTTTTTTTCCATCTCTAAATTAGAGTAGTAAAACTACCTTTGCCCAACTGTAAGGATTATACTGGTTAATATGTGTAAAATGTTTACAATGGTTATAAAAAAAAAAAGTAGGTAGTAAAAAAAAAAAGTCAGGTCCTCTTTTGGATAACTGGAATTAGCACAGAATTACCCTGAGAAAATGTTGGTCTTGGTCTTACTCTGGTCCATTTGGGCTCCCGACATCTAAAAATTCATGTATTCTCTCACTCGTTCCTTTGGAGATTTTTTCCATGTAAGGACCCACCTAGTCCTTACTTCATGCGGGACTCTGGGTCATAAGACACCCTCTCAGGTCAGGCTCCCCAGAAAGCCCATGTTGAGCCAGAGATGTGCGTGCAGCAAGTTCATTGGGAGCGCGGGTCATTGGACTGGGCCCAGCGAGAAGTGCAGACTCAGCAAGGCCTCGGCTGATCCCACGGGAGCTCAGAGTTGACCTGAGTGGAGGCAAAAGGTCTGGCCCTTCCTTCTCTGACCAGTTGTTGGGTACGGACGGCCACTGGGATGAGGACATGACCTTTGGCCAGGTACTCTCTTTAGCTGAGGGATTCTGGAAAGCTGCCAACATCTTCAGCTGCTGAGAGAACGTGCTTGAGCCTGAAAGATGAGACCTGGGCGGAGCTCGTGCCACCTCTGCGCACGCCTTGGACCAGCCTTGGCCTTGTAGACAGTAGTACCAGTCTTGCCTTGTGGTTCTAGGCAGACCCGGTTCCAGTCCTGGCTCAGCCAGTTTCCAGCTGGCCTCTGGACAAGCTCCTTCGCCTTTGTAACTGAGGGATGCCTTGGACCTTGAAAACTTTCCTCTTAGTTTACGGAGGAATGTTTTGCACAGTTGTAGAGGAGCTTAAAGTGAGAGGAAAAAAAGGCCAACGTGCTCAACACAGCAATAAACACTCATCCACATGCCTCGGTGGGGGTGGGGTGGCCTTGGGTAGATGAATTAATGAAACAGGGTGTTGGGTATAGAAATGAAACTTAGACTGTGAAGAGCAGTGCAGCTCTGGGGCAGCGGCTCTGTCATTTACAGGGTGCTACTCTCACCTCCAAGGGCCTGGTGGGCGACCGGCCACTGCCCTCCTGCCCTCCAAAAGGAGATGGGCATGCTTCCTTTGCACGTGGCCTGACTCTGGCACTCTCTCCCTGCAGGTGACACAGAAGTACTCCCTGGTCATCGTGCAGGGTCACCTGGTCTGCGAAGGGCTCCTGCTCTTTGGCCAGCAGCACTTCTACATCTGCGAGAACTTCACACTCTCTCCCGTGGGTGATGTCTACTGCACCCGCCACTGCTTATCCAAGTGAGTGTCCCTCCCCTCCCAGCAGATTCTGCCCTGAGCCCCAAGCTGCCTTCTCAGCCACCCCCATGCCTATGCCTCCCACCTCGTTCTTTCTATGGGCTCAGGTTTGGGCCTGAAACTGAGCCACGAGATAAAACAGGAACCTTAAGGCATAGGCATCATGATTGTGGTTCCCCAAAGCTAAAATCTGGAGCGGTTAACAATGCAGCAGCTCCTGGGGCTTTCCTGCTATGGAATGCACCACAGGACAAAGGGCATAGGTCCTTAGGTTGTTTGGGTAATAGAATCCAGTCCCATCAGCTTACTCATTCAAGAACTTCTTTGATTGTTCATCCTTATGCAAGACATCAGGCCCTGTCCCTTCATGCCCGCAAGGCACATGAGCGCAATCAGCAGCATAAACAGGTTCTTTTGGAAAGAGTTTGGAACACACTGTCATCAAGGGACAAAATACATGTTATTTGAGGACTCTTTGGGGTTCATGCTTGGAGAGATGGCATGGGGCTTGTGTGGTGAGGGACAGGTACTTGAGGAAGTAGGCTAAGATCTGGGTCTTGAAGGATGGGTGAGACTTGGGTAGAAATCTGAAGAGTCATTTTTACACCAACTAATACCAGAGGTCTTTGGCAGGAAATTCCGAGGTTCTTCTTTAGGATCCAATGCAGTTGGTCTACTTGGGTTCATTCGGTTCTTATTGATTAATTCTCTAGTGTTTATAAAGTACTGCCATTCAAAACCAAATTGATTGTGTTTGCACTTTTGCTAAAGGTTCAGTTCTCAAGTTGTATGTTTTCATCACTTTTGGAGAAATTTAGGTGTAGATTTCTTTTCTGGTTAGCTAAGGCTCAAGTAATGACAAAATGACCTCTTAGCCCAGTGGCTCTCAAACTAAACTACATCGAATCACCTGGAAGGCTTGTTAAAACAGAGTTCTGGGACCCCTCATCAGCCCAGTTTCTAATGTGGTAGGTCTGAGTTAGGGCTGAAGATTTTTAACAAGTTCTCAGCTAATGTTGATGCTACTGGTCTGGGACTACACTTTGAGAACCACTCTTTAAGACTATTGACAGAGGAACCAGAGCCTTACCTGCCAATAACTAAGAATTTTAACTCCCAGGTGTCATATCATTTCCAGCCTATGTCAGGAAGCAAGAGTTTAAGGAGTACGGAAGGATAGATGTCAGCCCACCCTCCTTTGATTTAGGTTTGTTTTAAAATGCTTGGCCTTTTTCTCTCTGCTAATTTCCATCTTTTATTCATACCAAACGTTCACCAATTGCAGTGAGTCTTCTGTTCTTTTTCCAAGGCAGGAGCATAATTAATACTTGGCACACTCATCCCATCTTATTGCTCATGTTTTATTGATACTGATCAATATGGACTGCTGACTTGCCTTTCTGAGAGCTGATGAAAGCTTTCTCCTCTACGTATATGCATGGCGTGCCCATGAAATGACTTGCATAAACCATTGCTTCACTCTCCACCTCTGGTTTAAATTGAGTTGGTGTTAGATAAGACCTTATTGATTAGGTAAATTGTGTTTATGAGGTGTATGTAATCATGATCAAATTGACTATATCTGCACTTTCAACAGAAGCCCAGTTGTCAGGTTGGACGTACTCAAGTCTGGAAAGGTACTTTTCTAGAATGCAAATAGGAGAGTAGTGAGAATAAATTACCACCTTGGAATATCGTTTGGGAATTGCCATAGGTAATTTTAGTCACCGTACCTCAAAGAAGTGTTTGTTAACCAGACAGTGCTTTCTCTCTGATCCCCTGTCTACTGCCCTAAGAAAATGCTGGCACTCGTGGAGTTGTGGTTCTCAGAGATGGGCCATTAGATCATGTCAGATCAGTGGGGATTAAGTCTTATTTTGACCATGGAGACTAAGGAAGATACGTAAATAAGCCAGTTAAACATAGAGCTAAGTCACCTCCGAAGTGTTTCTCTAGAAGACTGCCATCAATTTGAGTACAGTTGAGCATTAGACCTTGAAGGAGACTCCCCAGCGTGCCATGAAAATATCCCAAACAAAACTCAAGGGCACTGCCAGTCCTCCAGCAGGGATTGGCTTGTGTACTTTGGAACTTTCCTTAGAAAGTAAGACCCTTTCTAGAAGGTTATATTTTGCTTTCAGTGGGATCTCTTCTTGGCAGAATAGGGTGACTGTACTAACTGGGTTGGCCAAAAAGTTCGTTAGAGTTTTTCCATAACATCCTATGGAAAGCCCGAACGAACTTTTTGGCCAACCCAATAGCTGTCTAGGGCTCCTGTAACAAAGTATCAAAAACCGGGTGGCTTTAAAAATAATAATAATTTATTGTCTCACAGTTCTGGAGGCTAAAAGTCTGAAATCAAAGTGTCGGCAGGGTCACGCTCCCCCTACAGCTTTAGGGGAGGATCCTTCCTCGCCTCTTCTAGCTGCTAGTGTTCCCTGGCAATCCTTGGTGGTCCATAGCTTGTATATACATCACTCGGTCACATGGCCATCTTCTCCCCGTGTGTGTCTGTCTCTGTGTCCAAGTTTCCCCTTTATATGAGGAGACTAGTCATACTGGATTAGGGCCTATCTCAATGACGTCCCTTTATTACCTCTGTTATTTACCTATTTCTAAATAAAGTTAAATTCTGAGGTACTGGGGATTAGGAACTTCAACATATATCTTTTAGGGGACACGATTCAACCCATAACAGTAGCAGCCGAGCTCACAGTGCGTAGCGTTTGATTCATTTGGTGGGAATCCAGACCATCCAGTTGGCTCCTTGTGACGGGGTGCTTTTAGTCAGATATCTCCTTCACATCAGTCAGCAGTTTTAAGGCATCATCTCTCTGTTTAATTCAACAAATACTTACTGAAAGTCTGTCTTGTACCAGCACGGTGGTAGACTCCACAGATACATAGATCAGTCAGATGTGGGCTGAGTCTGGTAAAGCGTTTGGGATCTAGCAAGTTATTTGGGTATAAATTCCAGGTATAAATTCCTGACAACAATTGGATACATACAAATGTGGGGCAAATCAAAGTATGTTTTAGTTTGAAATCCCCTTCTATTACCAAAGACCCAGTCAATCAATATCTTGATTATCATTTAGTTGACTGTGATTTCCCTAGTTAAGAATATTAGAAGTTTTACTATGACCACCCTGGGCAATTTGCATATATCATTATAGGTGTCCTGCAAGAGCTGTGAACAGCATCCTTTGAACTGTGGCCACAGCTCCATCTAAAGAAGAACATGGACCAGCGACTCCTTTCTACTCATTGACCTTGGGGCCCTGAACCCTGATTTAATGCACATGTAGAATACAGTGTTGGCAAAGAGACGCAGTCCTAGCTGTGTGACTAATGCTTTGCACGATGGAACTCCAGTCTGGACCCTGCATCAGTGAACTCAATAATGTCATTCACAATTTAGTCTTCCTGAGAAACTGAGTCTGTCTGAGCACTCCTGCGTTACGGATTATTCAGTCCCTACAAGCAGGAGAAGAATGACCATCTTTCCTCCTAAAAGCTCCTTCCTAAAAACATTCTCCAGAGCATTCTTCCTCATGTCACCAGTGTTTCAGAGTCCTAGGTTGAGAATCAGTCTGCACAGGGTAAACTGGAAGGAGGGAGCTGGTGGGGGAAGCTCTGTAATTGCCAGCCAGCCTGTCTGCCTCAGGGGAGAAAAGGTGCGGCTGCGTGAGCTTGGGTTTTAGATTCAGAGGACCTGGTCTGAATCCAGTTCCTTGTGACCTTGGAAAAGTCACCTCTTCTCTTTGGAATGTAGTTTCCTCATTTCTGATATGGGAATCCTAATAACACATGCTCAGTAAGGGTTCAGCACGTGGATCAAATTAATCAAGGACAGGGAAGTATTGAGCAGGCTGTAGAGCATGACGGTGGTCAGTCCACTCAGCAAACATGCCCAGAGCTCCAGGAAAGACGTGGAGGATGAGAACCATGGGCACAGGTCTGTGCCCCCACGAACTCACTCATAGTCAGCTGCGGAGAGAAACCAACCAAAGGTGCAGCTAAGGTACAGAGAATGTTTGCTGTGCTCCCACAAGAACGGGGCCCCAGGACCACAGGCCACAGATCACATCATTGTCACTGTCACAAGTGCCTTTACCTGGAATGCTGTTTGGCCTAAGTCAAGGGTAGGAGCCAGAATTACCTCCACGACCTCTCTGGGAGTCAGGGGAGTTTAGGGGAAGCTCAGCTTAGCCCCAGAGGGAAGCATTAATAATGGACAGAGGGCCTCAGCCGGCAGTAGATTTGAATGAAAACATCCAAGCATCCAGATGCTTGGATCCAGATCCAGATCCAGAAGCATCCAGAACCATCCAGCCACATTTGTGTTTCAACAGTCCTACAGCAGTGTGGCCAGAACAGGGCCCCTGAGAGCGTGGTTCTGAGCAGGGGCAGGAGTCCGCGAGGGTGCGGTCTGGCCATGTGGGTGCTGAAAAGCCGGCTCAGGCTGTGTCCCACGCAGGTAGCCTTCCCCTCTACCTGGCAGTAACCATTCTGCAGAGTGTGCAAGTCTGAGCTCTTAGCACTGCAGATGCTGGACCAGCTCTGACCGCAGCTCAGAGAAGTCCTGCGGGCCTGTGTGATGGCCTGATCTCTCTCCATTTCCCCTGGAAGCGTGGCCTGCCCTGGAGGCTGGGCGGTGAGGGCCGCCCCTGGAGCTGGGGTGGGAGGAGGTAAAACATTCCTGCCACCTAGTGCCAGTGCGGGGCCCCTCGGCCGTGCGGTGGGCACACAGTCTCACGGAGGGCCGAGGTGCTTGGAAGGCCCTTCCTTTCTCCAGTGCTAAAAGGGTGTTTTATCAGCGCTTTGTGGTAATGTGCGCAATGCAGAATTGCTGTGTAACTCAGATGAGCAGAAATGGAGCCGTCCCTACTGAAATCAGATTTCTCTCTCAAGTCCCCATTTGTATTGGCGGTGGAAAGCTTCATCTGGTTGGTTATCTGAAGGTATTTCAGTTACTTCCAGTGAAAAAATTGTTCTTTCTGGGATAAATACTTAGTCAAATTCATGACTCCTCCTTCCCCCCTTCTCCCTTTCTTCCCAAGGGGAGTCATTCTGACCTCCAGGAGCGGGCATCCAGCATCCGGCCTGGCCGGCCCATCCTCTGCTCTCTACAGTGCCGCTAGTCCCTGGTCCAGGCATGGTGCTCTGGGGTCCACTGCTAACGCTGGGGTCATCGTCTTCCAGCCCATCAGTGCTGTCAGCCCTGCCACCTGCCTCTTTGAAGACTCAGAGTTTTCTGCCCCTTTGTCCCATTTTACACTAGGTGCTAGCCCGGCTGACACGGCTGTTCCTCCCAGGGCTCCGCGTTGCCTGACACCATGCTGGACAGGGCTTGTCTTTCTGCCTCGTGTTCCAGGAGCTTGAAATTTCTCCAGACCTAACTACACATCTCTTTCATTCTTCCCCCATAAACCCCCAGCCCATTTCTGACCCCTGTACTCAGAGAGTCTTCTCACGCTTACACCCTGTGTCATTATCCGTCCTGGAGGTGGGCCCTTTGTCTTGCTGTCCCTCCCCTGGTGAGGGCAGTGATCCACCTTCCTCCTCAGGGCACAGCTGACACAGACAGGCGCTCAGACAGGGTTTATCAGGTCAGTGGGGGCTGACACATCCTCCAGTGTGTCCCAGAAACTCAGGTGGGCCACGCACGGTGCCTGCAGGGGAACAAGCCTACCAGACACCCTCTCACTGCGTGTCTTGCTTCCTTTTCAGCATTAGCGATCCATTCATCTTCAACATGTGCAGCAAAGACAGGTCCTCCGACCATTACTCGTGCCAGCGCCACAGCTACGGTGACGTCAGGGAGCTCCGGCAGGCGCGCTTCCTCCTGCAGGTGTGTCCCGGGAGGGGGCCAGAGAGAGGACCATCTCTTCCGGGCACAGGTGGTCCAGGTGCCGCTGAGGCCCCATCTGAATGTGAGGGACACACCTCCCTGACCCCCTTCACCTGTGCACAGCCCAGGGCCCTTTGAGACACCTGTGACTCCCTGTGGCCTATGTTGGGCTGGCCCCCTGGCTGGGATGGAGTTCTGCCTTCTGTTTCACTCTCTCCACAGTCCCTGCCATTTGGCCACTGGGTCCTTCTCTCTCTCACCGTGTCATTTAGGATCCAGCCTCTTTGCTTTATTTTCCCCTTGACATGCCCCAGAGCTGCCTTGGAGATTCGGGAATACAGGACAGGGCAGCTCCATTGCCTCGTGGCAGAGCCAGTGACTGAGAGTGGAGTGCCAGTCTGCCCTCTGTTCTGAGCACGTGGACACCTCCTCAGGCCACAGCCCCTACCCTCTGCCCTCCTCACAGCTTCACCTACCTTCAAGCTCCCGGTCATTTCCTGGGCCAGGTGTTTTAGAGATCTCCTGACTGTCCCCTCCAACCAGGATCCCAGAGCCTTGTCCAGTGCATTCAAGGGCTCATCCAGGCACTAAACAGAGCTGATTCCTTCCAGAGGCAGAGCTCTGCTGTCAGCTAGCCACAACCACATGCTTCTCATACCCCACCTTGGAGAAACATCACGTGGTTTAGGAGCACCACCTCAGTGGCAAAAGGAGGAAGAACTCTGGGGCTCCCACTGGCCTCAAACACATCTTGCCTTCACCAGCCCAACCTCAGCAATAGCAAAGCTGCATCCGTGCCCAGGGGCCTCCCAGGCAGCTGGCGGAGGAAGAGATGAGGGACCACCCTTGGGGGTGGGGAGGAGCCCAGATCCCTCCTGGCTCACCCTTGCTGCAGGGTCTCTGTTCTGAAAAGGCCAACAGGGACAGTGCTAGGCCCTCGGGAACAGAGTAAGTGTGCCTTTCATTTGTAAATTTCTTTGTCCCTTGATCCTCCTGCTGGAGGCCTCATTATTATTATCTGAAACTAAAGCTTCAGGGAGCCTTTGCCACGGGGGGGGGGGGGGGGGGGGGGGGGGGGTGCTCATTCTAGGGAGGATCAGCTGCCCTGCAGACAAGGGTCCAGCAAGCTGCTGACATCTGACCCAGCTCTCTCCCTCTCCCTCCCTCTCCGCTGCTTTTGCCCACAAAGATCTGGTTCTCATTTTGCCTGCCCTTAGTGCCCTTCTCTGAAAGGAGAGTGAACTAGAAAGGGGCGGGTGGAGGAGGCCCTGCCCTGATGATTCTGACCACAGCCAGCATGGGCCCAGTCCTGAGCACAGCCCTGCAGCTTTGGCACAGTCGGGCACCTCTCTGGGCTTCCATTTCCCTCCAGTGAACAGGTGACCATGTCTTGTCTTTTCCACCATTACATATATAGCAGCACTTAGCACATTTTAGGCACATAGCAAGTACTCAAAAAGCCACTTTTAAAAAAAATAATTGTATGTGTACTTACAGGTTATATATAGTAGCAAATAGATATCAGTAAGTGAGTGTCTTTCTCCCCAGTAAAAGGGGATTGTTTCCAGATGGTTGGTTAGCCTGACCGTGGTGGAAACCAGAAGTGGGAGAGCATGTGTGATGGCCACGTGGGGCTGGGAGAGCTTCATGAGCAAGGCCACCATTTGTCCAGCCCTAGATTCTCCCAGAGGAAAGTCAGAGCCTGGGCACTTAAGGTTGCTGGGACAAGCTGTAGCCTTCATAAATTCTGCTTTCATCATCTCTTTGCACAGTGTTTATATTTCTGTTTGTAGAAGACAAATCTGTGGCTCTTATGTATACCCACAGAGGAGAGGGGTGTTTCATTATCATTACAGAGACTTTCCCTCTGCTCAGGAATCTAATGAACTGGACTTTGAGAACTCACTTCCAGCCAGGCAGGAGCAGGACCTGACTGCTGTTGGATGCAGGACCCCATCTTTGAGTCTGACCCTCTCCCTCCCCGTCTCTCCTTCCATGGCCAGGCCTCACCTCTCCCAGGCCCTCCCTCAAATGCTGGGTATTCTTTGGCTGACCCCATCTGATCCTATATGTGGACTCACTCTATCACTATTCCAAGTCTGTTATTTATAGATAGGAAGGGGAGGGAGGAGGAAAGGAAAAAGAAAGGAAAGCAGGTAGAGTTCATTTAGGCATTAACAAAATACCCTTGAAACAACATTGTTATGTCAGTGTGGCCACGTCAAAATGGCTCAGCAAAGTGGTTTGGCAAAGCACCCTGTGCCTTCAAGTCTGTGGGTTGGCGTAAGATGCTGCCCAGATTGGGACTGGCGCCCACTCCCCTAGTGTTTCTGGTAAGATGACCCTTTGGTTCAGGAAATGAAACCCTTGACCGGGAAGTAAAAGTGTCTAGAGGTGTTACTGGGCGCTTTCCTCTCTTTGTCCCCTCCTCGCTTGCCCTGGGAGTGGGGCTCTTGTTTCCTGCTTCAGCCAAAGGAGCCCTTAGTTCTCCTGCCCTCCTACTCATTCTGTGGAGACCCCATTTGTCACTGTCACCAAGGTCTTCATATCCCCTGCAGGAGGTTGCAAGGCCTGTGTCAACCTAGATAAAGAGGTAAACTGAGGCAAGCTTGAATTAGCAGAAATTGAGTTAATTCAGGAATAGCAGAGGAATAGCCATTCATGAAACGCAGGCTGTCTGGAGCTACAGGCGAATCCGTTGAGGGTCAGCTGTATCTATGGGCAAGGAGCACAAGTGGGGGCGTCCAGCCAGAGTCCAAGCTGTAAGTTCACTGGCTTGAGGATGGGGGGGGTTCTTGGTGGATGTTCATTGCTCACGAGGTAAGTCTCGATCTTCTGTAAATCAGGCATTTGTGGGAAATCAGTCTCTCAGTTCTTAAGTTTCGTTTATCTGAGGGCGCATGCCTGAGGTTCGCCCTTTCATATCTTTTGGTTCCATTTTAGATTGAAATCCTTTCACACCTGACACAGAGTCCCAAATGACCCACAGCCATGGCTCTGTTGTCCTGGTGAGGGGGTGGGGGGGTGGTTCTCCATTCCAGGAAACTGCAGAGCAGTAAAAGGGGTTCTCTTTACAGGACATTGCCCTGGAGATCTTTTTCCGAAACGGATATTCCAAGTTTCTTGTCTTCCACAACAGTGATCGGAGTAAGGTCTTCAAAAGGTAAGGGTTTGAAAATCCTCCGCTAAGGAGACTAATCATGACCCAATAGGAGAGGAACAGCTCTGTTCTCAGGAGAATTGTTCCCAACCCACAGTGGGCAGGATTTAGGTTAGACACGAGAAAGAACTTACCCACAGAACTGCTGAGTGATGGAAAAAAGTATAGAGAAAACTATAAAAGCTCCTTCCCTAAATCCTGGGAAACTGGCTCTGTTTCATGAACTGAAGTAGTCTGAGACAGTAATAACTGAAGGGAGAAAAAAATCTGCAGACACAACGTATTTAATGGGCCTTCCAGAATTTTCCGGCTTTATTTTAAAATTTTCCAAGTAATTATTTTGGCTTACTCTTCCTTTTAGATCCCAGTTGCCAATTTTATTCGTTCTGACTTCATATTTTATTGGAAAGTATTCCTACCAACTGATTTCCCACTTCTGCACGGAACATCTTTTTTCTTAAAGAGAGAAGCATGCTGTTTTAGTTTAACTTCTCTTTATCCAAAGAGATTAATCAATCTAAGGAGTTTAAGCTAGAGTTTAAATTTTAAATTTATATTATTAAAGTTAGAGATATGTAGATTTGCAGAGAATCTAGAAGAGGCCAAAGGAAAGGCAGGCTCCTAGCCATAAACAGACCACACAGAAGCTGGATTAATAGAGAAGTGGTCACATTTAGCTCCACTTAGGGTTGAAAGTTCTGAGGTGAGGTTTGACATCCCTGGCCTGCATGTCCCAGGCCATTTTGTGCTCAGAGGTTCTAGCCTTACCTTCCTGTCGGCCCTGGCCAGTCACTGGCACCAGGACCAGCTGCTGGGTCCCAAGGGCAGGGCCAGAGTGGAGAAAAACAACTCTCGCAGAGAGGCTGTCTGAGCCAGCTCTGGGTGCATCTCCATTGACTGTGATTCTCCGTTTGAGGTTCTGCGAAGGACTGCTGTTATATCGCCTCCTAAAATGTCTTCAAGTTCCGTTTTAGACCAAACCGAAGAAGTAGACATGCAATGCTGAACCTCAGGTTCATGTTCCCTTGTGATTTCTGTGCATTAAACGACGTTTTTTTCACAGTCGAGCTAGAAGTCTTATACATCCATAACTCCGACAATGAATAGTGCCAACCACACCCCACCCTTGTTCAAAGAGCATGAAAGTAAGATGGGACTTGTCCCTAGAGTACTACAGTGGCTGCTAAAATCAGCAATGGAAATGCCAGTGCTGGCCCAGAGGAGGTCTCTAAAACATGTAATTTTTATTGTAACTATTGTTTTATTGTTATCATTGCTATTATTAAGGCTAGAGCATATAATGGCAGAGGGTGCTGATGGGATGCCTCAGAGGTACACCCTGATCTAGGGGCAAATGGGGCCCACTGGAAGGGCAAGAATAAACCCAACCTCTAGCCTGCCTCTGAAAATGTTCCTATGGTGGTGGAAGAGTCTTGACTCTGCTGATAGAATAATCCTTTCCCTCTTTGTCTAGCTTCTGCTCTTTCCAACCTGGCTTGAAAGGAAAAGGCTTCACGGAGGACCCGCTCAACCTAAGGTAACGTGCAGGGAGGAGGCCAGCCATGCTCTCTGGGCAAGGTGTTGGCCTTGCTTTGACTTTCTTCATTGGCCTGACCCTGCTACTAAGAAGGCATGCAAAGAGCGTGTCAGTCTGCCTTCTGCTTAATTTTTCTCTCTCCCATCCTCGTACAACCCTCATCCTACTCCCCTAGTTCCTTCTGCCAGTTAAACCTCTACAACAGACTTGAAGTCCCAAGTGCTCTGAGGCTTGTTCAGACCAAAATGGCAGGAAACCACCTCTGCCTGTGGTGGGTGGGGGGCAGGTTGCCCGTAGAGGGGGCAGCCCAGGCCCAGCCTTGGTGTCAGGCCCTCAGGTTGAGGTGTGCGCAGTCCCAGGTCTGTCCTTGCTATTCGAGGCTCTGAAAACTCAGAAGCTAAATAAATAAATGTACAGTGATGTGCAAAGCATATGCTAATTTATGAGTCTGCGATATGGAGCCTCTTTCCCAGGAAACAAGGTGCTTACGACCCCTTCCTAAGTGCCCCCCCGCCCCTGCCTTACAAGTACCCAGTTCTCTGGAAGGCCAGTTCCGGATTGGTAGGTGCTTGTATTTCAGTTAGGAAGGGGAATAGGAAGAGGACAGTGGTTGCTATTTTTCTCCAGGAGTATGTGGGGCTAGGGCAGGGAGGAGATATGTTCAAAATATTTATAATGACTATGGAATGGGTGTCATCAGTTTATTTAAAAGGATTTACCCATAGCTTGTTATGTGTAGTGTTCGCTGCTTCACAGAAACAAGCAAAATACTGAAAATCTCCCCATTTATTGAGTTTACATTCTTGTGAGAAAGAAAGCAAAATGAATGAAATATAAAGCATATTAGATAATGATAACAACCAAAGTCGATCGAGGTAGGGTTTGAAATCTTAGGTTGGTAGGGGAAGACCTCACCCAGAAAGTTAATATTTGAATTAAGACTTGAACAAAGTGGGGAAACAAGCTATTCAGATAACTGAAGAAAGAACATTTCAGGCCAAGGAAAGAGGAGAGCAGGGGCCCCGAGGGGAAGTGTGGTGGGCTTGGCTGGGGCCATAGTGGTTGGGTGCAGTGAGTCAGTGGGAGCAGAGATGAGAGAGGGAGCAGGGTTCATGTAAGCCTTGGGGGCTCATGCTGATGGGGTCGCCTTTTACTCTGAATAAATGGGAAACATTGGAGGGATCTTGTGACCTAACTTATATTTTAAAAGACTTACTCTGGCTTCTGTGTTGAGAATAGAACATAGTAGGTCAAAGGCAGAAGCTAGGATACTGGTTAGGAGGTTTTTGCAGTAATGCAGGTGAGAGATGATGCTGGCTTGGATTGGGGGTGGTGGTGGCAGTAAAGATGGTGTGAAGTGCTCAGATTGTGGACATATTTGTACATGATTGAAGGTACATCTGGTGGGATTTGTTGACAAATCAAGTGTGGGTGGGGAATGTGTGTGTGAGAGAAAGGACTTAAGGATAAGACCAAGCATTTGGGCTTGAGCAACTGGAAGATGAAATGGGGAAGACCACGTGAGGAACTACTTTGGTGGTGCAGTGGATATCAGGGGCTCGATTTTGGACGTGTTAATTTTGAGATGCCTCTCAGATATCCAGGTGGAGATGTCATGTAGGTCATTGGATATATGTTTCGAAAGTCAAGGGAGAGGTGCTCCAGAGAAATACATATGTAAGCTCATGGGAGAAGAGCTTTGACAAAATGAGGAAGCTGAAGAGCTGGTTCTAGGCTCTGAGACCACCCAAGCAGCCAGGGCGTGTGGTGAGGCTGTGCTGCTGCGGTCAGCCATGGACTTTGGGATCAACCTGATTTGGGCTCATAGTAGGTGCTCAATAAATGTAATTCCTTTGCTTAGTTTTAGAATCAACTGCTGTGTATTTTGGGCATGTTTATGGAGCAGTTGATTAAATACAGGCGTTTGTGTTCTCAGCTCTTTGAGTTTCTCCCAGCCCTTCTCCTACCAGCCACAGTGTGCCTACGTGAGTTTCAGAGGGGAAGGCAGTAGTGGCTCCCAGTCTTAGAAAGGCTTGGCTGGCCATTGCCCCATGCCTGGAATGAACTTGGCCATTTTTTGTTTGGATTACCAAGGACAAAGCCCAATTCATACACCGAGTCTTTCAAAATGCCTGCCTGCACTTTGCACACTCTAGCAAACATGAGCTGCTCTTCTCTGAAGGAGTGCATGATCCATCCTGCAGGTTTTCACCTGGCCCAAGATGCTTGGCCTGTGCTACAGGTTTTCATATCTTCAACCCCCAGCTCTTCACGACTGATCTGGCCCCTCTAGAGGCCATCTCCCACGTACAGGAAACCAGAGCTTTTGGATACCAGAGTTTTGCCTAGAATTTCGGTGACAATGGCTGCCTCCATAACTGAATTCCAAGGATGTTCTATGGGCCTGAATCCCAAGTAGAAAATACTTGCAAAGCTGAGGTCAGCCTGGGATCCATAATCCTCCTCTGTCTCCCCATGGTACAAGACTAGACCATTCTGAAGCCAGCATGGTGGCATAATCGGACATCTGTGAGGTGCAAGGCTCTGCAAGCATATAGGGGCTTCTAATGTAAAGGCAGCTAGATGCCCCTGGATACGTGTCTGATAGCCAGAAAACTCCATGACGTTAGACATAGGTAGGCTCTGCAGAGACGTGAGAATAGCTGAAGTTACAGGGAAAGGGAAGCTAGTTGAAAATGAATATGTGAAGAAACACACATCTTTATACTTAAAGTTATCTGTACCCTTCCACAAAGGGCTGGAAACAGTTTCAAAACTAAATACAGGGTATAATGATCCTTTAAAAATTCCTCCCAAACTCCTTTAAAGGACAAAAACATAGATGTGATATCAGGTACCTGGAATGATCTAGTCACTGTAATTGTCCTGAAACTAAGAAAAACCACACAACTGTGCTAGGTTACATCATTTTCCAGTGACAGATCACAAGAAACAGACAGTTTGGGGGACTTTTTTGTTCTGGAACATACTTTCTCTTGGCACTGAGTAAATAGGATAGTGGGTAACAAAGAAGGTAATTCCCTTTCTATAAAAAAAGAAAAAGAGCACTATAGCATATAATTTTCTATATTGATTCTCTGAAAAAATAGAGCCCTAATATTTGGGCTTATTTCTGTACAGACATTTCTTTGGGGCGCTAGCATGATCTGGCTCAGTTCCATTGCTTCCCAGTGATCTCAGTTCCTCTTGAGCCCAGAGTTTAGAAAACTCAGGGAAATACAAGGCCTGGTTGCCTGTCTGGCCTTTCCTCTCTCAAATCTCTGTTGCACACAGTACACACCTTTGAATGGGCTAAAGGCATCCTTCCACAGCCATGGTCCCTGACAAGTTCTGAAATACTCACTTGCTGTGCCGTCAAGACAAGTGTCCCTGGGCTGGAAGAAGCTGTTGGTTGTGAGGCAGTGCTTATACTTGGGGCCTTACTGTATCTGCACGTCTGTAATTTCCGAAATGTTCTCTCAGTTGTGTAGCTAACTTAAATGTAATGGTTAGGATGAAATTCATTTTTTGGCATGAAGTTCTGCAGTTGAGTATGTACTGTCCTTTATAGCTTTCCTTTAAAGAATGAGTTTCCTTTACAGAGTATCTTTGAAAAATAATGAAAAACAAAGAACTTAGAAAAACAACCATAAGAAGCTGTAAATTCCCATAAGAAGATGATTCTTCCACGATAATCAGGGCACCACTGCTAGCAGCCTGGAGGCTAAATTTCAAGGACTCTGCCTCCCCACTTCTGCCTTTTCAGTCCCTACTCTTCCAGAGATCATCACTGATGACCAGTTGGGAGGCTGAGAATCTGTAATGTGCATGGTTACTTTGATAAAGAGAACGTTCAGGTCCATCACTGAATGGGGAAACATGCTCCTTGGGCTTCTTGGTAAAGCACACCTTGGGAGGGCAATTGTAGGGGCTATACAGCTCAGACCCTCGGGTTAGAGCAGAATCACTGGAACCAGAGGTGAACTAAACACCCTGGTGGGATAACCAATGCCCTGGCATTGTGGAGCTTCTCACATGGTTGGCTCAACAGGCAATGGGTAGTGGAGCCCAGTGACCTGTGGTGAGCTCTGCCTGGGTCCTGCTCAGATCTTGTTTTGGCCCCCATTCGTGTTGTTCCTTGTCTTACTTGTTCATGTCTCCTCTTAGCTCTATCCTTAGCCGTGACCTCAGACCTGTTTCTAGGCAGAAGCCTAACTTAAGCCCTGATCTCTGCACCAAGCCTGGCCCCTTTGTCCACCCATTCAAGGTGCTTCCATAGGGCAGTGGGCAGGTGCGTTAAAGTCCAGAACTGTGAAAGGAGCAACTTGCTGGCTCACAGTCCCCCCACCCCACTTTCTACTTGTACCCAGCCACCACCAGAAAACCTGGGACATGGGTTGAGAAGCCATGCATTGTCTTTTTATTATTTTAACATCTTTCTCAGGAATCTTCAAGGGTAAGATCAACATGGATAATTTTTTTTTTTTAATTTTTATTTATTTATTTTTACTTTTTATTTATTTATTTATTTATTTATTTTGCGGTACGTGGGCCTCTCACTGTTGTGGCCTCTCCCATTGCGGAGCACAGGCTCCGGACGCGCAGGCTCAGCGGCCATGGCTCACGGGCCTAGCTGCTCCGCGGCATGTGGGATCTTCCTGGACCGGGGCACGAACCCGTGTCCCCTGCATCGGCAGGCGGACTCTCAACCACTGCGCCACCAGGGAAGCCCAACATGGATAATTTTAAGTTAGGCCAGTGATCTGAAGTTAAGGTGCTCTTTCTCCTGAAATGCCTTAACTCTTCAGAATGATTGAGGAACTTTAAGCTTGCCATAGTTACTCATAAATTAGCACTTGGCAGATACAGAAAGATCTGTGTATTACTGCATATAGTCTGTAAGATTTTTTTTTTAATTTTAAAATAACTATAGATGCACAGGAAATTGCAAAAATAATACAGAGAGGCCCCATGCAGCCTTCACTTAAATTCCACCAATGGTTACATCTTATGTAACTATAGTACAGTTTCAAAACCAGGAAATTGACATTGGTATGATATGTATGCATAGTTCTTTGTCCTTTTTATCATATGTGTAGATTCTTGAAACCACCACCACTATCAACATACGCAATTACTTTTATCACAACAAAGATATCTCTTATGCTACCACTTCCTGGTTATGCCCACCCTCTAACACAGCTCATCATCCTTAACCCATGGCAACCACTGATCTGTTTTTCATCTCTACCATTTCATCATTTAGAGAATTTTCTATAAATGGAATCGTAGAGTCTGTGACCTTTGGAGATAGGCCTTTTTTTACTCAGAATAATGCCCTTGAGATCCATCCAAGCTGTTGTGTATATCATATGCTCCTTTTTATTGCTGAATAGTATTCCATGATATGGATATATCAGAATTGGTTTAACCACTTGCCTCTTGAGGGAAGTTTGCTTGTTTCTAGTTTGGGGCTATTACAAGTAAAGAAGACAATCCACATTTAATGTAATTATGTTAGGACATAAGTCTGCCATTTCATTTCTCATTTCCTGTTTTTTCCTCTGTTGTTCATTTCTGTCTCTTTTTCCTGCCTACCTTTGCATTACTGAAAGATTTGTTAAAATTCTACTTTGATTTGTCTATAGTATTTTGGGTTTTTTTGGTATAAATTCTTTGTATAGATTTTAGTTGCTTGAGGTATTGCATTTTACATACATAACTTATAAGAGGCAACTGGTGTTGGGATTTCACCAGTTCAAGTGAAGTGTAGAGACCATAAGTCTTTTAAGTCTTAAAGTCTTCTTTTCAATTTTTAACCGTCTATAATTTATGTCTATCATTTTCTTAAACATTTCCTCTATATAAATTTAAAAAACACACACAAAATATTTCCCAAAGTCATTTTCACACACAGATAGTCTAAAGCAAGAGAGGCAAAATGAATTTAAGAAGCAAGTCAGTGGTTTGGCCGGCACTGGAGAGCCTGGCTTCCAGAACGTTTCCCTTGCCACTCTCTTCTCCTAACTGAGGGCTTTTCTTCTTCAGAGCTGATTAGCCTTCAAGTTTTTGTCATAAGCTACTCTAGGGAGATGTTGAGCGTATCCTAGGGATGAAGAGGCCAAGGCAATTACTCCAGGTCATGGAGGCAAAACACAGCAAGAGCAGAGGTTGCACGGGGGTCACCTAGGTCATGCCTGGCTTTCAGAGAGGGTGGTGACTGGGTTATAACATGTGAATAGGGGTTTTGTTCTATTTGAATAAAGAGAAAACCCTGTGACTTTCCTGTCAAGTATTTTGGGGCCTAATATACTCTCCAGAAAGTAAAGATGACTGCAGTATTTTAGGGCATGAGGGAACATTAACATTAAACCCTTCCTTGACAGAAAAAGAAATAAAATATAGAAGATGTTTCCTAACTGAGTTCTATCTCCCATCTTCAATTCATCTTACTGCCCGGATTTTCTGATGAACCAGGGGTCTAAGGTGAATGTATCCTGGGGCAAGTCAAAGCCCCCTGCTTGTTTATTCCTCAATCCTGGTGCAGTTCAATGCACTTAAAACCCCTTCCTAAGACACGGCTATAAGAATGAAAGCAGCATAAAGCACCTAGAGATCAAGGATGGCAAAAAATGTCATCTTGCATTCCAGCCACTCAGTTGGAGGTAAATCCAGGAGAGGGGCTGGAGAGAGATTTTGGAAACCAAGCACAGTGGAGGAAGTTGCTGCAATGGTCAGGAGAGGGGGTAGAGGGGCAAACCTGGGGTCCAGACCAAGACACTTTGTAGGGGCACAGGGAGATCTTTTTCCTTAACTCATTAATTCTGAAGAAAAAGTGTCTCAAGCGGGAGGAATAGAAATGCTCAGTATCTAGATAACTAGCCATCACTTTCTGTTTGGCTCAAATGCCCCTGCCTGGATTCTGTGCTTCTTGGGTCAGAGATGAAGTATATAAAATAGCAGGATGGCTACTTAGGGACATGTTCAAGGCCCAACAGTCTAGTGGGGTCTCCCGGGCCTAAGGCATGACATCTCATCATGCACTTCACAGACATGTGTCCTCCTCTCATCTGTAGAAGGGCTTCTAAGAAATCATTGAGGACATTAAATGAAGGGAAAAATATAAAGAATGACATTCAGTGCTTACAAGGGTGCAGTGAAATGAGTTCCCTAATATATTACTGGTAGATATATAAATGGGTGTAAACTTTTTATAAGCTACTTACTAACATGTATCAAAAATTATTTAAAAACCACACCCTTTAATACAACATTAAAAAAATCTTAATCATACAGGCCTCATCACAAAATGATTTCTATTAGTGAAAAAGAGGAAACAACTTAAATGTCCAACAATTTGTTATAGTTATGTATAGCCATGTTTGACTATCGTACAGATGTTTTAAATTATGGTTATTAAGACCATGTAATCACAATGGGTTTCAAAGCAGGATAAAAATGATGTGAATGCTATTATTTTAACTATGTATAAAATATACACAGAAAAATAACTGGTAAGGAAATCTGTCAGTATTACAGCTGGCTTACACTGTAGAATTGTGGATACTTTAAGCTGCTATATTTAAAACTATGTTGTGGTATTGTTACTTTTATAATAAAAAACATTTAAGAAAGAGAAAAACTGGAAAGGGAATTTTGAATCTATATCTTCAGAGATTTTAGAAATATGATAGAGTTGTCACAGCTAAGCATTTCAAAGGAAAATAAGCAGTGAGGAGTGAAGAAATGAAGTATGCTGTCTGCTGTGGTTTATAACATGAAAAAGAAATACGTTAGTCATGCTGAACTAATGTATATTTATCTCTCAGGGCTTTTCCACTGACCACTTACAAAACTTGCCACCAACACAGGAAAGCTTTGATTTAAAACAAACAAACAAACAACAACAACAATGAAAAACTTTCCTAAGGTTATCTTCCTTGATCCCTTTCTTTTAGGCAGTATAAAGGTGTGAGTGAGTGGTACAGGGAAGGTTCTCAGCTATTGTGAGTTCTAGAGTGACTGAAGACACTGTTCAAAGTAGTATTTCAGCTTTAAGATGCACCGAGCTCTAGTTCTTAGAGAGAACTGACTTCTACTGAGTACTCACTCTGTGAGCTATCTGCTTGAGACGCATGACAACGCTTGGAGTTGGGCTGGTATTACTCCCACTTTACAGATGAAAGGACCAAAGCTAAGTAAAATGTCCAGGGAGATGGCAAGTAAGAAGCAGAGCTGCTCTGGGCTCAGATCTGTCCAACTGCAGAGCCTTTGGCTTTTTCTCTATGCCAGGCTGGCCCTGCACACCACTAGGCTCTGATCTCCTAACTTCCTCAAACAATGGCATTATAAAGAACAAAGTCTTCTTTCAACTTGTCTTCCCTACAGGTTGCAAAGGGCAAGACAAGCTTTCCCCCATTGGACACAGTCCCTGCACCTAGCACAGTGCCTAGTAAGGTGTTTATCTATTGACTACACCAACCCCTATCTGCACCCATTCTTTCCTTATTCCACAAAGGTCTGGAAAAGCATTGGACATAATAAGATGGGAGTGAACCTCATTCATTCACAGCCAGTCAAGGGCTTGCAGGTTTAGTCTAGAAAGCTCCTAGAGCAAACTATGCAAGTGCAGAAAAGAGAAAGGGATAGGACTGCTTAGAGCCCAAGATGTTAATGCCAATACTTAATGATAATATCTGCCCATCTCTGTGGTCCAGTTTTGTCCCCTTGCCAAGACTATATGTCCATCTGCCGCCTACCAGCCCATGCTTAGAGATGCCTGACTTTTGAAGCCTGGCCCAAAACATTCCAATAGAACAGGCTCCACACTGGGGAGCTGGTAGTTGGTCCAGAAATGTGTGATAATGAGACTAAGAGTGTGCTGGCGGTGTCAGCTGCCCAGGCCACGGGCTGTAGGCAGGAGAGTTCTGGGGCAGAAGTGAGACAGATATCCCTTTCCTGACTCATTGTGCTTGTATGTGCGGGTGTGTGCACGCAGAGAAGACAGAAGTGTACGGCATGGCAAAGAACTAAAAGCCCTTCGGTCAACAAAATCACAAGCCAAGGAGGTAGGGAAAGGGATTTTATGGGCTTGGCTGGAGGAGCTAATCGCAGTAACGGAAGAATCCCTCAGTTTTGTGAGGATGTAGCCCATTGTCATCTCGCCTCCCTCCCTTTTCCCTTCCTGCCTTAGGGTCAGGGTCCCAGGTCACCTCCACTCTTCCTGGGATTCCTTGGCCGTGGAGTTGGGTGAGACCAAACTGGAAAAGATGGCCCTTCTCGGTTCCACCGTGGCCATGCTTTTGATTTTGTTCAGCTTGTCCTGGGCCTGTTGGCATTTTCTCAGGCAAGGCCCACATAGATCCTTCTCCTCCACCAGATATAGGTTGTCCGGCCTCTTGATGGAATCTACGAACGTATCTGACTCCTCTGCTTTGGGAAAGGGGTTTCGCTTTGTGTTGAGCTTTTTCAGCTTGGGGAGCTTGGAGATGCTGTTGGGGATGGTGCTCAGCAGGTTGTCATGGAGCCCCACCTCCTGGAGCTCCTTCAGAGCGCCTAGCGTGGTGGGCACGCGGTCCAGGTGGTTCAGACCGAAATTCACAGAGCGGATATTCTTGAGCTGATTGAGCTCCACAGGCAGCCCATCGGTGGTCAGCCTGTTGTTGCTGACATTGAGGTAGATCAGAGAGGTCATCTGGCCGATGGACTTAGGGAGCTTGTCGATGTAGTTGCTATGCAAGTCCAGCCACCGCAGGTTCTGGAACTTGGAGATTGAGTCTGGAATCTTCCTGATCATATTCCGGCTAAGGTTGAGCTCATCTACATCACTGAGTCGCAGAATACACTTGGGAAAGGTGGTAATTCCCATCTTGCTCAAGTCAAGGCGTTTCTTCCCATCAAATGTGATCTTGATACAATTCTTGGCCACGCTGAGGGTGATCTTTTTACCCTTGGGGCGTTTCCCACCCTTGGCCATGTTCTTTTAGTAAGGAGGTATGTTTGAAGTATGTTGTTCTGATTGACTGGTGATCAGTTAGAGAAAAAAGTCACGTGAAACTGCTAGAAGATAGACTCTGGTAAGAAGAGAAAAGATATCCAGTTAGGAGATGACATAAGGGTACTGGACTCCCCCCACATCATAATGCTTCACTTTCTAATGGTTTGAAAGGAGAGAAAGAGGGGAGTGGAGAGGAATTAGATCATCAGCAGTTGAATGCCCTCTTCAGACCTCAGTGCTCCCAGATGTGAAATGGGAGGTTCAGGGTTGGCCTGAAGGATGCTCAACACCCCTCTGGCTGTGCCATTCCCCGACTTGGGAATCTCTCCATTGTCTTGGGCTTTCACATATTCCCCCTCCTGGGTGTGTGTGGGGAGGGTCGGGAGATAATGTCTTGGATATCTGCCATTTCCCAGACCCTCACTTAAATCTAGTCTTTTCTTAGAGTTATCCCACAAGTTCCTGGGGTGGGACTGCTGAGTTCTCAGAAGGAACATAGCCTGGATATAAGGGAGTAAAGGTGGGAGTTAAGAATGACTTGTGTATTACATCCCTCCTCACCTTCTGGACCCAGAGGAACTAGTCAGGCCTTGGCTACTATAACTGCAGTGCAAATAAATGCAGCACAGAGAAGTCTTTGCTTAGCCCCCAGGTAGGAAAATGTGCCTACACCATGCCCATGAGCACGGAAGAGGGGCCAGGGTGGAGCCTGGCAGAATTGAAGAGAATGCTGCCTTCTCCCACCTCCTACCCACCTTGTCTTCCTCCCCTCACACTCTTCACACTGAGATCCAACTGTAGACACCTCTGCACCGATAGGTGTGATAACAGATTTCTGCCATCGGAGAAGTAGAACGTACAGAGTGACGGGTAATTTCTGGCCTCACAGTGCTTGCTTAGAAGTCCAGTTCTACCATAAATAATGTGCTTAAATTTTCAGTGCCTCGATTTCCTTATTTGTGAAAACAGCTCCCATTTAGGACTCTAAGGGAGTGTAAATTATCTAAACTATAAAGCGCTTACAGCAGCGTCTGGCACACAGTAAAAGCTTGATAATGTTAACTATTAAGCATTACTATCAGGAACTTGGCACATACTGATTTTAATGTTCAACAATCCAGCAAGATCCACAGGCTTATCCCCACTATAAAGAGAAGAAGACCGAGGCTCAGGAGTGAGGAAGGTCTACAGTCAAGAGGAGGACGCAACCGGCCTGCCTGTTCTAGAGGCTCTTTTCTTTTCTACAGCTTGGTGTCTCTTGCTTGCTGAGATGCTATTTTGGACCAAGCTCCCACTCTGGACAGAAGCGTGCTTTCAGGAGATAAATGCTCGCACTGCTTCCTCCATCTCCAGTAGGGATGGGTGGGAGAGGTGCTCTGCGCTTTCTCTACTTCATCATCCAGGCCCTTTATCAGGAACCATGTTTGTGTAACACATGGAGCACCAGCAATCAGGCTCTGTGAGCCTAGTATCACATGTTTTCCTTGTACAGTAATCCTCAGTGCCAAAGGCAAGTAGGTAGAAATGCCTCCCACATGCTTATTATAAATCCTGCTCTTGCCACTCCTGGCTGAAGGTTTGAGGATTCCACCCTATGCAAGTCCTACTGGATCAGAGCCTCCTGAGATGGATGGAGCCCTCCACAATAGCCCGATGAGAGTATTCTCAGCTCTCAGCTGCATTGATGTTCTTTGGAGCGGGCCTTGTAAGCTGAACCTATTCTTTAGAAACAGTGAACCGACCACATTCAGGCATGATTGGCTGGTTACCAAAGACAGTACTGTGTTCACCAGTATTGAAATATCTGTATTACACAGCTGTGTGGAACCAGATGGGGCAAAGCAGTTTAAAAATGAAAGCTGGGGTTCCAGTCACAGTTAAGATGGAGTAAGTGCGCTCTGCCCGTCTCACCCAGTGAATGCAGCAGAAGGCCCAAGGACTCTGAAGATAAGTGGTGTAAGGCAGATTGGAGAGGTAACTCAAAGTAAGACCAACTTTGCACCAGTGATGACAGATTTCCAACAAAAACCTCCCTCATTGGCCAAGGACAGGGAGACGGGGCCTTTTAGGGTCAGGGTGAGGGAGATCCCGTTTCTTTCTATTCATCTTTTCCATTCTCTTCTGCCTCAGCCCCAGGCAATCCTGTATCATTCGAGTCAGGCATGCAGGCACTTAAAACTCTAAACAGGGAGAACCATTGTCTTTGACCAAGCTGTTGTCCCAGGTGTTTGGAAGTTTGCTTTTTTCCTCTCTATCCCACTGCTACTTGGCCCTGGAGAGAGAAACCGTGACAGGAAGTACACAACAGATTTAGAAAACAAGTTCCCTGGATTTCTAGCCAGAAGACCAAGGAGGGGAGGGCAACTCCTGGGAACCACAAAGTGTTGGGGAGATTGCAAAGAGGAGAGAGTTTAATAAAGTTGTATATGAACTCCAGGATACACCCTGAGCTGCCCACGAATAGACCAAACCCTGAACAGGGTCTTGAATACCTACTCCCAAACCCTGAACCCAAAGGCTTTGTGAATTGAGCACTGTGCAGGTTTCAGACTGGTGCCTGGATAGCACATGAAGGGCTGATTCGAATAGTACTGTAAATTCTTTGCAAACTGAATGGACATTATAAACGTAGTCTACAGAATCTACAGAAGGTTTGCCAGAACTTGTAGCCTGTGACTACCTGCTCAAAATATACATGTATATATCAATATAGATATAAAGATACATCCTAGAAGAAGAAGAGGATAAAGGCTTGTGGTGCAGAAAAATATTTGAAGGAAAAATGGGTAAAAACTTCCAAAAGTTGGTGAGAGACATAAAAACTACAGATTCAAGAAGCTCAGTGAACTGCAAACAGGATAAATAAACTCAAAGAAATCCATGTTCAGACGTTATCAAACTGCTCATAATTAAAGCAAAAATTAAAGAAAAAAACAACACGTAGCCTACAGGGGAACAGCATACAAATTATTACAGGTTTCTCACTAGAAACTGTGAAGGCCAGAGGTACTGGAAAAATATTTTTAAAATAATGCTGAAAAAAAAGAACTGTCTGCCAGACAGTAAATAAAAACATCCTTTATGAATGAAGGCAAAATAGACATTCTTAGATAAATGAAAAATAAAAAGATTTGCCACTAGTTGAGCTGCTATCAAAGAAATGATAAAAGAAGTCTTTAGATGAAAGGGAAACAATACTAGAGGGAAGCTTGGACCTTGAGAATAAGGAAAGAGCAATGGAAATGTAAATATGTGGTAGATATAATAGGCTGTTTTTCTCCTCTTATAATCTTTAAAATACGAATGATGGTTGAAAGCAAAAATTATAACTGTCAATGTATGTAGATGGAATACATATGACAACTACAACATAATGGGGGAAGTTAATGACACCTGTAAGGTAGGTAAGATTTTTACATTGCTTTGGAAGTGGTAAAATGTTAATTCTAAGTAGGCTGTAGAAAGATAAGTATGTATATTTTAGTCTCCAGAGCAATCGGAATGGATAGTTTTCAGAATGGATTATAAAAGAAAAAGAGCCAATTATATGCCATCTATAAGAAAAACACTTTAAATAAACAAAAGTAAGTTAAACTAAAAGAATGGAAAAAGGTGTACTTAACAAGAGAGCTTTAATATAGATGAAGCAAAAAATGATAACATTGAAAGAAAAAATGGGCAAATATACAATTAGAGTTGGAGCTATCAATACTTCTCTCTCAGTAATCAATAGGACTAGAGAGAAAATCAGCAAGGAATGGGATTTCTCAACCTTGGCTCTGTTGACATTTTGGGCTAGATAATTCTTTGCTGTTGGCAGGGATGGGGTGGTGATGGGGGAAAGGCCTGTCCTGTGCATTGCAGGATGTTTAGCAGCGGAAAGTAAGAATATTTTACCCACTAAATGCCAGTAGCTCTCCACTAGTTGAACAACCAGTAATGTTTCTAAACATTGCCAACTGTCCACTGAGGGGCAAAATTGCCAGATGAGAACCATTGATAAAGAACTGGACGTTACCACCAGCCAGTGGGATCTAATCAACATTTATAAAACACTCTACCCAGCAACAGAATACACATTCTTTTCAAGTGCACATGGAACATTCACAAATATGGACTACATTCGTGGTCATGAAACAAATCTTAACAAATATAAATGAATTGAAATCATATAAAGAATGTTCTCTAAAAATAATGGAATTAAGTTAGAAGTCAATATCAGAATAACTAGAAAATCTCCAAATAGTTAACAGTTAAACAGCATATTCATAAATACTCCATGAGTCAAAGAAATCTCAAGGGAAATTAGAAAATATTTTGAACTGAATATAAAAATAGAACATATTAAAACTTATGGTATGCAACTAAAGCAGTGATTAGAGGAAAATTTATAGCGTTAAACATTCATACTAGGAATATTTAAAAAAATAAGAAAGGTCTCAAATCAATAACAGACTTTTACATTAAATAAAGTAGTAAAGAAGAGTAAAATAAACCTAAAGGATGCGCAAAAAGGAAATAGTAAAGATGAGCAGAAATCAATAAAATTAAAAGGATAAAGACAATAGAGAAGATCAGTGAAATTAAAAGCTTGTTCACTGAAAGGTTTAATAAAATTGATAAATATCTAGCAAGACTGACAATGAAATAATAAAAAGAAGAGGGATTTCCCTGGTAGCGCAGTGGTTAAGAATCCACTTGCCAATGCAGGGTACACGGGTTTGAGCCCTGGTCCGGGAAGATCCCACACGCTGCGGAGCAACTAAGCCTGTGCGCCACAAATACTGAGCCTGCGCTCTAGAGCCCATGAGCCACAACTACTGAGCCCACATGCCACACCTTCTGAAGCCCATGCACCTAGAGCCCGTGCTCTGCAACAAGAAAAGCCATCGCAATGAGAAGCCCATGCACCGCAACGAAGAGTAGCCCCCGCTCGCCGAAACTAGAGAAAGCCCAGGCGCAGCAACAAAGACCCAACGCAGCCAAAAATAAGTTAATTAATTAATTTTTTAAAATAGTGCTGTTATGTGTACGATTTAAAAAAAAAGAGAGAGAGGAGACACAAATTATGAATATCAATAATTAAAGAGAGGATAGGACTAAAAACCCATAGACATTAAAAGGATAATAAAGGAATAGTACAAACAACTTTAGAAAAAAATTTAGATGAAATCGACTGTAAACTATAAAATCTCACCCATGAAGAAATAGACAACTCTTAAAGACCTATAGTTATTAAAGAGACTGAATTCACAGTTGAAAAGCTTCCAAAAAAACCCTCCAGGCTCAGATGGTTTTATTGGCAAATTCCACCAAACATTTAAAGATAACAAAACCAATTTTACACCAACTATTTCAGAAATAGAAGAGGGAGCAATTCCTAACTTGTTTTCTGAGGCCGGCATTACCCTGATACTAAAATCACACAGAGACAATACAAAGAAAGAAAACGACAGACCAATATCCCTCATGAACATGAACATAAAAATTCTCAACAAAATATTAGCAAATTGGGCTTCCCTGGTGTCGCAGTGGTTGGGAGTCCGCCTGCTGATGCAGGGGACACGGGTTTGTGCCCCGGTCTGGGAAGATCCCACATGCCGCGGAGCGGCTGGGCCTGTGAGCCATGACCGCTGAGCCTGCGCGTCCGGAGCCTGTGCTCTGCAACGGGAGAGGCCACAACAGTGAGAGGCCGGCGTACCGCAAAAAAAACAAAAACAAAAACAAATTGAATCCACCAATATATAAAAAGAATAATACATGACATCCAAGTAGAAATGCAAGGTTGATTCAATATTCAGAAAGCAATGTAATATAGCATGTTAACAGACTAAAAAGAAAAACATACATGATCATATCTATGCTGAAAAAACGTAACATTTATTCATGACAAAAACTCTCAGCAAACAAGCAATCCAGTTTATCTTCCTTAACCTGATAGAGGACCCCCACAAAAAAAGAAAAACCCTATAGTTAATATAATCGGTGACAGACTGAATGCTTTCTCCACTAAGTTTGAGAACAAGGCAAGAAGGTAAACTCTCACTATTCCTGTTAACACTATATTGGAAATTCTAGCCAGTGTAATAATGCAAATAAATAAAAGGCATAGAGATAGGAAAGAATGAAATAAAACTGTCCTTCTCACAGATGAGCTGCTTGTCCAGGTAGAGAATCCTACAGAGTTTAAAGACATTCTTGGAACTAACTAGTGAGTTTAGCAAGGTTGTAGGATACATGTTTACACACAAAAAACTCCACTGAATTTCTGTGTACTAGCAATGAGCTATTGGAAACTGAAATTTGAAAAATAATAATGCTCCAAAGAATAAAATACTTGTATATTTCACGTAAGTAAAAAAAAAAAAGTGCACGATTTCTGTGATGAAAATTGCAAAACACTGATGAAACAAAGCAAAGAAGATCTAAACAAATGGAGAAACATACCATTCATGAGCTGAAAAACTTAATGTAGTTAAGGTGTAAGCTCATCCCAAATTGGTCTAAAGATCAATGTGATTCCAATAAAGATTCCAGCAGGATTATTTGTATGTATGAATAAACAGATTCTAAAATTTATATTGAAAGGAAAAGGAGCTAGAAATTCAGAACAATTTTGAAAAAGAAACAAAGTTGGAGGATTCATGCTTCCTGATTTTAAAACTTACCATGTAATTACAAAATGTGGTATTGATGAAGGGATAGTATATTGATCAGTGGAATAGAAAACAGAGTCCAGAACTAGATCCACATAAATATGTTCAAAATGGTCAATTGTTTTTTGACAAAAGTTCAAGAGAAATTCAATGGAGAAACAACAGGCTTTTCAACAAACTGTGTTGAAACAATTGATTATCCAATATGCAAAAAAATTGAATCTCGAACTAATGAAATTAACTCTAACTCAAAATGGATCATAGGTATGTAAAATGTAAAACCATAAAACTTTTAAAAGAAAACGAAGGAGAAGGTTTTCATGACCTTGAATTTGGCAAAAGTACAACCCGTAAGAGAAAATATTGACAAACTGAACTTCAACAAAATTTGAAATTTTTGCTCTGTAAAACAAACAAAAATTCATATCCAACAAAGGACTAGTATTCAGAATCTATAAAGAACTCAAGGTCAACAGTAAGAAAGAAGACAATACAATAATAAAAAAAAAATGCCCAAGGGATTTAATGAGACATATCACCATAGAAGTTATATGAGTGGCCAGTAAGCCCACAAAACCACAGAGCATTGCTCAGTTACCATTAGTCACTAGGGAAATGCAAATGGAAATCACAGGTACCACTGCACAGTTACTAAAATGCCTAAAACAAAACAAAACAAAACATAAAAACCAATAATACAAAGATTTGGCAAGGGTGTGGAGCAACTAGAATGCTCATATATTGTTACCGGGGGTTCAAAATGGTACAATCGCTGTGAAAAAGTTTGGCAATTTCTGATAAAATTAACTGTATACTTATCATATGACCCAGCATTCCCCCAACTAGGTATTTACCCTCCAAAAAACTAAAACCTCATGTTCACACAAAAACTTGTGTTTATAGCTGCTCTCTTCATAATTGCCAAAAACAGAAATAAAAAACCTGAAGGTCTTTCAGTGGATGGATAAGAAATTGTGGCTTATCCTTACAATGGATACTATTAAACATAAAGAGAACAAGTCTATTGATACATGCAACAACTTGGATGACTCTCAGAAGCATCTTGCTGAGTAAAAGAAGACAGTCTTAAAAGTCTGCATCATGAATGATTCCGTTTATACAACATTCTGGAAAAGTCACAACCATAGGTACAGAAACTAGATCAGTGGTTGCCAGGGAATAGGGATGGGGAAGGTTTGACAACAACAGAGCAGCACAAGTGAGTTTTCTGGGGTGTTGGAACTGCCTGTACCTTGATTGTGGTGGTGGTTACGTGAAGCTGTACATGTTAAGAGCTCAGAGAACTGTATACAAAAGAAGCAACTTTGCTGTAGGTAAATTTAAATTTTTTAAAAAACTTAAAAATATTTGGGACTCCATAGTCTATTTCTGTCGTTCTCGGCCTGGCTTGGAAGTCTGTGACGTTTTCATGCCCCCACTCAGGCTTGTTTTGCCCTGTGAAGGGCATCCACACGTGTATCATGTGGGCACTGCTGGGTATGTATGCGTGTCTACACATGCACACTGCGGGGAACAGCTATACACAAGGTGACATATCAGAAAAACTGTCCTGCTGCACTTGAGTTAGAATCTTAATTAAAAAAATATGGACTGAGATCAGGGGAGCCTGAGTTCTGATCAAGTTTATCAATGATTTCTCATGGTAAGGTTGCCAGACTTAGCCAATAAAATTGCAAGATGCCCAGTTAAATTTGAGGTTCAGATAAACAGTGGATAGTTTTGAGTATACGTATATCCCAAACATTGCATAGTTCTGTATTTTATTTGACAACTCTATCCCATGGATCTGAAAAAGTAGTAAAGTTTCCTTTGTCCATGATCCTTGTTAGTTCTTTGGGACTAATTTAAGCCAACTCCGTGTGCTTATTCCTGCATTCATTCATTCATTTGTACACTCAATTCAGTAAGTATATCGAGAGCCTACTAGGTACCAAGCCTATGTGTTATTTATACAGGTGAACAGTAAGTGGGGCCAGTCTCTAAGCTCAAAGAGCTAAAATCTAGGTTGTTACTGATTCTGGCCACCAAATTCCGAGTCCCAAAAAGTCTAGGCTGTCTTTTGTATTTCTTGTATTTAAGATAAAGTTCAGCTGAGGGAGGACAAACACATCAAGTATGGGCAGAAGGGCCTAGATGGGAAGGATGCTTCCAGTAGACTGGAGATCCAGCTAGGTGAGCCCAGCTGTGCCTGGTCCCCCACAGCCCTCCCATGGTAAGAAGCCCTCCCTTCTCTGATGACTGATGGGGAGGAAGCAGCATGGGGCTGTCCACAGGGACTTCTCCATTAAGGAGCTTCTCCCCACCAGGTCCTTAGGCTCAGAGCCTGCTCATTCATTCATCACCTGCAGGCAAAGTAGGGGCTGGCCGGGATAAGCAGCTCACCTCCTCCTCAGTGCATCTGGGCCCCCAGACAGCCCCCACCCTCTTCATGCTTCTCCTCAGGGCCGCTTTACCTGGCTGGGACCCTTGCTTTTGGTTGTGGAGGGCAGGGTGTGTTGCTCAGGGTCCATTCTGACCCCTCTAAGCTGTGAGAACCACTAGAAGCAGACCGGTGCCAGGAGCCCCCAAAGCCCAGGGACACCCCTTTTCTTATACAACTCTGAATGGTCAGCATCCTGCCCAGGTCTGCCCACTGGGTAGGAGAGTAAGTATTGGCAAAAGAAGTGTGAAACTGATGATCTTTCAATACAACTAAATCTGATTAGATGAACTGTTATTATCAATTCATAGCGTCCTCAAATATCAGCGTGGGATCAGTCCACACCAGGGAAGCTGGCAACTATAGAGAGAAAGAAATGTCAATAGATAATCAGATAGATGGATAGGTAGATAAATGAACAGACAGATAGATGGGTAGTCAAATAATAGATTGCATTTCACATGAACAGCTTGGAAACCCAAATATGAGAAGTTTCTAAATGTACTTTTTGTCTTGTACAATTGGTTTTTATACTTTAGGAAAACTGGACCAGTTGGTTTGACTTTAATTTCTAATTAATTTTTCTATCTAGTCATTGTGAATCAAACAGCATGGTGGGACACCCCATGGATATCTAAATTAAAAATGTAATGGCAACTTATATTTTAATGCCATCAGAATATTTGCAAGCATTTTCAGCTGTAAGATCATTATCTTCACTATGATACTAGAGTTTATCTGATGCTTCATACTCATGTGTGTGTGTGTGTGTGTGTGTGTGTATATATATATATATATATAAATTTTTTTTTTTTTTTGTGGTACGCAGGCCTCTCACTGTTGTGGCCTCTCACTGTTGTGGCCTCTCCCATTGCGGAGCACAGGCTCCGGACACGCAGGCTAAGCAGCCATGGCTCACGGGCCCAGCCGCTCTGCGGCATGTGGGATCTTCCCGGACTGGGGCACGAACCCGTGTCCCCTGCATCGGCAGGTGGACTCTCAACCACTGTGCCACCAGGGAAGCCCTCATGTATATTTTTAAGACTGACTTTGTTTATATATATCTGATATCTTTAAACATTTTGCTAACACAATCTCACAATAATTACTTCACCCTTTTCACCGATGCATTGAGACCAGGATAGACATATTGTACAAGTGAAACCCCCAAAGTCACCATCAATATTTGGGACTAACTTCATAACAAGCTTTCTGCCATGTGGATGAGAAATGTCTTTTGCTTGTGGGACATCTCTTAAGGGGAAGTAATGCAAACTTCCCTCAGTGAAGTCACTCATTCAAACGTCATTATTCTTTCTCCCAACTCTCATAAGACCCATTCACTAGATATGTAAGGGGAGAGCCTCGCCTCTGCTGTGACTTCCCATGAGCCTTCAGATCACTCCCTGTGCCCTCCACCCCTTCCCAGAATGAGCTGTTCGTTCATGTGAAAAGCCCTGTGGCAGGTGGAGACGTGAGTGGTCACTGCAGGGCTCTCTGTTGAGTGGGTGTGTCTAGAAGCTCTGCCAGACCTCTAAAACAGGCACGAATGTTCAACTCAGGCATCGTCTGCACTGGAGGAAAGAATTACTGTTTGTCCAGCACCCACTCTGGGCCAGGAACTGTGTGCTCTACTACTTGCTTTACAATTTTGTCTGCTTTTTGGAGTATAGACTCACTGGAGGTATAACCATTAAGTGGTTTTATTTTTTCCACCTCTGCCCCCAGCTACATTATATCGAGCCCTGCTTTCCTGTGAGCAGAAGGACAGATTGCTAGGAAGGGGACAGACTAGAGGCAGAAAGATTTCTGTGCAGCTCACAGCAATACCGCCACCACTGGCAGAGATGATGGAGAGAATGACAGCAGGAGAGAGCTGTGGACAGTGGGGGTAGAGTCTTACAGGGACCCCACAGTTATGGGGGTTTTCTGACATCAATTTTGGAAATGCTTCACAATGTCAAGAGCCACTTACTACTCTTCATTCAGGTGATATGTACCAAAGTAACTATTGCAAGCGTGCTGCTGGACCATTTCTGTATCTCTAATCTCCGTAGTAATTATGCAAAGTGTCAGTCCTATTTTTAATATAGGAGAATTGGGGCTCAGAGAAGTCAAGTGCCTTCCCCAAGTTCACAAGACAACACAGCTCAGGCAAACCTAGGCTACCTAGCTGTTACACACCTACAAGCCTAGGTGTGTAATACCAAAGTTTGTGATCATCCCACTACGCTATCCTGCCTCTCTTTTCCTTCTGTTGCCTTTTCTTTAGGCTTGTTGCCTGTTATCCCACTGTCCAGGGACCAATGTGTGGGGTGCTTGTTTTCATAGATATATATATGTGTCTATATCTGTCACCATATAGCTGAATAATACGGATTTTAAACATACTTTACTAGTGGAGTCATGTAAGTGTAAGAGCGTGGAGATCGATGAGGAGAGAAGGAGGTAGAGAGAGGAACAGTTTAAAGGGTACATGTAATGCCACCAGCCAGTTCATTTAATGGCCCTGTGCCCCAAGTGGGCGGTGATAGAGACAGGAATCTGTTGTTCCTCGGCCCCTCCAGTCCCCACGAGCCCCCATGGTGTGAACTTCCTGTAAAGATGCAGGTTTTCGCCCAGCATGGCCCCAGAACCCTGGCCCACAGCATTCCCACGTGCCCACCAGAGAAGCCGGCCCTCTGCTGCCGTGGGCCGGTGTGGGGAGGCGGGGGGGGGGGGGGCGGCTGCTGGCTGTGCAGGGCCCTGAGAGGCTGTGTGCAGCCACCAGAAGTGTGATTTTCACAGCGTGGGCTCACTTGGACACCTAACACTTGTAAGACGCACTTCCGCGGTTCCCAAACAGCAGGCCTTCTCCGAGTGTGGGTCCTACGATGCGCTCCACCCCCTACAGCCCCCAGCACACACATTCTCTCCGCCAGCCCTTAGAGGCCCTTCATGCCTCCTTCACACAGCAGGCGCCCTCCAGTTCACCATTTCATTCAGTCCTCACAGCTCTCCTCTGAGGTAGGAATATTCCTCCCACCCAAAGATAAGGACCTGGGGGTGGGGTGGGTGTAAAGTGGTTTATCCAAGCTCACACCGCTCGCCTTACTCCAGGGCTTCTGGGTGGGATGTTCTTTCCGTGACATCAGAGCTACAGCACACAGAGTGTCTGTGTGGAAATTATTAGGTTCACTTCATTTGGCAATTATCTGGTTAATTTGATCAACGCAGTGCTAAGGATCTTATATTATGCACGTGTACCTTCCTCTACCCCTAATATCGTGTACTTCTGCAACCTCAGCACCGGTGTGGGTCTGCACATGTGCTGCCTGGGAAGCCATTATCTGTCAGACTGCCCTCTTCCCCCGGCCGGTAATAAGAATTCAACTTTTATTTGGAGCAAAAGTTCCCAGGGGGGTCACATGGCCCAATAACAAAAGATGATGATTTCTTATTGGTTTAATAGCACCTATTTTGTAATTCTGAATGTACTCTGTTTTAATTGGATTTGTTAAAGGAACAAAAGGGAATAGGTGCCTTACAATTAAAATAAAATGTTAAGGTTATTAGTTTAACAGACTAGAAATGCCTTGTTCATCAACCAACACATTCAAAGCACACAAAGCAACCTTGACACCCGGAAAACAAAGCACCAAAGTCAGTGCTGGCACCTTTAAATCCCAAGAGGTGAGCATTAATTCAATTTCAATCGCCGTGGTTTAAGCACTGCTATTGCCAGACGGACCCGATTGCATTCTCTCCTCACAGCCGTGCCTTCCATTGCAGATAAGGAAGCTGGGCTCAGAGAAGTGGCTTGGCAGGGCGAAAAGCGCAGGGGCTTTAGACCCACGTGGGTCGCCACCCAGCTCCCCATTTACTGTCAGGTGACCCTGAACAGTCGTGGAGCCTCACTGAGCTTCAGCCCCGACTTCCGTAAATGGGATAACAAAAGTGGCTGCTTCTGAAGGGTGGCGTGTGGGTGAGTGAGGGCCTCGGAGGACTTTGCTGTGACGGTAGGGGATGGAGTGCAGGGAGGAGCCACACCTGGACAGGACAGCACAACTGATGACAGTGGAGCCAGCGCTCCAGGATTCCAACTGGGTAAAACCCTGATTCAGACGCCACAGCCCAGCGTACTTACTGCTGGGGCATTCCCACCTCCCAGGTGCAGACCTCAAATTACTTTATTTGGAGGACAAAGAGATATAGCTCCTTTGAGGCACAGAGCCACCCACGCACCCAGGATCGCAGAGTGGGGGGCATTTCTCAAGTGCCCAGTGATATGTGCATTCTTTCTGCACCATGACCCCATCTGGCCCCAGTGAGAACTTGCTGAGGGGTGGACATGGCTCAGACGCAGGTGTACCCAGCTGTGTGCACTGGCCAGCCCCGTGGTACAGTACCTCCATTTGCTGTACAACAGTCCCTAGCTCCGAGGAAAGCTTTGCTGTAAACCCGCCTACCTGTGAAGTTGTGAGATACCTTGAAGGGGAGCCCTGAGGATCAACTGTAAGGGAACAGCCAAACCTTCCCTGGCCCTTTGGAATTCATTTCTTCATCAGTAGTTCGCATTGGATAACTACTATCAACGAGGCGCTGATTTATGCAGCAAACTAAATGAAGGCTCTGCTCACATCCTAAAAGGGAGATGAACCAAAGCAGACAAACACCACCAGGTGGCGAAGAGCGCCAAGAACAGAAAGAGCAGGGGCAAAAGAAATGAGAGAGGTGTTGGGAGGTGTGGTCTTTTGAAGAGGTGACCAGGAAGGGCATCTTTGAACAGAAGACATCCGAGCAGAGATGGAAGGACGTGAGGATGCAGGGAGGCAGGGAGGGGGTTTCAGATAGAGGATGCTCCAGATGGAAAGGCTCTGTGACAGAGGGATGGGGAGGGACAGCATGAGGGTGGGAGAAGGAAGGAGGGAGGGAGAGAGGAAGGAAGAGAGGCCAAAGACATGATTTTAAAAAAACAAAACCCAGGGCAGACATGATCTGGCGTATTTTTCAAATGATACTTCAGCTGTTGTGAGAAAAATCTCCAGGGCATGTCAAACCAAGGAGAGAAGGCCAGTCCCAACACTTCCCCCAGAGTGACCACAGACAGGGCCGTGCCCTCTCCTGTCTAATTCCTACCTGAGCCAGGAGGAAACCCAGCCCCGGGACAGCCCCATGCTCTCCTGAGTCTCCGACAAGCTTGGCCATGCTAGAGAGTCAGGGGAGGGGGGCGTGGTACGCAGCCACTCTTGTTTCCCTCTAGAGATGTTCTCTCAGAACCAGCAAGCCCACCACTGCACTGAAACCTCTCGGTCAAGCACAGATGACTGTGATATAAAAGCCACATAGCCTTTTACATATGGGTGACAGCAGTATGGTGCAATGTGTGTGTGTGTTTATTTAAACCTCAGCTAAACTTTCCCCCCATCCAGAGGTGAAGGGCATTGGAAGGACCATGGTCTCATTTTTAAAGGGATACTTTAGGTTAAAGAAAAAGGGTGCAAAAGGATGGTTTGGGGCTCTTTGTATGTAAGGCACCTGTCTTTCAAAAATGCTGTGACTTCTGATCCTTTTTCTGTAGAAATATTTTCTGAATTCACGTTTCCCTTTTCTCCTTGAGTCTTTATCAGGCTTATCTGAAGTTATTACTAAAACATTCAGGACTATCATTAAGAAGAGAGAACCCTTTTCGGGCGACTTTGGACAAATAGATACAACTTGCTAGGAATGATGTGAACAAAGGCAGCATAGCGGCCCACACTTTGTTTAGGACAGGGAAGCTCTTCAGCATTTTACAAACAGGGATATTTCCCATGTATTAGCCATTCTGTCTGTTCCCTTCCTGTTATGTGTAAAGTAACTCAATAGAGGACAGGCACTTGGACAGCAGGGAATGTGGAGGCTTTGAGGCCAATAGAACTGGGCTCCATCCCCACCTTCACTGCCAACCTGGTTTTAATCATGAGCTCAGTTTACTGATCTGCAAAATGGGTTAGAAAATTGCAAGTTGTTGTGAAGAGTAGATGAAGTGATGAGTGTATGTTAAGTGACTAGTGTGCACTGGGTACTCAGTGAATGGTAATCTGGCTCCTGGCACCTTTATGATGGTAAATAATGCTGATAGAGTCACCAAACAGCACCATATTGATTGCCTCCCTCAAATTAGTAGCCCCAAGACACTCCCCACTGATCATTAATCCCAGATGTAGGATTTGTGGAACAATCTTTGCTGATTCCCAAGCACAAAGGTCTTTGCAGCCTTTTAAACACAAATTATTAGTAATAATAGTGATAATAACAAAAGAAAAGAAATGTAACAGCAACTTGTAGATATGATAATACCTTTGTCCACTTTTAACCTCTAGAGCTTGCTAGAGCCCAGGCAACTCACTTGCTCATTCATTCATTCATTCATTCATTTGTTCAACAATTTGTACTCGAGTCATTCTACAGGTCAGGTCAGATGAGAAGATATGCAGTGAGCACGACAGACATGTTTCTCGTGAAACTCCTATTTTAGGAGGAAGCAAATCAAGCAAGAAAAACAAAACAAACAAAAAGAGCCAAGATTATGTCAGGTGGTTTAAATGCTCTGCAAAAAATAAAACCTGATGATGTGAAAGGGAACACCCAGGGTCAGGAGAGAATGTTGATGGGGGCGGGCGGGGGGGGCACTAATTTAGACTGAGATAGATGGGGAAGTCCTCTCCCAGGTGACGTTTGTGCTGAGACTTGAACACTAAGAGGCCATGTGGGAGGATTTGGGGAAGAACACCCCCAGAAAGGGGCATACCAAGTGCAAAGTCCTAACAGTGGGGAGAAAAAGGAGATGCGGGGGTGGCTGGAGCAGGGTCAGCAAGGAGAGGGTCGAAGATGAAGACAGAGGACTTTATGGAAGGTACGATACGTTGCGTGCATTATCTCATTTAATTCATCCAGCCCACTTAACAGGTAACGCACCGAGCCCCAGAGCACATCCCTTGCCAAAGTCACATGCTAGTCAAGCAGAGCCAGCCCTTGTCTGTGGGCTTCATTGCCATTTGGCTTACCCATGAAAATTTGACTTGACAACGTCAAACTTTGGCTCTGTGGGCCGACAAGGAAGCTCCTGACTCATCATGTTTTCCAGACACTACCCTACACTGAGCTAGATCCTGTGGGAACATTCATAGCAGCCCAGGTCAAGCCCCATCCTTAAGGCTCACCCTCACTGAAAAGAAGGCACGCGTGTGTTATCTCACCCGGCTCTGGGGGTTGAGATGAGTTCTATTATGTGAGACAGGTAGAGAGCTCAAAAATTGAAAATTGGCAATGAGTCCAACTGGCCATGAGCTGAAAGCTGGTGATGGTTGGTGCAGCCCATCATGCCCACTTGGAGGGGCGTGGTTCAGCTGCACGCCTCATGTTCTAAGAGTACCAGGGACCAGGAAATATCACCTAGCTTTGATGAAGACCCACCCAGATGATGGGTAGAGGGAAAGAGCATGAAGTCCTCCCCTTTCATCAGCATTCCCAAGCAAAGAGCGGTGGGCAACAGTGGGAGACCCTTGGAGCCCCAAGAGGAAGCTGGCACCGCCAAGCACCAGGCCTTAAAGGTCAGTCTCTAGACAACAGTAGGACTCAGGCACAGTGAAGAGTGGACAGGGGCAGCCTCAGCTCCTCCCTTCCCCCTCCAGGCTGAGGCTCAAGCCCAGAGTCACCCCAGCTTGAAGACCAGTCAGAGCTGTGTCCCTCCCTAGTTGTATGACTTAGCACACGTTTCCTGACCTTTCTGACTCCCCATTTCTTCACAGGAGAGCTGGTCATCAGCACCTGGTTCACATAACAGCCATACGGTTTGTAAATGTATTGAGAACCTACTATGTGCCAGACCGTTTGCAAATCAATTTAACACATTCAAATTAGATTCCTGCCTTCAGACTGCGTGTAGGGATTATACTGACCACCTACTCTGGGCCAGGCATTTTAAAGACACTGTAAATAATTCTTCCACCTGCCTGATCTATTTATTGTTTTTCATCTCCACTGGACAGATACGGTGCCTGAGGCTCAGAGAGGCCAAGTAGCTTGTCCAAAGTCACAAAGACTCAAAGTAGGGGCACCTACCTTTGCCTGTTGTGGAAATAGAGGCGTGATTCTAGTGTGTTCCATGAACAATTCCTCCTTACAAGGCCCAGCCCAGCCTAGGACTCAACCATTTGTTCGTGGGCTGCAGTGTTCAGATCACTCGTAGAAATGGTTTGCCTCCAGACTTCTCAAAAGACAGACTGTGCTCCAAACCCCAGCACAGTCAGCAGAAATCAGGTGAGGTCTGCTGAGGTTGCCTTCGCAGGCTGCAACCTCCTAGCTGAACGAGCACTGCAGTTTCCTTAAAGGGGTAACTGGGTGGGTGAGGAAGCAGTTCAAACACTAGTCTCCACCTGCTTGTGGAGCAGGAAACAACGTTCAAAGAGACTGAGACTTTGGAAAGATCATAAAGCATGACCCCAAAGCCCTACAGATTCCCACACTAACCTCCCAAGCTTGTCCATGGCCCAGGCGCCGGAGAACGCCCAGCTGGGTCCCCAGCTAGCTGCCCTTCCTGCCTGGGGCTCAGGGCCAGCTTCCTCCTCTCCTACATAATGAACTAGCTGGTGTCTGGGGTTTGTAAATAAAGCACACCAGGAGAACAGCCATGTCCAAAGTTGCTTACTCAAAAAGCTGAGAGAAAAAGAGTTTGAAGAGGTTGTAGTTTGGCAAAGTTAAAGTAAAATAAATGCAACCAGAGGGAAACTTACCCTGTTCCGCCGGTTCTTCCTCCTCAACTGTGAAACTTTGTCACCAGGCAACAAGAGACCTGGGACCTGGTGTTAATTAGCATAATCTTGACGCCAGCCTGCAAGGAGAGAGAACACAGTGCCGAAAGGGTCTGCAGGACAGGGTCTGGGGCCCCTGGGGCTTGCAGTGGGCTTCTTCCTGGCTTCCCCAAGCAGTGCCCTGGGGATTACAATACCAGGAAGGCTGCTTTCCATGGCAACCTCCAGAAGTAGACGTTGCTAACAGAGGGGAAAGAACCATGTTTGCCTCTTTGAAGGGACAAGTGTCTAACTTCTATAGCATTGAGTCCCATGAAATATCATTCGACTTCCTTGTAATTTGCCCCAGTATTTCTTTCTGCTCTTTGGTTTTTGAGAGGGCTGTCTTTTATCTATTTATTTGAATTTAATTATTTCTTGCAGTTTTCTTTACGCCCTTTTCCCATGATTAGATCAGAGTGACTATAATGCTCATAAAAATCAGACATGCAATAATGATTTTTTCTTAATTAATATTATGCCACTCAATGCTAGTATGTAGTTTCTAAACTCGACATTTTGAATGAATGTGCAATACTGAATCTGGTGGACTTTGCTTTTCCTGTTGTTTCCAGTTTGGCACTATCATGAATAAGGCTGCAAGGAAGATACCTGGGCATTTATAGTCTTTTTGTTCAGTTTCTTTTCCTTTAAATTAAATTCCCAGAAATTGAGAAATTTGGCAAAAAGGATAAATGTTAAAATTATTTTGCAAATAATAACATAACATTGTAGAACAATTAGAAAATACATATATAGAAACAAAAATATAAAAACACTCTAGGGCTTCCCTGGTGGCGCAGTGGTTGAGAGTCCGCCTGCCGATGCAGGGGACACGGGTTCGTGCCCCGGTCCGGGAAGATCCCACGTGCCGCGGAGCGGCTGGGCCCGTGAGCCAGGGCCACTGAGCCTGCGCGTCCAGAGCCTGTGCTCCGCAACGGGAGAGGCCACGGCAGTGAGAGGCCCGCGTACCGCAAAAAAAAAAAAAAAAAAACTCTAAATTGTATTACCCAGGTTGAATTTTAAAAATAAATTAAATAATTAGCAAATAAATAATTTGAAATGCAAACTTAACCCAAGCAATGAAAATTTTGGCAAGTACAAAAAAGCAAAATGAAAAAGTTTAAATTAAAAAATATAATAAATCATTAAATTAGAAATATAATTAACTATAAAATTTTTTAAATACATGAACACCACCACCATCCTATTTAATCCAAAATGAAAGAAAATAGATCATTTAATTTAGACAATAAATGGATTTAACATAATGAGCAAATGAAGATAACTAGAAAATTAAAAGTTACCTGAACTCCTACAACTTAGTGCATTTCTAATTAGAATATTCAAAAAGCACGTAATTTAAATTAGAAAATAAGTAATCTGAAAGTCATAAAACACAAATAAGCAAAAATAAAATCATTACTTTAAGGGAGAAAATACACAAGGAAAATACCTTTAAAAATTTTTTTTAAGTTTTAAAAATTTTATTGAAGTATAGTTGATTTACAATGTTGAGTTAGTTTCTTCTGTACAGCAAAGTGATTCAGTTATACATATATATTCTTTTTCATATTTTTTTCCATTATGGTTTGTCACAGACTATTGAATATAGTTTCCTGTGCTATACAGTATGACTCTGTTGTTTATCCATCCTATATATAATAGTTTGCCTCTGCTAACTCCAGACTCCCAGTCCTTCCCTTCCCTACCCCCCTCCACCTTGGCAGCCACAACTCTGCTCGCTATATCTGTGAGTCTGTTTCTGTTTTGTAGATATGTTGATTTGGATCACATTTTAGATTCCCCATATAAGTGATATCATATGGTATTTGTCTTTCTCTTTCTGACTAACTGCTTAGTATGATAATCTGTAGGTCCATCCATGTTGCTGCAAATGGCATTATTTCATCCTTTTTGATGGCTGAGTCATATTCCATTGTATGTATGTACTACATCTTCTTTATCCATTCATCTGTCAGTAGACATTTAGTTTCCCTGTCTTGGCTATTGTAAATAGTGCTGCTGTGAGCATAGGGGTACATGTATCTTTTCGAATTATGATTTTGTCTGGGTACATGCCCAGGAGTGGGATTGCTGGATCATATGGCAACTCTGTTTTTAGTTTTTTGAGGAACCTCCATACTATTTTCCATAGTGGCTGGACCAATTTACATTCCCATCAACAGTGTAAGAGGATTCCCTTTTCTCCACACCCTCTCCAGCATTTGTTATTTGTAGACTTTTTAATGATGGCCATTCTGACTGGTGTGAGGTGGGTCCTCACTGTAGTTTTGATTTGTATTTCTCTAATAATTAGCAATGTTGACCATCTCTTCATGTGCCTATTGGCCATCTGTATTTCTTTTTTGGAGAAATGTCTATTTAGGTCTTCTGCCCATTTTTCCATTGGGTTGTTTGTTTTTCTGTTGTTGAGTTGTATGAGGTGCTTGTCTATTTTGGAAATTAAGCCCTTGATTGTATCGTTTGCAAATACTTTCTCCCATTCCGTAGGTTGTCTTTTCGTTTTGTTCATGGTTTCCTTTGCTGTGCAAAAGCTTGTAAGTTTGATTAGGTCCCACTTGTTTAGATAAATACATTTTAAAATACAGATATGTAAAACCTTATAAAAATTAAAGCCACTCAGTTTCAGCATCTAGAGGTAACTTTATGTTATATAAACTTCCAGACTTTTCATGCATTGACAGCATCAGGTTTATGGCATGGTTGTGCAATAATCATTTGATAATTTTGCTCATGTTCATTTCTAACTCCAAATATACACAAGTTACCAATTTGTCAGGTAACTGACCTCTAATCCAGCCAGAACAAAGATTTTTGTTGTCGTTTTATTAATTTGCTTGTGTGCGCTTGTCTTCAGAGTCAGGGCCTGGGGTCAAGGAGTGGTCCAGCAAGCGCTCTGCACAGCCCGGTGTGCTGGGCTTTCATGGGTGCCTGCACCAGGCTTCAGCAAACCCTCATGAGCTTCCCTAGTCTGCAGTCCATCTCTTACCCCACCTCCATTTCCACATCTGAAGATGGAGATCATGGCTATCTCATTGAGTCGTTGTGAAAATTAGACAATTGACAAAAAGTCTTTGCAGTTTCCAGTGCATTAGACAATTATTATTATTGTTTGTATGCAAAATTTCTACATGTTAAAGAAATAAAGACAGGAAGTTATAATAGAAATATTATAGAAGGTCAATATCCTGTTAATTCAGGAGGAAATCTCTGAACTGCAAGAACGCCTGTCTATTAATGGATTTCTGTTGACCTACAGTCTAGGTCTGAAAACTAGGCTAAACCCAGATTTGCTTCTGAGGAGGGAAAAAGGAGCGGGAGTGTGTTTCTATTACCAGCCTCTTGGCTCCTCGTGGAAAACTCTGCCCACCCCACAGACTGCTTCCCCAGCATGCTCCTCCAGAGCGCACCCAGGCAAGAGGCAGGGCAAGATGCTGGCCAGGACTTGCCCTGTCTTGAGGCACAGCACAGACCATTAGTAGACACATTTCTAGTTTGCCAGGACGAGTGAATTTTCTTCTCCTTGTGGTCTGTGTTTTCTTGACACCCATGGGTTACTCACTAACCCATTTCACCATGGCCTCATAACTGTTTTGCAAGTAGAAAAGACACAGGAGAATTTAGAGAGGCATCAGGCTTTTTAAACATGTCCACTTCAGTTCAGGAGGCCCAGTTTCCCTGTGGGACCTCCCTGGATGTATGCGAGGTTACTCTCTTAGTGCCTAAGGACTAGCCATAGCCCGCTAGTCCCAGAGGCGAGGAGGAGGAGGATGGGCAGATCTCCTACCCCTTCCTGGGCTGAGATGAGTTCCTTGGCAGAGACCCTTTGGGCCTGGACTAGCCCACACTCTGAAGGCCCCTGGTAGGCTTCTCTGCCAGACTCCCTAGGGAAGATGTGAGTTCCTGGGCTGTGCCCTGGCTCACTCTGGGAGACAGGCTCAGGGTAGAGTGGAGGTATCAGTCAGGTGGAGCTGGACCAAAGGGGCAGAGTCAAAGGCAAGACGCTGAGGCAAGCCATGGGCACTGAAGGAGGAGTAGGAAATGCCCCAAGGCCACGTGACGGCAGCACTCACGCTTCAGACCACTTCTAGGAGTTCAAGGACACAGATGTGATTTAAAGTGAAGCAGCGCAGATAAAAATCACCTCTGAAAATAGGGAAGAATTTGGACCCAGCCTAGCGGTTGACCACACACAAAGTTCAGCTTGAAGATAGTGCCCCACCTTTGGAAGTCATCCAGAGCAGTTTAGATACATGTCTTGGGATGGGAGTGAGGTTGGTAAGATGTCCTCTGTGGGCCCACCGTGCTAGGCCACCTTCAGGTTAGACAGAGTGACCTACCTAGTCCTCAGTGACTTTGAACTCATCCATTCTTCTCCATACCATCCCTGGTTGCCCAAGGGCCTGGACTCTTGCCCCATAGACTCCGTGGCAAACCCTGAGCTGATGGAGCAGGAGATCTGATTCACAGCTGGCACAGTTATTCTAAGATCTTACGGAGTGGTACTGGCAGAACAAAGCAGGTCTTGACCAGAAGCAAGTCTTCACTTTTACACCACACTCTTCTTCCTCCCAGAGTAAAAAGAAAATCGGCCCTGCTCTCGGATAGCATCAACATCAACTAGAACTATGCCCATTGAGGGAGCCCTGTGTCCACACCTGTGCTAGCCTGTTCCAGACCCATGGTTACACTTGCTCCCCAGCACTCCTGGGTCAGCCATGTTTGAAGGATGAGGTAACAGTAGTTCAGAGCAGTCAGGTGGTGGGGGCAGGATTTGAACCCAGGTTCTGGTGACTCCAAACCAGTGGTCTTTCCCATGCTGCCTCCCTTGGACCTTGGAAGGGCTTTAGAAAGCCAAGAGCCATCTCTGGCACCTTGTTTAATATAAAATTTACACTGTAATAATGGAATAGTGCAGTGTATCAACTCTTAAAGAAATACTTTAATCACCAGATATTTACAAAATTCACATAAACCATTCCAAGAGTTCTGTAATTGCCTTCAGATGAACATGAATTTTTTAAAAAATTTTTTTCAAAGAGAACTCACCTTCGGTGAGGTGTCTAGATGCTGGTAATGGCGTTTTTTTTCTGATGGTAATGAAATGATAGATCTTCCTTGGAGCTCATGGCTGATGAAATGAGCAGTGGGATGGTAAATTGCCTTTATCTTCCTCACACCATTCCGCCGGATGGCAATGTCACAAAAGACCACAGATAAAATTCTAGAACTCTTTATGAAAAAGAAAAACAGGCTGTCTCGTTTCCTGGATCTTAACAGGCACCTTTTGCTCCCCTATTCCCCTTCCACTGTCAGATTTCTAAAATAAAGTAGCAAGATTCGGAGCTTTGCCATACCAACTCCACATCCTTGTAGCTCAGCCCCACATCCTCAGAAAGGCTCAGAACACATTCTTTCCCGAGGTGGTCCACTTGGCTGTCTCCAGCCTGGGCTCCGTCCTCACTCACAACGTTCAAAGCAGTCTGCCTTCTGGAACTGGGGTGGTGGCGGGCTCACAGTCAGGGCGGGAAAGCCAGATCTTCACCTGAGCCTTTGCAAGCTAATGCAATAAATGGGACCATGTTTTTGCCTGTTTGCTGTTGTTACTGTCTGCCTGAATAAAATGGCCCAAAAGGATGATTTCTCTACTGGGGGGAAGAGGTGAATCCCAGCCAGGGAGTTGCTTTCTGTTTATGGGAAGTCTGCCAAGGAAAGTATTGAATGAGGAAGGGTGGGGAGCCCGGAACAGATGATGTGACAGCATTGCTGTGACGGGAAGATGAAGAGTCGCTGCCCCTGCTGGGGCTCTCGGGGAGCCAGGCCTTGTCCACACGAATGCCTGAAGCACTCTGGTGCCGTCCCCGTGGGTGGAACGTCCCCGTGGGATGCATGTGGGGGCGGGGTCTGTGGGTTCCTGAGCAGGACTGAGGCAGAGGGCATGGCTGGAGAGACGCAGGACTTGGTTTGGTTCAGTGGAACAGCCTGAACAAGAACCTGGTTTGGGGAGTAGAAGGGGAGTCTCAGGGAGACAGAGGGGGAAAGAAAACACAGCTAGAAAAGGAACCAAGTGACCTCAGAGGCTGAGGAACTGGGCCCTACAAATTCCTGCTGAGCGGAAGGGGCATTTCACATGGAGAAGGTTCCTTCCCACGCCCTCCCCAGCACTGCATCCTGTTACACTTTTACATTCTCCCCTACCACATGGGTCAAAAATGGTGTTTCTTTGGTTTGAAATGTGTTTCTTAATTGTATTTGTGGAAACATAAATCGGTACAGCCTCTTAAGAGGACAATTTGGCAATATGTAGCACACTTGAAAATTCTCGTAGTTTTTAACCTAGTAGTACCATTGCCAGAAATGTATCTCATGGTTACACTCGCAAAGATTCAAGGCATGAAATCATCATGAGATGTAAGTCTCATAAGTCACAGAGATTTATGTCCGAAGATGATCACAGAAACATCATTTGTGAGGACAAAGCCCAGCACGGGGGAGGCTGCCACGAGTTCCCATCCATCTGTACGAGGGTGTCCTGCTGTTGTGGCCACAGGGCAATGTGGGCCGCCTCCACCGTGCCGTCAGGCCAAGGAAGCAGGGAGGAGACTCGCGCAGATAAGACGATCCCACATACCAAAAACATTTGTTTAAAAACTACTTGCACATATAGACTGGTATATGGCTAAAACTCTCCTGGAGATTGACTGTGGATACTTCCTGAGTGGGAGCAGTGGTTTGTAGACTATTATTTTTATATTTCATGACCTTCCATATTGTTTGCCTTTCTTAACCACACACATATATTCACATGTGACATGTATTCACACGCATGTTGTGCACATGGGCAAAGAAGACCAAGATGCGGCTGTGAAAGCCCAGTGTGGAGTGTGAGGCCCCCGAGCCTGCTTCTGCACGGCCCTGGGACTCCTCGGGGCCACGCCTCAGGCAGCAGCGCATTCTGCCATTGCATGAGAGCAACAGGGATGGCAAGAACCCAGCCTTCAGTAGGGCAGCGAGGGGGCAGGGAGAGCTTGGGAGATAATCTTGCTGCCCTGGGAAGTCTGTGATTCTCCTGGGTGCCCTGGCGCTACGATGCCCCAGAAAGTTCCACCTCTTCCCTCATTCATGCCTTGAGATATTTGGTCACCCCCATCATTTTCTGTCCCACAGGAGATACCCCGGCTCCGACAGGACCGTGCTGCAGAAATGGCAGGTAAGTGACCCCTCAGAGGACTCTGGGTCCGAGGAGACCCTCTGGGAATGCAAATCAGCAAATAGCTCAGGCCCCCAGGATGAAGAGAGAAAGCATGTGGATGGATCAGGAGGGATCTTGTTTTTGTTTTTTGTTTTGTTTTGTTTTCATTTTATTGCTCTTTATTTTATTCTTTATTTTTCTCGGCCACACCACGCAGTGTGTGGGATCTTAGTTCCCTGACCAGGAATCAAACCAGCACCCCCAGCATTGGAAGGTGGAGTCTTAACCACTGGACTGCCAGGGAGATCCCAGGATCTTGTTTTTTTAATTTGTTAAAATGTCCCAAATATTTCCCTGAAAAGATCTCACTGATTAAAGGCGATTCTTGAGTCAGAGCTGGGGAGTGAGAGAGAGAGAGAGTGTGTGTGTGTATGTGTGTATGTGTACACAAACCCTGTATACACACACACACACACACACACACACACGCTCCATCAGTGAAGGTGTATGTGCATAAATGAACACACAACTCAGGAAGGCACAGCATTCACTTCTTGTCCTGGGAAGTCACACGTGGCTCCCAGACTGGATGAGCTGACATTCAGCCTTGGGTTCTCAGTGGAAGGAAAGGACCCCAAGAGAGCTAGCCTTACGGATCACATAGCAACAGGAAAGTAACTCTTGGTCACTCAGGTCCAAAATCCTTTTCCAAGGATCAGGCCAAGGAAAGGAGAGACTGCAACATGCAGGTCCCATCAGAGATGATGGCTGCACTGGCTGCTCGTTCACCAGTTGGCCTTGATGAATTTTTCCAACGTGCAGTCCCTGTCTCCACCTGTGACATCTTTAAGCAGAGGGCCCTAAGAGTGAGTGTTTTCCAAACACGCACAGTCAGGGGAAAGAGAGTTCCTGAAGTCCCAGAGGAAGACAGACCATTCAGCCTGCTGGTGAGGGCCTCTTTCCTGGTGACTGCAAACTCCCCCCAGCTTATGTTTTCAATCATAAAGAGGTCAGCAGTAAGTTTACCCAGCATTTGTGCTATTATTTTAATCCGCTTTTGAGTATCACCCAACAGTGACACAAAAGAATGCTTTAGCCTTGGCTTGGACTGCTGAGTTGTATTTTTTTTTTTCCTGGCTGACTTTGCTTCCTGACTAAATTTGCTTCAGCTCATATTGGAATTAGCGTGGCCTCCCCAAGTTGGGCCAGTTCCAAGCCCAGCAAGGTGCACGGGGAATGGCGCAGGTGCACGCTGCCTGCTCCCACCTACACGATGAGGTTTCCTGGGCAAGCCTGGGAGTTAGACCCGCATGGACCTCAGGAGGAGGCCAACTGTGTTGGGTTTATCCCCTCTTTGACTCTTCTGCAGAAAAGGGACATGAGCAATTTCGAGTATCTCATGCACCTCAACACCCTGGCCGGGAGGACCTACAACGACTACATGCAGTATCCAGTGTTTCCCTGGGTCCTGGCTGACTATACCTCGCAGGTATGTGTTCACGTGGGTGCTCTGCAGTGTCCTGTGGCTTTCTGACCCTGACGACCAGAGCACCCGAGGTCACGCAGAGCCTCTGAGACACTGTTCAGTCCACTTGGGTCTGAGGGCTGCTCTGGTCTCAGCCCCTCACCTGGGAAGAGGCCTCTGGAGTCTGGCTGCCTGGTTCCCTGTCCCAGCCCCACTTGGGGGATGACCCACATGACTAGGACAGTAGTTAACATACGCCCCCAAGGACTTCCTGGCTCACTCGCTACCATGAAGGCAAGAGATACTCATCTGAGATACTGCCATGGACCAACACTGGTCCATCAAGTGAAGAGGGCCATGAAATGTGTTCCTAGAACCAACATGTAGAGAGAGAGAGAGAGAGAGGGAGGGAGGGTGAGAGAGAAGAGGAGAGAGCAAGAGAGAGAGAGAGGGAGGGAGGGTGAGAGAGAAGAGGAGAGAGCAAGAGAGAGACAGATACACAGACCCAGCAAGAACAAACTCCTCCCCCGTAACCTGACTTCAGTAACTGAGATGATGGTATGTGGACATCACCCCGCATCTAGACCGGGACATGTAGCCATAAGGGAGGTCAGTGGCAACACCAGATCATCTGCTGTTCTGACCTCTGTCCCAGGACCTCAGCAGGCAGGGGAGGGAGGAGCGGGAAAGCTGACGCAGCTGGACCGAGGTGACGTCAGTGGGGGACGAGCAGGCTGTGGAGCAGTGTCCTGACCACCTAGGATCTGGACATCAGGAGGCGTGTTGGGCTGTGTATGTACAGGGCAGAAGGTGTCTGGGTCCTGGTTCAGATCAGCCTAGCCAGTCCTGCCTCGAGCTGTTTAGATGGCTGACCCCCAGAATTTGGAAAAGGGACCTCAGTTTTTTGGGAGCTCCCATCCGCACGTAAGACACTTAACACAGCAAACCTTTTCTCACCAGCCACACGTTGCTTCTTATTGCACTAGTGATCGTCTGAGGCCCAGGTATTTCAAAACCGAAACTTGCCAACCCCAGCTTCAACTCACATGTTGCTAAGTGGTGGGTCGCCAGCCCCTTTTATTTAACCCATATCCTGTATTAAAATTTTGATTACTTAACAGTGTTCAAAAATTGGGAGATTTCTCCTAAAAAGCTGGTTTTCCAATATCTTCTGGCGAATCCAGAGATCTGGCAACTATGAAGCCCCATTCTGCCCTGGAAAAGTCAGCTGTAGCTGTGTGGGGTCTCCACAGCGCCATGACTCACGGGGGTCTCGGGAGTGCCCGCTTCACTGCCACCCGCACCTGGCTGTGACAGGTGAGGGATGGTGGCAGACCCTGCCTCCCCAGGAGAACTGTGGTGATTCACTGCTAGTGGAAAGGAGGAAGGGTGTAAAGAAACACCTCCTTCTATAAAGGACATGCAAACCCCAAGGACACCCAGCCCTGAAAACTCTTCAGGGTTCCACCGTTGTGTATTCCAAGGGTAGGGGAAGGGTCGCCATTACTGCTTTCATCACCCGGAAGGGAGTGCACCTTCAGAAACACGAGGCCCTTGCTCTCATTTCCTCCAGAAACGGATGACTTCTAAATTCCTAGAAAATCAGTGTGATTCTAAAAAAGAACCCTGAACTATGGAAGCAAACTGCTCTGTGAGGGCAGGAGCCAAGTGTCCACTGACAACAGGAATTCTTTTGAAAGTCTCTTGGGTAACTGGTGGCTATGTTCTGATTTGGGTCAACTTGGAACAGTTCAGTGTGAACTCAATCTTCCCCTCCTCTCATTTACTGTCTCTCCCTTATTAAGTCTTTGTGGATCACTGGTTGTGGGGCCATAAAACCCTACCAGGCCTGCTAATCACCAGAGGAGGGGGTCAGACCAAACGGCAATGAACCAATAAAGAGAACCATAAAACTAAAGAGCGTGGCTCCGGCAGTCTCGCTGGGGCACAAGAGGGTCCAGGGGAGTTAACTCCAGTTGCACATCTGCCTTCTAGACATTGAACTTGATGAATCCCAAGACTTTCCGGGATCTCTCGAAGCCCATGGGGGCTCAGACCAAGGAAAGGAAGCTGAAATTCATCCAGAGGTTTAAAGAAGTTGAGAAGACTGAAGGTGGGTAGATCCCAGCTTGATTTTTTTCTGCAATGCTCTTCATCTGAATGCCTTGCAGTGAGAATTTATAACGATTTGGGTGTCATCTAGCCTACAGACAATTACATTTGGATAGAGAGCCCTCGAATTCAGTGGTCTGCACCCTGGCTGCATGTGAGAATTACCTGGGGAGCTTGTTAAAAATACTGATGTCTAGCCCTCACCTCTAGAAATTCTGATTTGAATAAGTCACGGTGGGGTACAGCCTGAGTGATTCCAACATGAAATCAGGACTGAGAACTATGGTGCTAAGAGCTAACACCTCCATTCCCAGAGGCAGGCAAAGGCAAGGAAGTGACATCCGTTCAGCACTTCTGTATGCCAGGTGCAGGCCAGCCTGCGTTCATACACACAATGGTCCTTTTTAAAGAGAAGGAAATTGGAACTCAGTTTAAGCAGCTCACTCAAGGTGATAGCCTCTAAATGGCAGATCCTGCATTCGTCTGGCTCTAGAACCTAGCTCCCAAGTGCTGTTCATCTGCACATCCCCTTTACAACTTTTTGCCACCTTCACATGCCAGCTGTCCTCTTAGTGCCTTACTGTTTTTCTTTAGGTCTATTCCTTTCTTAAACTTCAATGGATGTATTTTAAAGAGAAAATTTTCTATCATATATTTGATGTCCGCTGTATTGGTTTTCTCAAACACCTTGAAATAAACATAGCACTACTACAATAAGGAACATCCAGCCACGAACCATGTAAGCTTCCCTCAAGAACCAGAGGCGGCACATTTCGGAAGGCTCACTCGGCCCCGAGGCCCTGCCTTTGGTGAGCAGGTTCTCAGCAGGCTGAGGAGCTCCTCTGCATCCCACACCACCCTGGAGGCCCCTGGCCTCTGCCCAGGGTCCCCACTGTGTGCAGGGCTGGCACTCAGACTTGTTGGGGGAGATGGGAGGAGATGGGAGGGGTGGGCAGGCCCTCCTTGCCCTGCTTATCTCCTCCTGAGGCTAAAGTTCAACCTATATGACCCATCTCAGTCCCCCCCACCTGCCCCCAGGTGCTGTTCCTCTGGCTCCACCAGGCACTGCTGGATCCTTCCCAGAGAGGCAGGCCAGAGGAGCATCCGCTCTCCACAGCTGTGTCCCAGGCAGAGCCCACTTTGGTACCATTCTCTCCCATACTAACCTGGGTGTGCATTGGAGTCACACGTTGAGTTTGGGCCCTTGCACAAGTACATCCAGCAACCTCCCAAACACCTCTGATTTAGAGAACTCGCACAGCACCGGGAGGGCTGAGGGCCGGGTGCGGCACTGCGGCGAGGTGGCAGAGCCGACGTGTGGAGGAGCCCATGCCGCCAGCCAGCTCTGCCACTCGCTGGCGATGGAAGCGAGTCTCTGACTCGCTCTGGCTTCTTCACTGGTGAAACGGGGATAATGAATAGCTCTGACTCGTAGGGTGGCTGTGTGGGCTCAGGGAGGGTGTGACGGGGGACACACAGCACGCACGAGGTCCACGAGCAGCAGCACGGCGATTATTCTCTGCTGGAATGGCCCGGCCAGGGCACTGTCTCTGCCTCAGCATTCCAGCTCCGTCATACCCTGGATGGAGCAAAACGGGGACATTTATGCCTCTGCCATCCAGGCCCCTCTGAGAATGAGGATACCTGAGTTCTCACTCATCCGGGGGTGTCCCTGCATTAACAAGCCCCCCTTCCTCACACGGGGACTTTTATTCTAAAAGAGGCCAGGAGAGAGTGCTGCTGAGGGGACTGTAGGCACCTGAGGGCTCTCTCGGTGCCCTGAGTTAGAAGAGCAGAGCTCTGCCTCTCCGTGGGTCCTCAGCACATCCTCCTCATGGCCTGGCTCTGCCACCTTCCTGAGGGCAGACCCCTGGGGGCCTGGCCAGTGCAACTGAGGGTCTTGAGTGTGCCTTTCACCCCTGGTGGAAATTTGGCTGTTGGCCAAATTATACTGAGTTTTGTGTGCAGAACACTTAGGCTCCAGTGCCTGCGGGAGCTCTCTTAAGCAGGGCTCATGTTGGCTGTTCTCGAGATAGCCTGCGTGTCTCCCGCCTGCCCCATGGGTGGGGACGCCACCCCAGGCATGTCCTTTTCATTGCAGGAGACATGACCGTCCAGTGCCACTACTGCACTCACTACTCCTCGGCCATCATTGTTGCCTCCTACCTGGTCCGGATGCCTCCCTTCACCCAGGCCTTCTGCTCTCTGCAGGTGAGCTTCCCTGCTCCCCTACACACACACACACACACACACACACACACACGCGCGCACACACACACACACACGCGCGCGCGCGCGCGTGCACACACACAAAGCTATCTCCCAAAGATTAAGAGCTAGGCTTGGACGAGGCAGGGCCGCCCCCCCGCTAGAAATCCAGTCTTGAGCCAGCGATTCCCACTTGACCCTATGGCTCCAGGATTCCGGGCCATCCAGCCGAGGCAAGCTGCTCTTCACAGATATACCTGCATGTCTGCCCAACAGTCTTGCAAAAAGGCTCTAAAAACTAAGGAATGAGATATGAGGAAAAAAATACTTAACATAAATAGGTTTTAGTGGAAAAGGAAAAACAGGAAGCTTGATGACTTCCTTGAAGGTAGGTGGTCAAAGCCTAGAAAAACAAACACGAAGGAAGAATGAAAAGAATATCACTTGTGACATCAGCATGCATAAAGCTATGCTAAGTACAAGCCTGAAGGCTTAAAAGTACAAACAAAATATTTTAATACTGAAGTGAACAGCTACACTAGAGAAAGAAACTCACCAATTTGCCTACCCATGAGCTAACTGACCATCGTGCCGGCTTAGGGTCGCCAGATTCCACAAAGAAAAATACAGGATGCCCAGGTAAATTTGAATTTCAGATAAACAGTGATTTATACTAAAAAGTTATTTGTTGTTTCTCTGGAATTCAGATGTACCTGGGCATCCTGTGTTTCGTCTGGCAGCCCAATACAAGGTGAAAGTAGGCGAGTCTGACCCTCAGTGGATGGCGGTGTCCAAGGCACATGGGGTTGCTGGGACAGTCCCTCCTGGGCGGCTGATAAGTTGTTTTCTCTCTTTTCCCCTGACTGTATCACTGTAATCTTGCTTCAGGGTTATTCAGGGGCACAGGTTTTGACTAGAGAGAGCCGTTGGGTAGCCCAGCTGCAGACAGCTGGCTCAGCCAACTCCAAAGTGAGCACAGCACGGGGCCCAAGGTTAGGGCCTGTCTTGATTGAGGCCTTGCAAGGTTCCTGCGGAGAGGAAGGCATGACCACAGTGGGCTAACAGGCTGCTGAACTTGAGGGACTCACCCTGACAGCCAAGCGTCACCAAAGGAAGAACATGAGGAATTGTGTGTTTTGGTCTGACTTCACCAGCAAGGTCGCTCCTTATGGTCACTCCGATGACCTTGACCCCAACACCAAAGGCCATTCTGGGTCAGCACTGAAGCCATCTCCTGAGCCCTGGGCAGGAACGGGTAGGCAAGGTCAAGGTGCTGTCTCCAGTTAGGAGCAAAATCCCTCCCGTTTTCTGATTCTTGGCGCAGTCCTCTCTCTCCTTGAAGGCATGGATCATCTAGACATTCTATAACCCCTGTCCCTGGAAATTCACTCAAAAATAACAAGTGTGCTTCCCCGGAGCCTTTCTCAGGCAACAAGCATTTTAAGTGAGTTTGGTTTGGAGAACAAACGGCCCCTGAGCTGTGCCCCATGCCAGGAATCCCGTCCAGCTGTTCGCATCAGTCCACAAGGAGTGACGATCCCGCTGACGATGATGGTGACGCCTCCCGTGACGGCTTCCTATCCAGGGAGTTCTGGGCGCTTGAAAAGTCTTCCCTTGCCCCTTCAGTCTCACGAATTATAGCCCCATCTCTACCTGTTACTAAGAGTCCTCTCTGTTACGAACGAGGAGGCAGACTGAAATAGAAACCGCAAACTGTGAGATTTCCATCCCAGCTCTACCACTTAATAGACACAAAATGTTCTCCACGTTATTGCACTCTGGAAATGAGGGTTAATTATACACATCTCACCGGGCCGTTGAAGTTAAAGGAGGAAATGTGGGTAAAGCCCCTAGCTCAGGGCTGATGCTGCGAAGGTGATCAGTCATTGTTCTTCCCTCCTTCCTCCCGCCATCAGCCAGATCTCTTCTGAGCAGGCTTGAACTGGTGCAAGCGGCTCCTCTTTGGTTTAAAGTAATTCAAGACCGTCTGGACCGCCTCAGAGCATTCCAAACGGCATGAGCCGGATGAGACAGGTGTGCTGCAAACCTGTCGGGTTAAGGCCACTTTGAAGCTAGTCACAACGGGTCGGAGCTTTTCTTAGCCAGGTTGGTCCAATGGTGACCAGCCCAAACTGGTTTGAGATAGTTTAAACCAGCGTGAGATGGTCAAAGGCACTTTTATCTTCTTTTGTGTGTCACAAATGCAGTCATATTAGCTTGAGTTCTTTTGACTCCCTTGCTGAAGTCTGATGCGACTCCTGGTTTTTCTGGGTTCAAATCTATCAGTGGCACATTGGCTCGTCCGGGTTGAAATCTCCCCTGTGCTTCTGAATTGGTTCTGCCTTCTACTTTTAGCTGCCTCTTCTAGTGGGTCACAACTGGTCCAAGCCTTTGGGACGAGCAGAAGAACCAGCCGTCTTCCGCTTTTTCCTTAGCATAAAAGATGAATTTTAGTCTCAGGGGAACGTGTACAACAGTTACATCTGGGAGGAATGTGCTTGCCTCCCCTTTGGGAGTCCTGGGGCCTGTGCAGACCTCCTTAGGAACATTCTGGCATCTTCCTGGAGTCAGGCTTTTCCCTCCATCCCACTCTGCCTCCTCGGAGGCAGACTCATTTCTTCTCAAGAGACCTTTGCTTCACACCCTGTGTGGTGACAAGGAAAGGAGCCTCACTACATTCTCAGCAGCCCAAGACTTCCAGCCCCCAACCCCAGCCTGGATCACGGAGTGGAGAAGAATAGGAAAGGTGGAGAGGTGCAGAAGCCAGGCAGCGAGGCCTTTCTCACTTATCTGAGAGCAGGGACGTGCGAATGTCCAGTATTTCCAGAGCTGGTGTACCTATAAGAGTCAGCATAAGGAAGTGCGTGCTCTTCCGTTCTGCATTAAACAAACTCTGCCTCTTGGCTATTACGTGACTAATCCAGAGTGACATGCTCACTCCATGGCTCAGCTGGGATGGCCTTGGTGTGGAGAGATGGTGCCTGTGAGTTCACCCCGTGTGGTCTGAACGCGGGTACAGCCTTCTTTGGGCCGTGGCCTGTCCACAGGGCACGGTGCAGAGGGGCGTGGACAGCCTAAGAATTGCAGTGTGACATATTCCAATTCCTAGGTATAAGGTTTCCTTTATTCTCTTCACGTTTAAATCTTATAAGGCTGGTCTTAGAATTGATGTCTACCTCTACTGTTGCTGTGTTTGTTTTTCTGCCTCAAATCTGTTATTACAATGATAGCCTCTTACTGTCCAGAAAGTGTGGTATACAGACAGTGTGACCTGAGCAGGTGGACATGCCGGCAGTGTGACCCGGGCACAGGTCGGTTATGTGCTCTGTTATCCCCATCCCTTGGGGTGTGAGACCACTGTCTGCCGAGCTGGGGGCTTGCCTCCCAGGATGCTGTGATTCTCAGGAATCTCGCCTACTGGGAGCCAGTGTCTGTGAGCCTTCAGTCAGTTGAGCAACCGGAGGCCACACCAGGCTGGGGCCACAGCCCAGGCCCCTGTTTCCACCCTGGCAAGAGCACCAGTTGCTCTCAGGCCTGAGCTGGGACCCAGCCTAGGCAGGGCAGAGCAAGGCAGCCAGCGCCCCAGCGAGGGCACAGTTCCGCTGCTGCTGTATTGAATAAGAAACTGAAATCAAGTGCTGTGTTAAGTCACAGCCCGTGTGAAGTCAGCTGTTACCAGCAGTGGGGAAGGGTTTTCTGTGCCACTTGAGGTGAGACAGCTGGTTTTGTGTAAGACATATATGCCAACTGCAGAGAGAAGCAAGGGCCGTGGGGAGCACTTGGCCCACCACAGGCCATCCACTTAGGGGCTCTGTGGGTTCCAGCCCCGCGTGGAGTTGTGTCCATAATAAAGATGTAACTGTTATTACACTGACTCAAGGGGGGGAGTGTTCGAAAAGGCACATGACAGAGTTGGCAGACTTGGCACAAAGTCCTGGCGCTAGAACTTTCTCACTGGTGGTGTTGAGTACCCGAGCCTCCGTTCCTCCTCCTTTGACCCCTGACTCAGTGGGTGATGAGGGCTAAGTGAGACTCAGCGCTGAGCTCCAGCATGAGAACTGTTTGCTGTTGCCGTGCGCTCCGTAGGTGTGCACACTCCTCCCTTCAGCATAGGCAGTGCCTTTTTCAAAAGGCCACATCCTACAGGAAGGAAAGCTAATGGCTGCTTGGGGTCAGCCCGCCCTCAGTGGAGAGAGAGCAAGACAGACAAGGCAGCTGAACTGGTGCATCAGCTTCCCAAATCCACGTCGGACCGGCAGCTCGCTGAGGGGGACGCCAAGCCCGAGGAAGCCCGCACTGGCCCCTTTACTTCCTTGGTGGTGGTGTTGCCTCAGAACTGCCCTGAAGAACCTAGGGGTAAGATGGGAATAAAGACACAGACCTACTAGAGCATGGACTTGAGGACATGGGGAGGGGGAAGGGTAAGCTGGGAAAAAGTGAGAGAGTGGCATGGACATATATACACTACCAAATGTAAAATAGATAGCTAGTGGGAAGCAGCCGCATAGCACAGGGAGATCAGCTGGGTGCTTTGTGTCCACCTAGAGGGGTGGGATAGGGAGGGTGGGAGGGAGACGCAAGAGAGAGGGGATATGGGAACATATGTATATGTATAACTGATTCACTTTGTTATAAAGCAGAAACTAACACACCATTGTAAAGCAATTATACTCCAATAAAGATGTTAAAAAAAAAAAAACTGCCCTGACCACCCACACGCTACTTCCCTCCTGCCCCATCCCAGGACCCTGCCCCTCCTCACTTCCCCTCGTACCTCCCTTTTACTTCTAATAACTTCCACATCCTTCTTTTTCTTCTTTTGAGCCCATAGTTACCTTCCCCATGCACGCTGAGATCAGGGCCCAAGCCTAGGGTCGCTCCCGAGGTCCTGGTCTGCGAAGGGGAGGGAGGCAGCAGCTGGGCTCATTCAGTACCTCTTCCCGTGTGCCTGGCTCCAGCTGAGACATCACACACACGCACGCTCACCCACACTCTCTCACATGCGCGCACACTCACACACATTACATTGTTCACACCCACAGCAGTCATCCAAAGTTTGCAGAGGAGGGCATGGGACATTAAAGGGACTAAGAGACTTCCCGGAGTCCACGCTGCAAGTGGCGCTGAAATGCCCTCCCAAGTCCTCTTGGTTTTAAAGCTACGATGCTCTCTGCTCGCCCTGCACGCTGCCTCTTTGATGGACAAGCGACAGCCGCTTAGGTCAACTGATGTACTGACAGAGTCCTGTAAGTGAATTATTTACGTGGGATACTTTTAAATCACTGGAAAGGATGTGAGAAGGGGTCATCAGGCTGCTCATAAAACCAGTCGCGTTATTTAGGTGTGGTGGTGTGTTGATTTGGGTCAGTCCCACTGAAGGAGGAATAGACTTTCCAGCACATGTTATCAAAACATCTGTGTTAAGTGTCCTGGAGCACATTCAGTTACTGGACTTCCTGTGGGTGTGGGTCAAGAACTGAATTTTTTTTCAACATAGTTTCCCTCCCCTGTTGGAGAGGGGTTTAAGAGTGTTACCACCCAAATGCCTATCCAGGGACACAGGTGCACATAGACTCTGTGTCCTTGTGCAAAAGGAATAACACCTTAGATATAGAAACTCCTTTCAAGGTGTTACCAGTTTTAATCAATGCCCCATAATCCATGAACTTGACTCTGATTTTAACTCCTGTCAATCTTCAGCAACAGTCCTTGTTGGCCACTTCTTCCCTCATTATTTTGCTTTTAATTTTGGTTCACCTCTTAGTAAAATTGAGCACCTCTTAAAGGATTTTGAGGAAAGATACCTAGGATTATATTATTTATGAGCCCTTCAATATTCAGAATATCTTTCTGGTGTCTTTACATACGAGTGATGTCAGCTGTGCCTAACATCTGAAGACTGTTACCTTTTGCTTCAGAAACCTCCAGACTTAGCTGCCTTGTCTTTTGGCTTTAATGTCACCTGGGAAAAGTCTTCTGCCAGTAAGAGGTAGCTCCTTTGTTGATAATAGTGGCCTTGCTATTACTTTTTTCGGTCTGTCTGGATACGTGTAGGATTCATTACTCTTGATATTCAAGAGTATCGGCGGAATCGATTTACGAGCAGATCTTGGCCCAGTGATTCTCTCTGGTCACTTCGTTTCCATCCAACCTCTAGACCTAGTTTTGTTGTTGCTTTATTTTGTTTCAGACTTTCCTTATGGGGATACTCTGTAAACCCTGATTGTGCTTCTCTGCCTCACTCCTTCTCTCCCTTTCTTTCTTCTATCATCTCTTCTTTTCCTCCTTCCTTCCTTTCCTGAGAATCAGGTCCTGGTGGGATTTCTCGCTGGGAGCCACCAGAGTTTGCGTCAGCCCACAGACTTACAATGCGAGTTACAAAGCAGCTCCACTTTTCCTTCCAGGGAATTTGGCATTTCTTTTGTATTGCAGAAGTGAGCAAACCCATTAATTTTGAAACAAATGTATGCAAATACATTTATTAATATAGGAAATAGGAAAATCAGTTATTGCTTCCTTTATAAATAATACAGGCTTAAGTTTTAAAGATATTACTTTTGCTAAAATGTATTAGACAGCTGTGAAAAAAATAACATTTTTCTTTGTGGTAATATCTTTAACCAGATTTGTAGCACTAACAATATTTCCTATGTATATATTATTTTTATTTAATACAGGTAATCTTTTTATTACCAAATCATATTGTTTCTCAGGAGATTACCATCAGCACTCATAAAAGCTGCAAAAGGAAGGCAGGACGACGAGAAGGCATCAATCTCCCGCAGACGTAAGGCGTCGGCTGCAGATTAAATATGCGAAGCTCCTAATACATTTCAATGAGCGACTCGTTAGGGACAGATTTATTTAGAATCACTCCCCCTCATTTTGTTTCCCTTTCAATTTGAATCTGATGGTGGGCGTCATCCCCTAGTTTTAACCAAGAGCAAAGCCATCGTGGAGAAAAGCCACATCTTTAAGCTGAGCAAGAACTGTGTTTGGTTGCAAACCCAGGGGTTACTGGGTTTCTTGGTGTCCCTGACCCTGTGCAGAGAATGACTCATGGGTTTCACTGGATCCTCACATCTGACTAAGAAAATTGACCAGCCTGCCAGGATGCCCTGGTGTGGCCTCCCTCAGGTGTGTGGCAGGTTCTTCCTTCTCAGAAAGAGCTGAGTCCCCTTGGCCACACATAATAGATCATATGCCCCAGGTCCAGGATTCCCCCCCAGTAACCGGCATGAGGGCAAAGCATGCCCTTTGGAGTTGCATCCATGGGTTTTGACCCCAGCTCTGCCATCCATTTCTTTTGGAAAAATTAATAAACTTTGAGAAGCCTCAGTTTTCTGGCCTGCAAAATGGAAATACCAATTCCTTCCTGATGCACCTTCTGTGAGGACAAAGAGAGAGTATCTCTGCGTGCGTAAAGTGCTCGCGTATTCTTTACCCTTCGTCCGCTGCTGCCGATGGGAAATCTCGGGCCCCTGAAGATTGAAGGGAGCTGGTGGGGCAGAGGAGGGTGCTGGCATTCTGGGTTCTCCGCCTTTGTTCTTGGGGCCACATGTGCATTCTGCAGAGGGTGGCAGAAAGAAGGCAAGTTCTGGCTGTACAAAAAAGGCCCGGTTTCTATGGGGACAAGTGAACTATTGAATTCCAGGGAAGAGGTGTCCCTTGGGTGTCCCTAAACCTAAGCAGACAGACCCATATCCCAGTTTCAGAAACTCTTTTCTGAAGTCCCTCTGCCTATAGCGTCTTCAGTTCTCCAGCGGGCACCTCTCTGCCTCCTCCCAACCCTCAAGATCACCTGATGAATAAGGGTAGCGTCAACTGAAGAGATTTGACAATTCAGATGAGAGGAGCAGAGAATCCAAAGGAAGAATTTGCCTGAAGTCTAAATTGGTCCAATCCCAGTTGCCAAGCTCGGGACTGCATCGAGCCACCTGTGGAAATGGGCCTTGGAAACGAGGCTGGCCTTGCTGGGAGCTGCAGGCAGCACCATATGCCTGCAGTTCTCCATCCTCAGACCTGTTCTTCTTTGTCAAGGCTGCTATGTTCTGTGCCACCAGGGCCCTGGCCTGACCTGCTTTCCTCGCAAGTTCTTTCCCTCTGCTCAGAACATTGACGTTTTCTCTGTCACTAGGCTCACACGTAGGATGTCTGACCGACTCCTCATCCTGTAGCTGGTCCTTTGTATCCTGTCTTTATGCCTGATTCAGAGCTGACCCTCGGCAAATATGGGAGATGATCAGATGCATGACTGTGGTTTCCTGTCTCTGATCTGAACTCCGATTTTCAAACTGGGAAGACATTGCTCCCTTTATCACTGTGGAAGCTCCTGTTGTAGGGTTCCAGAGAGTGGTTGAGGGGATAGATGCCTGAAGAAACCATCACACGCATGCATGGACTGACTCACGCATGTGTGTGTGTGGGTGATCGAAAGGTTCTAACGGCGAAACCCGTGCCTCGGGGACAGAGTGGACGAAGGGGGCCCACCCTAGTGACGCCTGTGCACCCCGAGTTCTCACCACATGCGGCTGATCATGTCGCCCCTTTTCTGCTTAGGGTGGAAGCTTTGATGTGGCGGATAGAATGTTCCACAGCATGAAGAAAGCATGGGAGTCAGCCTCCAGAGAAAACATGAGTGACGTCAGGGAGCTGACCCCGGAGTTCTTCTACCTGCCCGAGTTTCTGACCAACTGCAACGCCGTGGAGTTTGGTGAGTAGAGCCGGGGAGAGGCTGCAGGGGCCGGGCAGCTCGTGGGTCATGAGATCAGTGTCTTTGCCGAGCAGCTAAACACACAGGCCCTCGCCAGACCAATATGGTGGGCAGATTGCCGTGAGGCCTCCACTGGGTGGCGGCACCTGACAAGGAGGTGGGAGCTGAGGAAGGGCACAGCCCCAGGGCTGCAGGACCACCAAGCCACGGTCCTACCCACCACCTCCTGCCGAGAGTCCCCAGGCCTCAGTCTGCAGTGAGGCAGCGAGCAGGGGGCAGGAGCCCTTGCTGATAGCCAGGCCTGGCCCTTCCCTGCTGTGTACCTCAGGCGAGCCCCAGCCCCTCTCTGCCCCATTTTCCTCCAAGTCCCACAAATGGGTTAGCCTGGGCCCTGTGAACAGGACCCAGAGATCCTGCACCTCCCAGCACAGACTGCTAGGGTGTCCATGGGCAGTGGTATGGGCACCCTTGGTGGTTCCTTCTCTTTCCTGCCCTCCAGGCCCCACTCCAGGGTGAGCCATGCTTTTTTACCTGTTGCTTTAGAGGAGGGACAAAAATTTCAGGAAGGCCCAGTGGGCAGGTCCCCTGGTGACTACATGTACCTTGGGAGCCTCCACTGTAAACATCAGGGTGGCTTGTGGAGGGGGGGTGTGGTCAGAACCCCCAGCAGGGTGTGGCCCTCCCCACCCAGAGGTGCGGGATGGACTCACCCACCCTGACGAGGGCACTTGTGAACCAGTGCCAGCAGACACCTGGTGCCCCAGAGCTCCCCTTCCTCAGGGCCCTCCTTCTTCCTCCAAACAGCACATGTGGGCCTGCACCTTGAGCCAGACCAGGTGCGGGCCCAGGGGAGCACAAGGGAGGAGACCCAGCCCTTGACTCGAGCACCCACCTCTTGTGCAGTGGTCTGCAGACTGAATACCAGTGGAGCATTCAGAACATGCCCAGGCCCAGGCCTGTCGAGTCTGAGCCCGTGGAACTTGGTGGCAGTGTTCAGATTCTCAGATGCTTCACGTGCATCAGGGATGAGAACCTGACAAATGTAAAGGGTAGTTCCCACAAGATGTGATGAGGTCCACGAAAGGAGTAAATCAGGGACGGTGGAAGCTGAGAGGAGGGGTCCCAGCCGACCTGAGGTGAGGGGGCCGCTGGTGGGAGGCACCAGCCCTCCTTGGAGGTGGAGGCTGGCTCTCTGCCGAAAGGGAGGTGCTCAGCAGCAGAAATGACCTGCACAACAGGGACCATGTGTCCTCAGGGAAGTCAGGAAACCAAGTGGCTATTAAGCACATACTGCATTCAGGCACGTTTTAGACACTGAGGATTTAGTGGGTGTCCTGGGGCGGATTGCCCTGAAGGTGTTTATATTCTTTGTGGGGACGGGGGTAGGAGATAGAAAGTATAGACAAAGAAATAAGCTAAATACTCTTCAGTGCTGAGAAGTCCTATAAGGAAAGAAGGTAGGAAAATGGTTTGAGGTGACTTAGAGACCCTGTGTTACTGTGGTACCCAGGAAGGAGCTGCCTGAGGTGACAGGTGAGCTGAGACTGAATGATGAGAAGGGCCAGGCCAGGCCAGTCCTGCAGGCCAGAGAGAGAGGACGTTTTCACCCCAGTTGCACCATGAGGGCTCTGGAGGGTTTCAGCAAGGCTATAGCTTGTGTTTACTGAGCAACCGTCATATGCGTGGAACTATTCTAAGCATGTTATGTGTATTTTCTCTTCTAATCCTTGTACCAGCCTGGGAGGTAATGGGTAGGAAAGTGACTCCCCAGGAGGTTAAGCAACTTGCTCAAGGTTGTGTGGCTAATGGGGAGGAGAGAGACTCGGGCTTGAAGCCAGGCTCCTCTTCTTGGTGTCTGGGGAAGGTCCCTCCGAAAACCTCCTATCTTAACTTTAAAGTGGAGAGAAAATGCATAAATTATAGAGTTGAATGAAGAGTCAATAAGACAATGCGTGCCAAGCACCTAGCATAGTGCCCTAGCATAGCGGTAGGTGCTCAAAATACGATAGCTTTCATTGTTACTGCTATTGCCTCCTTATTTAGCACCGTATAAAAAGCACCTGGATGAAAAGGCCTAGAGCAGAGGGGAGGAAGACGCACAGACGATGATGACACAATAATCATTTTATGCACGGGCACTACCTGGAAGCAAGTAGGGTCTTATGGAAGCCTGAAGGGGTGGAAGGCTTAGAACCCCAGCAGGAATATTCCAGGCAGAAAGGGTGGGGTCACTCCCCACAGAGGAGGCAGGAAGCAGTGTGGTCTATGCAAGAATCGTAGTACTAGACAGCTCAGTATTTACACTCCTTGGTTCCTAGCCCAGTTTGGGCTCCCATTTATCCAAAGCCTTGCTCTTTCTCACCCCATTCAGGCTGCATGCAGGACGGGACAGCACTGGGGGACGTGCAGCTCCCTCCCTGGGCTGATGGGGACCCACGGAAATTCATCAGCCTGCATAGACAAGTGAGTTGAGTGGGGTCATGGCAGAGTCCCTGGTATCCTGAATGAGGACCTCAGGGTGCCCTCAGTGTTCATGGAGACTTTCTGCCCGAGTGGATGGCTGTGATAAGCACTTCTGAGGCTCTTATGTCTGGAGGGCCCAGAGAAGCAGCTGGGTCCCGTGCCCCGGATTGGCAGGAGAAGGCTTGGGTTCTGGGCTCTTTTAAGAGCTCCATTAGGCTTTGCTCTTGTGCCAATTTGTTGTGGGACTCATGGGGGAAGCAAATTCAGATTCTTGTTGGATGGAGGGCAAGTCAGTGCCCTTAGCCAACTCTACGCACAGGGCCAAGCCCTGGGCCATGTTGCCCAGTAGAGGTCAGGGGGCTGGAGGCTCCACGGGGCTCCCACTGGCCAAAAGATTTGCCAGGACTGGGGAGGACTTATTATGCAGAAAGACTGATGTGGGTAGAGGCCAGAGGCCATTTGGGGTCACGTATCCTGGATCAAATACCTGAGTTAGCATAAACACATGCCAGTCTGTTCAACGTCAACATCATTAGTCATCAGGGAAACATACACTAAAACCACGAGATGCTACTACACATTCACAAGAATGGCTAAAATTTAAAGTACTGCTAAAACCAAGAGTTAAGCAAGGATGTGGAGCAAGCAGAATTCATCATGCATAGCTGGTGGGGAAAAAATGGTATAGCCACTTTGGAAAAGAGCTTGGTCATTTCTTATGAAGTTGAAGATGCTTTTGCCATATTGCCCAGCAATTCCACTCGTAGGTGTTTACCCAAGAGAAACGGAAACTTGTCCACAGAAAGATGTGTACATAAATATTCATCAGTTTTATTTATACTAGTCAAAAAGAAAAGACAACCCAAATGTCTATCACTGGTAAATGGCTAAACAAGTGATACATCCATACAATGGAATATTACTTAGCAACAAAAAGGAACAGATTATGGGTACATGAACCAACAGGATGAATCTCGAAAGCATTGTCCTGAGCAAAAGTAGCCCCAACCCAAAGCTCCATATACTGTGGGATTCTATTTTTGTGACTTGTCTGAAAAGGTAAACTGTGGAAGCAGAAAGCAGGTCAGGGGTTAGTCTGGAGTAGGAGATGAGCAAAAAGGAGCAGAAGAGAACTTTTTGAGTTGACGTAAATATTCTATATCTTGATTATGGTGTTGGTTACATGACTACATGCATTTTTTAGGACACATTAAACTGTACATTTAGGGCAAATTTTATTGGCAGCAGGCCTGACTAGTAACAACAAAGCTGTGTCTTTTCCTCTGTCCTTCTCCCTTGGCGAGGAGAAAGTTCTTCCCTGGTTTATCCTTGCCTCTGGGAATTCGGTAACGGCAGTCATCACACCTCCTGCGGCATTACCCATGTGTGGCCTTCTCAAAACCACTTTAGCCATGTGCCTCAGAAAATTAACCTGGCCCAGGTGACCTGATTTTCCCAAGCCCAAGTGTAAGTGTGCATGTCCTCCCAAAGGATCGATAAGGGGAGCCCAGACAATTCCAAATGAACATCTTTGGGTTCTGGGGACCAAGCTTTGGAGCTGGGCTCTACTCAGCAGAAACATGTGCCATCTCTCAGGTGAACTGGGACATCAAAACACAGGCCCACATTCCTTCTTTTTTTTTGCGGTATGCGGGCCTCTCACTGTTGTGGCCTCTCCCATTGCGGAGCACAGGCTCTGGATGCGCAGGCTCAGCGGCCATGGCTCACGGGCCCAGCCGCTCCGTGGCATGTAGGATCTTCCCGGACCGGGGCACGAACCCGTGTCCCCTGCATCGGCAGGCGGACTCTCAACCACTGCACCAGCAGGGAAGCCCCCACATTTCTTCTTGCTCAAGGTTATTTTATGGACTGGACAGGCTAGTCAGACCTGTTGTGCCACACTAGCTGGAGGCAGGAATCAGGTGGTCCTCAGATGGACTGCATGTCTGCTGCTTAGTGCTCATCCAACCCAGGGAGGCATCCCTCATCTTTCCTGTGCTGATCTGGCGTCCTGAACCACATGACCCGTCCTGATCTGGGCAGAGGGCCCATGAGTCCATGAGACACCTGTGTTTTTCATGCTCTTTGGGTTTTGGTTCCAGGCTTTGGAAAGTGACTTTGTCAGTGCCAACCTGCACCACTGGATAGACCTCATCTTTGGGTACAAGCAGCAAGGGTCAGCCGCAGTGGAGGCTGTTAATATCTTCCACCCCTACTTCTACGGCGACAAAATGGACCTCAGCAGCGTCAGTGACCCCCTGATCAGAAGCACCATCCTGGGGTTCGTCAGCAACTTTGGACAAGTGCCCAGACAGGTACAGCGTGCCGTGGCCTTCGTCTTGCTTTCTTAAAGGAGTGTGTGCAGGATGAGCTTGGATGGGAGGGAGAGTGAGGAGTAAGCAAGGACTGGAGAGGCAAAATGGTCCTCAGTCATCTCCCTGCGCCTTTGATGTCACGGCTCAACCCTCCATTACCATCTGATGTCGATGGAGGTGATGATATCGTTAATGATAATGATGAAGGCAACATCCATCTGTGACCATGTGATAGACTCTATGATAAACACACAAGATATAATTCTTTATATGTGTATCTACCCTGTAGGGTTGTTGTGAAGATCCAACGAGTTAAGATACCAAGTGCTTGAAAGTGCCTGAAACACGATAAGCCTTCAACAAATATTAGTTATTCTTGTGATACCTCACTGAATCCTCTCATAAGCTCTGGGTATGGGGATTGTACAGATCAGGAAACTGAGGCTCAGAGAGGCTAAATAAATAACTTGCCTACAGTTGTACCATTAGCAGGTGACAGTGGCGAGATCTCACCCCATCTGTCTGGCTCCAAAGCCTATGCCATATTGGCCCCATTGTGAGAGCATCCAAATTCTGCCCCAGGGCCCCTGGTGAAATGGTAGGGGTCTTACATGGGCCTTTGGCTCCATCACCTCCATCCGCATCAGGATGGTCCCGTAGTGATGTGAGGCTGTGCCTTTACAATGACATCCTGATGCTTATTTAACTGATCTCAGCCCTCTTCAACTTCAAACTCCCATTTGGTGTAGTGATGTTTCATCCCTGAGCACAGCCATCTGGGTTCAGAAGCACAGCCCCACGGACTGTGGGGTCCCAGCCTGGGCAGTGAGGAACCACACTAGGAAATGCGTGCGTAGACCCAGTCAACTCCATAACCATCCTGGGCATCAGCTTTCCCCACATGGAACCATGAGGCTTGGACGGGCTCATCTAATAACATCTCTTCTGTCTGGCCTTACTGTGACATGCCCAGGTTTGCTCAGCTCCTAGGTAAGGGAAACGTGGAAGGGCCTGAGGGTGACTTGGAGAACAGACCGCACGTCCAAATGCGGGTATGGCCAAGGAAGCCTTTGTAGAAAGGAGAGAATTGCAGGAATGAAGGTTGGGTAGCCAAATGGTTTCATTTTTTTAATTTTAAAAATATTATAATACAGATAAAACAAGTAATTCAAAGTAGCAGTCCACAAGCAAAAATATTTTCACATCAGTGGGGTCATGGAAATCACACAATTTAAATGCTGGTTTTGCTTAATGAGATATTATATGAGCTTGTCAAAAATATTTCTAAAAAATCATCAGAATTAGAATTAGAATTCCGCAAGTGGTCCCAGCCTGAAGACAAGATTAAAATGCTTCAGGACCACGCACTGTTCTATCAAGGGGCTGTGCCTGCAAAAACTATTACAGGGACCCAGCCTGTGGTGCTTTCGTGATTCTGCTGTGAAAGGAGAACATTCTTTAATGCTCATTTAAAAATCATCGTTCTGATTTCTGTTTGTATTGATCACCCATAGACAGTCTAGCATCTGATCGAGGGTTACAACTGAACCAAGGCTGCTCCGAGACCCCCGGGCTGCCTGCTGAGCCCCACCTCTGCCTGTGCACCCAGCCGAGGCCAGCTCCCCCTATATCATGGCGCCCCATGGATGTTTCCATCTGGGAGCAGAGGAATGTGCTGGATGGCTGGAGAGAGCAGCCCGGCACAAGCCCAGTCTGGGAGGGGAGGGTGGAGAGCTGGAGCTGGCCTCAGCTGCACTCTCTGGCCCAGCAGCACTTCATGCTTTGTCGAGTTTGGCATTAGGGACAATTTGACAGCAGAGATCTAAGAAAAATGAAAATAAGAAAGGCTGCTAATGGGGTTTGCCTGTGCTCTTTGGAATAGTTGAGAGGATGCTATTAAAGGATTCTGTGTTGATGCCCAGATGGGTGGGCCTGCAGAGAGTGTGTAAGGAAAAGGGGAAAATATGAGAAAAAGCTCAAGCAAATGAAGACAGACGTGATCTACGGAGGAAAGGGGATCATTCTGACCCTATGACATGAGAGGCAGCTCTCCCGGGGATCAGGGGCTCCAGCTTGGAGAAGAAGACAGATTTGGCAACCAGGAGGGCTCTCTGCCAGCCCTGCGCCCTGACCTTGAGAAAGTAGAGCCCCAGGCCTCTCACCGGCAACATCCGAAGGTCGAACCAGATGGTTCTGTTTCAGCTCACCTCAGCCCAGGCAGCTCCCAGGGCAGAGGAGCAGCTGCGACTTGTCCGAGGACGACTCCCCTTCTGTCCATCTGTCCTAATGACCCATGCGGTGCGTGTCTGTCTCCTTGCCTCTGCAGCTCTTTACTAAACCCCACCCGGCCAGGACCACTGCAGGGAAGGCTTCCCCTGGAAAGGACGCCTCCACACCTGTGAGCATGCCCGGTCACCCACAGCCCTTTCTCTACAGCCTGCCGTCGCTGAGACCCTCCCAGGTCACAGTCAAAGGTGAATACCTGGCCCTGCTTCGTTTGGTGCCCTGTCCCACAGCTGTCCCCTCAGTGACCGGTGTTCCTCTGGAGGTTCAGAGGCACAGGCCCAGGCAGGGGCTTGGGGGCTGATTCTGCATGGCTGTGTCTCCAGGCGTAATGGGAATCTGGGGAGACCTCTGCTCTGGAAGTGTCTGGGACCGCCTCTGTTACACCCTGACTTCTGAAGACTCACCAGTCTGTCTGTCTGTCTGTCTCTCTGAGACATGCACCCCCTCTCTTTCACGTAAGACACATATATGAACACACACATGCAAACACAACACACACACACACGTGCGCGCACACACACACACCCCTCCTCACCTCCAGAGCCAAGTGGGAGGTCCCAGGTTTCCCAAGGGAGGGTTCCAGCCCCCACTCTCGGCACCCGCACTCACTGTTGCTCCTGAGCCTCCAGGTGGACCGGCAGCCACTGGCCAGGAGCATGTGCCCTGGGGCAGATGGCCCGGCTATGAGCCCCAGCCCTGCTTCCTAGAGGAGCTGAGTGTGTGTGAAGTCTGATGTCTGTGCCACCCTGGGGCCTGCACTGCTTTGGGGATGTCTCACCACCTGGAATAATTTTCTGGTCCCAAGGAGTATAAGGTCAGGTTTTGGGGGGGGTTTTCTTTTGAAATCCAAGAACAGTGTCCTTGGCATCTCCATACAAATACTGCGCACTAACCGATTGCATGACTGGACCTCCACCTCCAGACCTGCTAGAGTTGGTGCGTGGAAGGGGCAGGAAGGGCAGAGCCCCCAGGCTCCTCTGGCTGTGTGCTGTCTTCCCCAGAAGCCTGGGCTCCTCCTCCCTTGGCATCAGTCAGAAAGAGACACTCAAGACCTGCATGGCCACATGCATCTTGTATGTGCTAAGTCTGGGGAGGGACCCGGGGCCAGCGTGTAACGTGGCCCCGGAGGGAGGCCCAGGAGGGAGGTACCTTGATGAGGAGCGGCTCGCGCCTGGGCAGGCACTTTGCCAAGTCGGGGTTGGCTGCGCATGGCTCCTCTCTGGGCCCAGCTAAAGCGGGTGTTGCCCTTTGACAAGTCGGCTCCGCCGTACTGACTGGGGGGCAGATATGTACCTTTTCTCTCTAGGCTCGGAATCCCCCAAAGGAGCCATCGGCCACATTGTTCCTACGGAGAAGACCATCCTGGCCGTGGAGACGAACAAGATGCTGCTGCCTCCTCACTGGAGCAGGACCTTCAGCTGGGGCTTTGACGACTTCAGCTGCTGCCTGGGCAGCTACGGCTCTGACAAGGTGAGTGGTGCCGGGGCGCAGGGCAGCCCCAGGGCCGCAGCCTCCTTCCGGTTGGGGCATAGGTGGTAAGGAGACAGGCGAGCCCCAAGCAGCCATGGTCACCCACACCCCTTCCTCCACGTGGCTGTGCCCCCAACCTGCGACTGTCATCCAGTGTGGGCAGAAAGTCCTGGGGGCTCCGCCAGCCCGGGTCACAGCTTAAACTCAGAAGGGACATGCTGAGTATTCGGCTGCCGCCAGAAGCGAGCCACCCAGTTGCTCGTCCTCTACCCCTGCTTTAGGCCATCCACTTATGTCTACCTTCTTGATGTGGCCCTGGCTACCTCTGGCCTCCTTTGCTACCCTCGCTCCTCTCCCACCCTATCACGTGGCATGAATTCCCTACCCACCAAGCTTCCTCGCCCCTCCCTAGCCTTCCCCCACCTCCTTCACGAGGCAGCCTGTGAAACTGGTCCGAGATGTCACCCCTTCCTGAAAGCTGACTCTGACTTTCCCAGGCCCACGGGGCGTTTTTGCTGTGTCCCCATAGCCTCCTGCTCCCTTGTCTCTCCCCACCTGCTCCTTGTGTGGTGTGAGCTCTTTGGGGACAGACCTGGACGGCCTGGAGTTCGTCACCAGGGCTTGTCACGTCCCTCGGCTCCCACAGCACGCAGGCAGGCAGGCTAGCGGCACCATCCAGCCCTGCCTGCACCCCTCCGTCGCCCTGTCCCAGCTCCCTGCCCTGTGCCGGCTCTGGCACCAGTGCTCATCCCACTCGTCTAATCTCCCGCAGATCCTGATGACGTTCGAGAACTTGGCCGCCTGGGGCCGCTGTCTGTGTGCCGTGTGCCCATCCCCCACGACCATCGTCACCTCTGGGACCAGCGCCGTGGTGTGTGTGTGGGAACTCAGCATGGCCAAAGGTCGCACCACAGGCCTGCACCTCAAGCAGGTACAGTGCCTCTGCAGGTGGGGCGCCTTGGGCAGGTGTGGTGGCTCAGGGCAGGTGTAGTATCTTGGGCAGGTAGGGTGCCTCAGGCAGGTACGGTGCCCTAGCGTGCTCCAGCTCCCGAGCACTGAGAGCCCTGTCTCCCTTGGGAGCAGAGAGCACAGGAGACACTGAGGGCAGCACATGGCTCTGTGTCACTCAGGGGCACGGTTTCATGCCCTTGGATGGATTTAACAAGCTCACAGGGCCAGTGCCTCCATGGAGACCCACACCTCGGTGAGAGAGGCTGCTTACACGTGAGGGCCAGTGAAACTGGGGTTGTTTTTTTTTTTTTTGCACTAAGGGTCATGTTTGAACATTTGTCACGGGCACCTTTATGTGAATGGCCTCATTTTACCTCCTCAACAACCCTGTGTCCCCATAGCCTGTGGGATAATATAGGAATCATTATCATCCCCACTTCACTGGTGAAAAACCACGTGCAAGGAAGTTAAGTGACATGTCCAAGATCATAGAGCCAGAAAATGAAAGACTATCTCAGAACAGGGGTGGTTGTGGCGGAAGCAGAGGGAAGAGACCTGGAGGCAGACAACTCGTCTGGTCTTACCTCGCAAACCACGGCTGCTCGGAATAATAAACGGAGAGTGGAACCGGCTGCTTGCTTAACTCTGCACATTAACCATAATCTTGGAAAGCAGGTATTGCTAGTCCCACTTTTAGATAAGGAAACTGAGGCTCAGAAAGGTCAGGGTTGCCTTTTAATCTAGGTTTGTCTAACTCTAAGTCTAGTGCTTTCCCCTGTGTATGATTGAACTTGCTGGAGAATATCGCTAGGGGACATTTCCACCTCCAAAATGCAATTCACGTTTACATCTGTGTTTTAGTGAACCGTATAGCCCCAAAGTAACAAAAAAACGTTAACCATACAAGGCTCACCACTGACCAGATTTCCTAAACTCAACATGTTTCACTGGAACTGATTCTGGGTTTCTCTGGATGCTTTTCTAGTCACTCAAGTCTCCCCAGAGCCTGCCCTCGTCCCCCGGCACCACCCCCAGCACTCGCGTGGTGCACAGCGACAGGCACTCAGTAAACGTGAGGTGAAGGAATGAATGTGTCAGTGCTGAGGGAGCTGGTTAATCCTGCGGAGGCGGTGGCATCTGCTGAGAGGCAGCTATGTAGGTCAAGTGCAGGCTGCCTTCACCCAGACTCTCACGGGAAGTCCTCCCAAGCCAGCCTTGGAGCCCCCTGTCTTTTCACATCTTCACCTTCCTGACCTATGTGAAGAGACTGTGCACTACCATTACGGGTGTGGAGCATCCCCCTCCCCCAGGCATCACTCCGGGGACAGCAGGAGATCCAGCCCAACCCCAAAGCCACCTTGGGGAGCCGGGGAAGTGACCCACCCCCCATCGCCGCTCCAAGGTCCTGTTTAGTGGCGAAGATGCAGCGTAAAAACCCCGGTACTGACAGCATAAAACGTAATTTATCATCCTCTCCTAGTTATAAATCAAGGGAGAAAGGGTATCCCACAAGCTCTTGTTTCCTAAGCAAAACAAAACACTTTATCATTTACCTACAGAGGCTGACCTGGCCTTGGGGATCCCCCAGATGGGAAGCTGCTCAGAGAGGGAGGTCTGTCCCTGACTTGTAGACTTGTAGGCAGAGAAGTCATCATTAAATAGCTTCATTAACAGTTTAAGTGTTTCATTTCTAAAAATATTACAACATTGAAGACAAATTTCAAAGTTAAACAGTTTTCTATAATCCCTATAAAAGTTCTCATTGTTGCATACTGCCACCCCCAGATATACATATTTATACCATTCTGATCATTGTGTAGATATGTTGATTCTATTTTCACCCAGTGTATCAAATTGTTTCCGCTTTTCTACAGTCTCTGTAATTTACATTTCAATTGTTCCATATTATTCCATCTCCATAAAATTATATTTCAATTGTTTTATGTCAAGGCACCACAGTTTAATAAACCATTTCTTCTAAAACTAGACAGTTACATAGCTTCCAATTTTAACTGTTTTAAATAGTGCTTCAGAAAACATCTTATATAGATTGCTGTTTGCTTCTGATTAATGGTTTCCTTATAGTAGATTTCAAGAAGTGGAATTTCAGCACGGTGACATAACGCTTTCTATAATGGTTCTGTAGCTTTGCAGTGCCACCACAATTAATTAGGAATACCCACCTCACCACAACATATCCAGCATGGGGAATTATTTTCAGAGGGTTTTATTTTACTTTATTTTATTTATTTTTTGCTACTTGAGTTAGGTATAAGGTGATATAGTGGAGTTATTTTAATTGGCCGTGGAGAAAGGTATTATTCTGAGAAAACAGAAGAGACAATGGAGAACATTTAAAATCGCTGTCCTCCATCATTTTTCCCCAGGCCTTTCCAGATGGGGAGTGGTGCTGGCTGCCTCCAGGTGCTCTAGTTTCCTGGCTGGTGGGAGGCAACAGCCTTACGTAGGTGGACAGTGCCTGTGCGTGCAGTGGTCCCTCACTCTCCAGCGCCTCCCCTGCAGAAAGCCGGCAGCCCCGGCTCCAGTAACGGACAGCTCACACAGGCTCTGGGCTCACAGCCTCTGTCTCTGAATCCGCAGCACATACACCTGGGTCCCCTGGCGTGCACTCTCTGGACTGGTCCTATCCCCTGCGGTCAGAACTTAGCCATCAGGCATAGTTCGTTCTGGGAGGACCACCAGGAAGCTCCTGTCAAACCCTCTGCTTTCCTCTATTCATTTAGACAGTTTCCACTTCCCTAGTATGAATCCAACCTTCTTCCGTGGGTCACATCCAGAACCTTGCCAGCACCATCTGGTTGATGCCGTGTTAGGACCCATGGAGCACAAATGGGAATCTGTGGCAGAACTTTTAGTTGCTATGACCAGGCAAAGTGACAGCTTTGAAAAATGACGCTCAGCCTCATTGACCCAAATGAGTGAGTGGTGGACGGTCCTGGGGGTGGAGATTCACCACTAGGTGAGGCAGGGTAGTCACGTTTTAGAACACCACCTCCGCACTTCTCAGGCTGATTCCAGAGGACAGCAGGCACGTGTGTGCACGACAGCTCTCAGACCAGGCTTAGCTGGCAGCCTCTGGGACAGCTGTGATGGAAACTGTGCCGCTGCCAGCAGCAGTGGGCCTGGGGGTACCAGTGTGCCTGGCAGGCCTCCCCAGTGCCTCAGGAACGTGTGCCCAGGGAGCAAGACCTCTGGCCAGGTCTGGACACGTAACCATCCATAAGCCAAGCCAGACCCTGCACAGGCCAACCTCAGGGCCAAGACTGAGGCCCTGAGTCACCGGCTGCTAGGAAGCGAGACTGGATATGAACCCGGATCCTTTGGACTTGAAAAGTCAACACCTTTTAAACTATGACCTGACCTCCCTGCCTTCTTCCCAGTTTAGTTTCCAGGGGCATGTGTGTTTCTGAGGTTCCCTTAGTGTGATGCTCAAACTTGAGCATGCCTGAAAAATCCCTGGACAGCTTGTGAAAACCCAGGTTTCAGGGCCCCACTCCCAGAGTTTCTGATTCAGTAGATCTGGGTGGGACCAAGAATTCACATTTCTGACAAGTTCCCAGATGATGCTTGTGCTGCTGGCTGGGACCCCACACATTACAAGTCAGTGCCCTTTGCATATTAATAGCGGTGTGTGTTGCTTCTGGATGCAAGGTAGTGTAGGAGAGCACAGAGCATGAGGATGCTGCTGGTGTCTCTGTTTGGGTTATGATAAAAGGACTGCTGACTCTCCCCAGCTGAGTGTCAACCCTGGAAAGTGATGGTACTGAGAAGCCAGCCATTGACCCATGAACACACACACACACACACACACACACACACACACACACACCCCACAGACTTTGGAATCACTGAGTCACTCTGAGTCTCTGTTTCCTCATCTGGGGCCCAACAGTAAAAGGGAGAGTGGAACATCTCCCCAAGTAGCTGGGTTAAGGGTCCCTCGCATAACCTGTGGTTCCGTCCCCTGTCGCTAGGCCTTGTATGGACACACACAGGCTGTCACATGCCTGGCAGCATCGGTAACCTTCAGCCTCCTGGTGAGTGGCTCCCAAGACTGCTCATGTATCCTGTGGGACCTGGACCACCTCAGCCGTGTAGCCTGCCTGCCCACCCACAGGGAGAGCATATCTGCCGTTGCCATCAGCGATGTGTCGGTGAGGCCCCTCTTTCTCAAATGTCTGTGTCCTCAACATGTCCATGATTCTGCACGCTGGCGTGGTGGCCAGTGCCCCGAGAGGAAACCTAGGGGCAAAGACCACCCCAGAGTATTGAGAGACCCCAGATGTGTGGAACATTCTCTACACAGGCAGAGTAGAGCCATCAACAAGTCTCAATTTGGGTCTTGATTTTATTTTTTTGCTGCTTTATTTTTTTCCCTCAGGGGCTGGGGTAGTGGGAGGTGTCTGTTCTAACACAGGCGTCAGGGAGTTGGGGCAGGAAGTTGGCTTTGGTGAGAGATCTTCTGGGTTGCCTGACTAATTCAGCTAGCTGACTGCAAATCTGTGTTGACTCAGCAGGTGCCTCTGGTCTCCAAGGCAGGAAGTGCCTCTGCTTGTCCCTCCATGCTGGCTACCAAAGATAAGCCTGTCAGGAACGTGTGTGTGTGTGTGTGTGTGTGTGTGTGTGTGTGTGAGATAGACTAATACATATATATATATATATATATATATATATATGTGTATATATATATATCAGTGTATACATATATCAGTGTATACATATATCAGTGATATATATCAGTGTATACATATATCAGTGACATATACATATATCAGTGTATACATATATCAGTGACATATACATATATCAGTGTATACATATATCAGTGACATATACATATATCAGTGTATACATATATCAGTGATATATATCTATCTATCTCAGTGTGGAGCTTCTTCCACACTGGAATCCCCATCATAGGGTATAGGGTTTTCTGAGGATCCAGAGACTCTGCATCTGCTAATAGAAAAACCTAGGGGCCTGGAGCCTGGACAGACTGAGCAGGGGTACCACAGGAGGAGGAAGAGATGATGAAGGAGCCTCCTGGTGCTAATTTGGCTGAAAGTGGTGATCCAGATAGGCTTGGATCCAGGATGAATGTTAGATGGGCACACGGATGACGGTGGATGGATGATGGATGGATGGATGGATGGTGGGTGAACGGATGAATGGGTGCATATACTGGGGAAACCACCAAGCCCTGATCTGGGAGAAAATAAATTCATAAGGAATTATGTCCCCAGACCTCAGAGAAGACTGATATCAGGACCACAACTTGTTTAACTCAACTTGTCCTGGAGCTGGTTGAGTTCACCGAGTGCCTGCTGGGCCCCACGCTGGGTGCTTGGTAGAGATGTATCAGACATGGTCCCCGGCCTCAGGCAGACTCCACCAAACAATTCAGGAAAGGACATGATGGAGCCCAGCCCAGAGGGCTGCAGAGGGGCGTGGAGCTCCCTACATCCCTTCTGTGGTCAGGGCAGGTTCAAAGGCATGGCCCCAGATGGCTCTTGGGGTCCTTGGAGGGTCCTTGGTGGCAGTGACCGCTACTCTGTTGGGCACAAAATAGACAAGGACTTGAGAAGAAAACACTCTGGACATAAACATTTCGGAAGATGCAATGGGCAGATTTCTCCTCAGAAATTCCCCCTGGGGCGGGTGGGGGGAAGTTTGCCCCATTTTATGAGCCACATGCAGCCATTCAAACCTCTGTACCCTGCCCTCCACCAGGTGTCATCCAAAGCTGCTTCATGGGGACAGGGCTGGCCAGCCAGGTGTGGACCCTGTGTCCAGGCCAGGGGTGGTGTCCAGGCTGGGTCTTCTATGCCAGTCAGTACGCTGCCAGGGAGAGGGCTGTGGGAGGAGCCCAAAGGGTGAGCCAGCCGGTCTGAGCTGGGGAAAGCAGTATCCAAACACTTGACTGCAGTACGAAGAGAACCAGAAATGTACACTTGTGTGAAAACACAGACCTATGAGTCTGCTGGGAAGAAGTGGGTGTCTTCGGAGGTCTGGGAGTACCTTGGTTAGTCCTCAGAAGATGACAGGTTGAGGGTGCTTATGTGTACCAACCGAGTGGCTGGGCAGATGGGGAGGCAGCGACTCCTGCCTGAAGTGAAGCCCACTCTCACTGCTGCAGGGCACCATCGTCTCCTGTGCGGGAGCCCACTTGTCGCTGTGGAGTGTCAACGGACAACCCTTGGCCAGCATTACCACGGCCTGGGGCCCAGGAGGAGTCATAACCTGCTGCTGCGTGATGGAGGGGCCAGCATGGGACACGAGCCATGTCATCATCACAGGGAGTCAGGATGGCGTGGTCCGGGTAGGTGTGTCTTGGGCAGGATGAGGGCATGGTACAAGAAATGTGTTCATCTCCATTCTACCCACTTCCTCTAAGGGTCAAATCTGCAGGCTGCATTTAAGACCATCCCAGACCACGTCCCCACACAGCAAGTGAGGGCAAAGGCAAGGCTCTTTCCAGGCAAAAAGTAAATACATAAAATTATATAATAGATAAAATTATATAAAATTTCATACATACATATACTCATACAATGAAATAAATACTTACTGTCACAAGGTATAAAAGCTGAATGGTCAAATGCATAAGAACATAGGCCATTACTGAAAAGAGACATTTGGGCCATCCATTCATCCATCCATCCATCCACTAATCCATCCACCCATCCAACTATTTATCTCTCTACCTACTCATCCATCCATTCACTATTCCATTCATTCATCCATCCTTTCATTCTTCCATCCATCCTTCCACCTACCCATCTACCCACTTACATGTCCCTGCAACTATCCATCCATCTATCCACCTAACATTCATTGAACTCTGGCTCTGTACCAAGTTCCTACAAGCCGTAGGGGACACAGAGATTAATAATAAACAGGCCCTTGTCCTCAAGATGCTCACATTCTAGAAGAGAAGACAAACAGAAAATACATGAATATGGTTCATGCTATGACTGGGATAATCAAAGAGTGCCATGGATCCTCTGAGGAGGGCCATGGACAGAGAGATCATCAAGAAACCAAGAAGACAACGAAGGAGAAACACTGAGGTGGGAGGTGTAGCACGGAGAACAAAATACAGGTAATTTTTCCGAGACTGACAGGGAGGAGGAAGGCATGAATAAGATAAGGAATAATTAAGAGCCCTACTCAAGAAACTGGCACTTGAAATCCACAGTTTGTGAGACGAAATGTCAATTGAATGCCACTAGGTATTCAAGAAAATGCCCTTTGAATTCTCCACGCATTTGTGAAAGCTCACTGTGTGCCAGGACGGCTAAAACGCAGCCCTGTCCTCCCGGAGCCTCCACGCCCAAAGTCTCAGAATAATCATGGAGGTGATGCGTCAGGAAGCAGAATGAGTAGCGTGGTGGGGGTCCAAGGGGAGCATGGATTTATTTCCAGCAGAGAGCGGTGGCATTTCAGCGGAGCCCTGAGGATGAGGAGAGGTCGGGGCATATGGAGAAGGCCATGCAGGCCGGCGCACCAGCCTGCGTGCACAGGAGAGTTGACTGAGGGGAACCCCCCGAGAAATCTCCTAACAGGGCCCCATCCATCGGCTGGGAGGGCCAGGGTCGCTGCAGAGAGCAGGGTGTCCTGGGTTGGCCAAAACATGAGGAGGCAACGGAAGTCCGGGCTGGGTGGGTCGTGGTCGGCACTGTGGGTCAGTGAGAGGAGCCTGGGCGGCTGGGCAGCAGCTGCCTTTCCTTCGTGGGGCCCCCAGCGCAGGAGCGTGAGTCTTCCAGGGGCTCAGCCCTCGTCCGCTCAGCGCAGTAACTCCCGGGACGGCTTGGCACTGGGCTAGACCCGGCACGGCGCTCACAGCAGCATGTAAGTGGAGGCTGCTCGTTGTCCTGTGGGGACAGAAAGTCCAGGCTTGGCAAGTGGGACGCCGTCTCTGCTCAGCCTGAGGGCGCCCACTTCAGGCCTGGGGCCAAGAACCAGACACAGAGGACAGGAGGCCCTGCTGCTGAGTGGTGAGGGAGGCTTCCAGGGATGGTGGCAGACAGACAGGACGGCACTAGCTGAGTAAAATGATAGTAAGCTGGCTGCTGAGTCTCGTCCCTGTAGGTAAGGGGTTGGGGGAGATGCCCCATGACCCAGAGGTGGGGAGGGAACTCGCCCAGGCTACAGCTGTGCTCGGCCAAACCTCCGCACAGGGAAACTGAAGCCTAAGCAGGCTTTTCTCCCGAGAATATGGCAACATCAAAAGTGAAAGGGGGCCATGCCCCGCTTCCCTCAGGGTCCCCCAGGTGTGGAGGAGTGGATGGGCCCCGAGCCTGCAGACAGGTTCACTGCCCCAGCCCATGGCGTGTTCTCTGTTCTGGACAGATCTGGAAGACCGAGGAGCTGAAGATGTCTGTTCCCGAGCAGGCAGCGCCAGAGGGGCCCTGGGCTCCACCTCCAAGCCCCAGAGGTAACTGCTGTGCTAGTGATGCCTGTGGGGCGCCCTTGGCTTGCTCAGCCCTCCCTCCCCTCTCCTCTCCTTGACCCGAGGGCTGCAGCTCCATCCAGGCCTGCAGAGCCCAGGGAAGCCACCGAGTCTCTTGGGATGTTGCCAAGTCTGCAGGTGAGGAGCACGTTTCCCGAGAGCTGCTGGTGAAGTGTGAAGCGGTGTTTCAAAGCCTCCCTGAGTACCAGACTCATGCTGCAGGGATCAGCGAGCTCTGGGTTGCTTCTCGGGCGTGTGAACACTGGTGACGGTGGTTGTGGGGCTCCGGAGCCCCAGGAGGGGGACACACCCAGCAGGGCTTGGTTTGATGCTCTCCGTCTTCCTGGGTGACTCTTAAATGCCAAACTCCCCAGCCCAGGACTTGGATCCAGCTGGCTGTGGGCCTGGACTGCCAGGCTGCAGACAGGAGCAGGGACGGCTTTGCTGTGTCCCGGGGAGAGGAAGTGGTTCCATAGGCCCCGGTCTGCCCTGCTGATCCTGACTCAGCCCCGCTACTCTCCATGGCAAGTTCCCCAAAGTGGGTCTGAGGGTCATCTGCGTCAGCATCGCCCAGGAGGCTCATGGAACATTGAGATCCGGGACCTGTTCTCAACCCAACCTCAGGGAAAAGGTTGGAGGTGGTTAGAGTTCCCATGTCTAACAAGTCCCCAGGTGAGTGGTGGTGTCGCCGAAGTAAGAGAACCACCGTCCTGCAGCAGAGCCCTCTTTGGTTGTGGCAGCTGGGCCTGAAACAAGAAAATCCGTTCTCCCTTCTGCCATCATGGCCTCTGGCACCAGCACCACCATGGCCACCATCGCAGAGCTGTGAGGGAGAGAGGTGACCGTGAGCAGTGTCCACTGTGCACGCTTCCCGTGCATTCTCTTATTTCTCACGGCAACCCCACGAGGACGATACTACGATGACACCTGTGTGAGAAATAAGGAGACTGAGGCAAGGAGCAGTCCAGCAACTTGCCCAAAGTGACCCAGAAGCGCATTACTACTATCGTTCTCATTTCTGCCGCCAGAGTAGACACGCCCACTGCCAGAATGAGCTCAGCCGCCGGCACCAGCCCGTTCCCTCCAGGATGAGCGCAGGCACAAACCTCACCACCAAGGCCGTCACCTCCTCTTCTCACCTCCCTGGGGCCCCGCCATCACCTCCTCCAGTGCAGCCAAGCTTTCTCAGTTCTGTCTTCGTCAAAGGTTCTGGCCCAGAACTGAGACATCCTTCTTCGTGCCCACGATTCAAGAAAGCACGTTACCATGATGTGAGAGCTCTCCTGTCATCATGAGTCCTTCTGGTTTGCTCTGCATTTCAGGACCCACATCCACTAGAGAGAATTTTCCAGGTTGTGGAGGGTTGCCTTCTAAAGGGAGTAGCCATTTTTAGTTCATTTCTGAAATGTGCTCCGCACGTCCTTGATTCATTTAGTCACTGATTCATGGATTCTTTATTCACATAGGAGGGGCATTTGCTCAGCCCCTACTAGGTCCTGAGATCTACATGGGAATCCCTTTCTTCAAGATAACACCATCTGGAAGCCCTTGTCCACAACCTGGGCCAACCAGAGTGGTGACCCTACAAGAGTCTACAACCACTGTGGATTCAGTTCACTGGTGCTAAGATCTCTAGGGTCCTTTGGGACCACAAGGAATCAGCCCATCTTAGTGTAAAAAGAGACGCGTGAGGATTGCGCACTCTAGGGAACTCACGGCACTTCTTTGGAGAACAGGGAGCAAACTCTCTCCCCTGCCTCCACCCACTCAGCAAGTACGAGGTTCTTATCCTCTGCCTGTTCATGAAGAGATTCTGTGGCACACCTGCTTGAGAGCACACCACTTCAGTCTTGGGCTCAGCTACCCACTTCTGAAGCTTCCAAGCTCCCATAAGCTAAAGGTATTAGCTCAGCCCCTGGCTGACAAGTGGATGTCTGAGCAGGAATGCTGGTTGCGTGGGTGGGTGGATGAATGGTGGGACAGACAGACAAAGGGCACCTCAGAGCCATTCCGTTGGTTCTGGAAGTGCCGATGGATTCACGGGTTTCTACTCAGGATGGACAAGGTTGTGCTCATTGGGAATGGGGTCTCGTGAAATGAGAAGATGAAAATCAGGAAACAAGGCTCTAGACCCAGCTGCGTCTCCAGCAACCTCTTAGGCCCTCAATTTCATCAATAGAGGTACTTCCTGTACATCCTAACTCGTAGGAAGCAGATGACAGAAAGATAATAGACGTAGTCCAAGATCTACTCAACAAAATGTAGTTCATCATTATCATTTTCTTGGGCTACTAAGAGACTTCTCCCCTAACACACCAGCTGATGACATTAGGGGACTTACAAGATGGTGTCAGGTGGACAGGAGCCCCAGGCCCCCATCCTTCCCATGCTGTTTGTCCTGACCTGCCTGAGGTCACAGCTGTCAAGTAGAATTAACTGCCAGGGTTGCAGTTACAGTTCAAGGGAGGATTTGGATGAAATGACACAAGGGCACAGACACATTCATAAAACTCAGGCTGGGCCACCGCGTAGAGTTAGCAAATCCACGTGCAGGTTTACAGGCCTGAGCCACCGGAGGGCTTGTTGTTCTCATAATATTGCTTATAACTGTTTTGTTGGAAGGGGACCAGTACTGGGCCTGACACACAGATGTTTGCACGTCTCTTGGTGTGTCTATTACTGCATTCCTCAAATACCTTAAGGGGCAAGAAAGGAGTTCTTTGAGGGTATTGAGGATATTAAGGTTACTGCATTTGTGTGCAGATGTCATCTGATTTCTGCCTGGAATTCATTTATTTGTCATTTGCAGCAAGGACCAGCCCAGTTGAGTCCAATGTATTTTGGGAATCGCTCCACAGATTTGGCCTCAACCTGGTGCATAAAAAATGCTTTGGGAAAAGCTTGGTTTTGGGATTTTTGCACAAGCACAAAATGCACAGAGCTGCCTGCCACCCTGGGACAGCTGGGCAGCTGCACCACTCCTGCCCTGACTCCGACCAAGTGACTTTGCAGAGACAGACCCAGCTGACGTCTCTCCACCTCACCCTCCAAGAAGCAATTGCTGTCTGTCCCCAAATACAGTCATTAAAATGACTGAAGTAACAATCATGGAGTTATATCTTTTGAAAAAACGTTCTCTGCATTTAATTATTGGTTGTGGCGTGAGAGGATTTAGATAAGTTGATAATGCCGACTTTATGTAATTTATTTTTCCTAAGCAATTACGGGCTGCATTACATTCCTGGCAGCAAGGTATTGTGGGGCATCTTATTAAGCATAAAGCCAGTAAACACTGATGAACAATTTTGCTGAACTAGGCATGCGATTTAGAAAGCAATAATACACAAATCCAATTTGGTACACAATGGATACCGCAGCACGTCAGCACATGTAACTATCACAGCCTGCAAATTAAATTGGGACGGCCCTTTTTGCAACAGCACAGACCAAGATTAAATATATTTTCCCCCTCAATTTAACAAGTTGCTGACCACAAATACAAATATATGTGTATGTGTTTGTGGCCCTGCGTGTAGACGTACACATGCACGTGTGTGAAAACGCTTGGGTTTTCTAACTCCCCTCGCACACTCCTCACAGGTCACAGGTGGGAGAAGAATCTTGCCCTCTGCAGAGAGCTGGATGTCAGCGTTGCCTTGACAGGGAAGCCCAGCAAGGCCAGCTCTGCGGTGACAGCTCTGGCTGTGTCCAGGTAACGACGGGCTGTCTGCTCCCGGCCTCCGGCAGAGGGCGCTGTGCCACCCCTAGGAAAGCCCTGGCTGTTCTGCTCAGGCCTCCCTGGCCCTGGGAGGTGGCCTCGCTACGGGGACCCAGGGACCCAGAGGGGCCCAGCATATACAGCATACAGGCGAGGCGGCCGCGTAGGGCCCTGGGAAATGGTTTTTGACACACACATTCTTGCTCTTTCTCTCTCTCACTCTCTTGAATATCTATGAATTCATAAAGAAATCCAGGAGGTAAAAGTATATTGTTTTGTGATTTTATCCTAAAGAGGGACTTTTTTCCTGAGGTCCACTGCCAATTGTTAACATTTGGTTTAATGATTATCCTACATTACAGAAATGGCCTTTCAAGGGCTCTAAGCCAATGTGGAATAGACGTGTCAGATACGACGTTTGGCTACATTGTTTTATTTTTCACAATTACCCAGTGGCGGTGCTTACTGGCATTAGCCAATTCTACTCACTAGGAGTGTGGTCTCGGGGGGCCAGACCTTCAGGAGCCACTGTCCTTCCCTCCCTGCCCTGGAGGGGGCCATTTGGGGTCCGTGGTGGTGGGCATGCCGGGCTGAGGCGGGGTGGCTCAGGCTGGAGTCTGGGGGTAGGGACAGAAGGCCCTGAGCCCTAATTCTTTGCTGGAGAACTTGTCCTTCTACCCACCAGCCTGACCGCGTATCCGCTCGAGGGAGAAGTTCAGGGCCTCGCCCTCCTCCCTGGAGCCCTGCTCTCCGGGAGCATCCCCTCAGTGCTTTGCGAGCCACAAGCCTCCTAGTTCAAAGTTGTCCCCGGTTCAAAAGACTCTCCGGTGGGTCAGCTCCCCCCGCTTCGGGTGGAGGCCAGGTACAGGCTCCTGGGGTCCTGGACTGAAGCCCCACGTTGTGATGCCATGCGCGCAGGCTGGGATAAGCAGCGTGCACAGGCTTGCTCTAACATGCTTGTCTGTTCTTTCTCTTCCCAAGAAACCAGACCAAACTCCTGGTCGGCGATGAGAGGGGGAGAATATTCTGCTGGTCCGCAGAGGGTTAGGAGGCGAGAGCTGGTGGAGGCGCTGGCACGGCAGCCGTGTGCCCTGAGGGGCAGCAACACCAAGCAGAAGGCGCAGACTCAGTGCCAGGGGCGCCAAGGAAACCCCCAGCCTCCCTTCTGAAAGGTCCCCAAGGATGTGGCCGCTGGCCGCTAGAGCTACACACCCTGAACTTTGGCCTTGGATTGCACAGGGATGCACTTCTACAAAGCAGATACACGCGCCCATCGGGGCCCGTGAGCAGAGCACTGGAAAGCGTGGCGCGAGGGTGCTAACCGGCGCACGAAATCACACGTGACTCACTTTTCATAGGGCTTACTGCACTGGAAAAACACTGGGCCGCTTACTGGAAACTAATGGGAAAGACTGTATTGTTGTTATTTTACTAAAACAACTATTTTCCAAACACAAGAGGGCTCTTGAGTTTAAAATTTCCACCCTTTCCCACTGAGGTATTTGTAGCTCCGCACTTAGAAAGGCCTCAGGGACGCACAGCCCCCTTTCAGAGTGTCTCTCCGCCCCTCCAGCTCCCCCGGTGGAATCTGGCTCCTCCCGTGGTCTTGCTGTGCGGGGGGACCTTAGCGTCGGGAGCAGGGGCCCACACTCGAGGCCCAGCGGCCGTGGCTGGGCTCAGGCCACGGACGCAATGGCTGCCCACCGCAGGCGTAGGCCAGTCAGCTGGGAGGACACACCCTGCCTGGGGTGCCTGCTCCCACTCTGCACCCCACAAGCAGGTGGTGGGTCCCAGCTGGGCTCGGTCTTGGCAGGTTTTTCCAGGGACCTGTCCGTACAAGGTCAAGGGCCCCAGTCCACGTGCTGGTTTTGAGTTACAGCTCATCTTGCGAGAATCTGGACTGCCATGGGACTTTGGTTCTCCATCTGAAAGTACATGGCAGCGGCTAGTTAGCCCCTCTGAGGAATTCCAGTACCTTATGGTTCAGGCATTGGATACTGAAGGCATCACCCTCATTCTCACGTCTTCTCCTCACCCCCAGCCTTCTGGAAGCCTTGAAAGGAAATTCACCTGCCTCTTCAATGAAATCCAGCTAAGGTGGGCGTACAGAGATTTGGGGTGGCAACACTCCTTAGCTTTAACTCCCTTCCTGAGACTTTCCTTCTAGAGAATATCAATCTTTCCCATATTTCTCCAAGCCCTGCAGAGACCCTGTTGGGTGGCCCATCCCAATTTCGCTCAGACCTGGGGATGGCAAATAAATGGACTCAAGTGTCTTGTGGCCCAGGTCCTCTGGTCTCCAGGGGGGTAGTGAGTCAATGTAAAGATACATATTAAGAAAGTAGAGGCGGGGGCTTCCATGGTGGCGCAGTGGTTGAGAATCTGCCTGCTGGTGCAGGGGACACGGGTTCGAGCCCTGGTCTGGGAGGATCCCACGTGCCGCGGAGCAACTGGGCCCATGAGCCACAACTACTGAGCCTGCGCGTCTGGAGCCTGTGCTCTGCAACAAGAGAGGCCGCGATAGTGAGAGGCCCACGCACCGCAATGAAGAGTGGACCCCGTTTGCCACAACTAGAGAAAGCCCTGGCACAGAAACGAAGACCCAACACAGCAAAAATAAAATAAAAATTAATAAACTCCTACCCCCAACATCTTCTTAAAAAAAAAAAAAAAAGTAGAGGTGGTATGAACTATGTCAAAAATCGTGAGTGAGTGAGAGATAGTTAGGAGATAGTAATCTATCTGTCAACTTTGAGGTCTTTGCAAAGGGAAAGGAGGAGGAGGAGACTTGTCTCAAGTCCTGAGCACTCCTCCCTGGGTGAGAAGGGCAGGTGTCTGACCCTGGGGCCAAGGGTCATGTCACCTCCTGCATTGTCTGCATGTGCTGTTAGCAGACAGCCCATTTGCAATCCCCTAGTCAGTCTGGGGCTGCAGCAGAGGACCGTAAATTGAAGAGCAGAGTGCAGCCCTCCCCGGGAAGGCCAACAAGCCGGGTCATAAATATCAGGAGCCTGCTGTCATGTTTCAGGACGCAGCTCACGGCGTTCGCCCAGAGCGGAAAGGCCTGCTGGCCCAAAGGCTCTCTTGGGCTCATTCGTTCAACATTTCCTGAGCACCGCCTTTTGGTTCCCCAAATCACGGGAAAAATGGGGGTGGGGGATGGAGATCTTGCTGGGGTCTTGGAGCTAAGATGTTTGTGCAAACAAATGTGACCTGAAGTGGAAGGGAGACCTCACGTGCCCTAGGGAACGTCATTCTGGCTGTAGTCATTAGCTAGGGCGGCTGTAACAAAGTACCACAGGCCGGGGGTGGGGGGGGGGGGAGCAGTTTACACAACAGAAGTTTTCTCACAGTTCCGGAGGCCAGAAGTCTGAGAGGAACGTGTCTGCAGAGTTGGTTTATTCTGAGTCCTCCCTCGGCTCACAGATGGTTGCCTTCTCCCTGTGTCTTCGCGTGGTTTTCCCTTTGTACCTGTTTATGTCCAAATTTCCTCTTCTTCGAAGAACATAAGTCATATTGGATTACGGCTTATCTATATGGCCTCATTTTACCTTGATTACCACTTTAAAGATGTTATCTCCACATATGGCTAATTCTGAGGGCCTGGGGATGAGGACTTGAATTTGGCGGAAGACGTAGTTCAGCCCATGACACTGGCTGGAGGAAGTGACCCTGGAGCAAGACTTGGAAGGGCAGGTGGGTCTTGGCCTTGTGGAGGTGGACAGCAGCGTTTTATAGGACAGCGTGGGCGAAGGGACAGGGTGCGTCGGGCTGGTGGCAGAAAGAACGAGCAGGTGAAGATAGAAGGCAAGGTGGAGGCTGGAGGGAGGGGCGGCCGCCGCTCCGGGGCTGTGAGGCTGCAGGCAGGGGCTGGGGCAGGGCGAGCAGGAGTGAGGAGGCAGAGATGGACCCCCCACCCCCACCCCCACCCCAAGAGCTGCATCCCAGTGCCCAGCTCACGGGGGTGCTCCGCAAGCGCTGCTTCCGTCCGCGCATGTGTAGATGAGTGACTGAGCTGTGGTGGCAGGCGTTTCAGAGTTGGTGGTTCTGGGAGTGAGAAAAACAGCTCTGAGTGACGGCAGGTCCAGGCAGTGGCCCCTTCACGGGTGGGGTGAAGCAACAGGGAGCGAGGATCCGGGATGTGGCTGGGGAGGATGCCAGCATCCTGGGGTGAAAAGGTCGATGCCCTCCACAGAGCTGGAGCCGTGGAGCGTCCATGGGAGCAGGAGAGGCTGCAGGCAGAACGAACCCCGAGGAGGTGGCAGAGAAGGAGCCGGGGAGGCAGGGTCACCGTCGGCGCTGTGTCAGGGAAGGTTCGGGGGACTACCTGGTGGCAGCTCCTTCCTAGTGGCACTGAACTGAGAGCCTATGTTCCACCAAGACCAGCTCCCTGTTACCTAGAGGAGGGAAGCTGGGCGTGCAGATCCAGAGGGAAGCAGGGACACCCCGACCCTCGCTGCAGACCTGGCGCCCCGTGGGCTCCAGCGGGGTCAGAAGCAGAGTCTGCTGGGGTAACAAACAGAGTGGGCCTGGGATGGGGGGCAGGGAGAGAAGCCCCAGGCACAGCGGGAGTCCAGGGTGCGAAGGTCCTCGGCAACCTGGGTGATAGGAGACTCCTGCTGGCCTCAGTATTCCAGAAGTCAGCCAGCCTGGGGTCCCTGACGGTTGTCAGTGATGGAGGGAAGTTCCAGGACAGAGGCCCGAGGAGTGGGGAGGGAGAGCGGGCTGGGCACCAGGGCCCCCAACAGAGGGGCAGGCAGGGCAGAGGCCAGGCACACCGGCCAACTGGGCTGAAGTGCGAGGGCCCCGCAGATGCAGGCCTGCCAGCACCCCAAATCCAGCAGGGACAAGGGGCCCCCAGAGCAGGAGCTGTGCCAAGCTGTGCAGCGACCGCTCCGTATCTGGAGACCAGAATCTGAGGACGGGCACGCACAGTGAAGGTCACAGATGAGAGCTGCGCCCGGGCGCCAGGCAGCCTGAGCCCCGTTCCCAGTGTCCCCACTTCCTGCCAACTTCAGCCTCAGTTTCTGTATCTGGAAAATCAGGTTCCAGTGTCTACACAATGGCTTGTCACGAGAGTGAAATCCTACCTGTTTATTTGATGGAGGGATGAAGCAAACGACAGGCCGCCAGTCCCCGACATGATGTAATCTTTCAACACATCACTTGTTCATTCACTTACCAGTATCTTTTCTTGCTGAGCCAGGCCTTGTGCCAGGGCCCTGGGAACAGAGAGCCATTCTGCCCTTCCCCGGGGAGTCCCCTGCCCAGGCTGGGCAGAGGACAGAGAAAACATGACAGGAAGCACGTTTGCTCTCACTCCCAGAGGTTTATCAGGCTGAAGCCAGGTGCTCACACAGGAATGGCATTTCTTCGGGAACATCCTGGGAGGCAAGTCCGACTCTCAGGCTCTGGGGCTCAGTTAGAGCAGAAGCCACAGTCTTCGTGTTAAAAAAATAATCGCTTGGGTGGGCTGCAGAGTCCCCACTTGGAGGAGACATTCTGGAGTAGACAGAGACAGGACAGGCTGAGGATGGAGGTGTCTGCCCTCTGCTACCCACCCACCAAGAACAGGTGGCTTGGGAGTGGCCTCTGGGGTCAGGGACTCCCGTATTCTACTCACATTCACCAGCTCAGCCTGAGACAGCAGCCGTGCCCAGCTCTCACCCAGCTGAGCCTTCTTAATAACTTCTTAATAACTGTGACAACTTCCTAATAACTCCCGTGACAACTTCTTAATAACTGTGAGACCAGCCCCCAGCCCACCTCCACAAGCAATGCTGTAGCCACTGCTCCCGCCCTGGGAAAGTCTCAACTCTGTCACCGTCCCCAATAAAAGCTGCTCTCCGAGCCGTTCATCATGGCAACACTCCACATCCTCTGAGAGGCAGGGAAGAGGACCCAGTGCAACCGACATCCCTCTAATTGCAGAGAGGAAAGCAGGGCTTTCCAGTGGGGCTGGGAAAGCACCAGATCAGGATATGCACCCGAGTCCACCCTCAAGGAGATGGTTCTACATACTGTGGCCCCTGGGAAGGCTTAGGACGTGCCCACCTCACCACCTCGACAGGCCTGGGCTCACCTGGACATACTTGCAAGAAAAAAGTATTCGTTGTTTATTGGAAGTTCACATGTAACTGGGAGTCTTGTATTTGTATTTGTTAAGTCTGGTCACCCTGCTCCCTGGACCCCTTAGAGGCCGGGAAGGATGGTGCCCTGCCCAAGGGCCCAACACAACCTGCTGGTACTCGGTGTGTGATGGGTGAATCCCTTCTCCTGAGCAGACTGAAATTCAACAGTGGAAGCAGGTGGAGGGCTCACGTGCGGCTCGTTCTTCGTGCCACCAACCAAGTTTCCAGGGCCTCTGGGTCCCTCTGGCCCTCCCTTCTGGGGGATAGAGCCTCCTGCCCCATGCTGGCCCTCTGCTCTCATTCTTTTGTGCCCTGGCCTCCAAGGACAGCAGCCCAGGGCTCTGGAAGCCACTTGTGACAGGAACTGCCTCCCCCAAGCCCAGCCAGCAGCCAGAAGCCAAGTCATGAGAACCCGGTCCTGGGACCTACAGAGGACCTGGAGATTGGATTTGAGCATGTTAACATGCAGCCAAGGAGGGCACATTTGGGCAGGAAAAGACTCTTCATATGAAAATCCTGATGAAATTTGTTCAGCATAAAATCAAATCTCTCAAACCAAAATCAGTTTTGCTTCAGTAAGTTCTTGGGTACACATCACATGCCCCGACTGGACGGGTGTGTGTGTGTGTGTGTGTGTGTGTGTGTGTGTGTGTGTGTGTGTGTGTGTGTGTGTGTGTGTGTGTGTGTGTGTGTGTGTGTGTTGCTTCCATTGCCCTCTTGCAGGCTGCTGCCTACAGCACCTTCATAGTTTCTTAGGAAGTAGAAGGATTCTCCCAATTGTCTCCTTCCTCCAAATCTCTGAAAGCTCAGGGAATACTGTGTTGCCCTGGCTGAGATCTCTGCCCCTAAACTGGTTAATACAGACACAGCCCTTGAGCAAGACCCTTTACCGCCATTTGCCAGGAGTGCATCATTAGAGAAACACCCCTGCACAATGACTTGGAAGTGGTCCCTGCCCCCAGTGTCACTGGTGCTCAGCGAGGCTGAGAGGCACAAGTATGGGGTGCAAGCAGCAGGGCCAGTGGTGGGGGCCTCACGGGGCTGGAAGCGACCCTCACAGAGAAGCTGCAGCGGCGGAGTCCATGGGGATCAGACCTTGAGGGCACGAGATGCTCCCCGAGCAACTTCTTAAAATAACTGAGGGGTCCCATGTGGATGACCTGCCACTGTGCAATGGGGAGCACAGCCCATGAAAGTGGGGCATTCCCACTCCTCTTGAACAACAGGCTGAAGAAGCCTGGGGATCTTGGGGTCCCAGGGTACAAGCGTGAGCATCGCCCTCACCCGTGTGAGGGGCCTTGGTTCTTCAGGAGTCTGCAGTGACTGGGGGATTGGCCAGCTGTGCATCTGGCCCCTTTAGTCCTCAGGGCAGCCAGTAGTGATACCCCCAGCAGCCTAGGGAAGAGGGCACCCAGACTCCCAGTCTCTATACTGGTGACCTCTGAAGTTTTGAGACCATAGCAAGGTTACAAACTGTTGGTTTGGGGGACCAGGTAGAGTCTGTAGGTGCCTTCAGTTTGAGCCATGCACAAACACTAGTCATGTAAGAAAAATACCAGTTAAATAAGGTACCTCTCTAAGGAGAAAAAAAAAAAAAAACAACAGCGACCACCGAGTGAGGAAGGGGCCAGGGAGCATGGGAAGAGAAATATGAACCAGGGTGACCAAGACAGCCTCCCCAATAAGATGACACCTGAGAGCTGCAGCAGCAGGGGAGTGAGCACTGGGTGTCGGTGGGAGACGGTGGGGGGAGGTTATTCCAGCACACGGATGAGCACAGGCGCATCCCTGAAGAAGCAGCGTGCTGCTCTGAGAAACAGCAGGGAGGTGACTGTGATTTGGGGCACAGTGATGGAGAGTGTCAGGGACAGGGTCAGAGTGGAGATGAAGGGACGGTCATAGGAGCCTGTCACCCTGGGGCCAGGGGCTTTCAGGCTGCCTCTGCTCTGGAGAGTGGAGGGAAGCCTCTAAAAAAATGGCCACAGAAGGTACCAGTCTGGCCAGGTGTGGCCAGGTGATGCTGGCCTCACACCACCCACATCCTGGGAAGGTACCTCCTGCCTTTGACCTACGAGGCAGAGTGCCCGCCCCCCGCTCTCAGTGGCCCCGGCATCTCACATTCCTGGCAACTGTGCCTTGGAGTCTAGGCACAGGGCTGTGCCCATTAACCAACTGGGAGGCCCACGTCAAGCCTCCTCCCCACACGTGGCTGAGGCCTGGCCCCCGGCAGGGACCAGTCCTGTCTGCTCCAGAACACGCATCCTCGGCCGGGGAGAAATTCCAGCTGCCAGACTCCAGGCCGAGCCCAGGGCCCTGCACGGGGATCGCTGTGAAAAATAACAGAGATGGTGAGCTTGGCCATTTCCTGTACAACACATAATTAGGTTAGATAAGAAACTAGCTGTGTCTAAGTGCTATAAATGTCTATATTAAGCTATTTTGAAAGTGCTGAGCACTTTGACATTTGAGAGTTCAGAGTAATTGAGGTATTGAAATAAAATTGCTTCTGTTATTTAAAAGGTCATTATCGTCTGCAGCTAGATATAGGAGGACTATTTTCCACTCTAGTGAGCCGTTCTCCCTGGCACAATTAGTATCGCTTGAGCAGAGGCCGCTGGGGGACTCCCATCCGCAGCCCCCGCCAGAGGCCCAAGGTAGCTGTTAAGACACACGGAGCACGAGGAAAGCAGAGGAAAGCCTCCGTCACCCAGAATCACCACCGGCCCAGGGAGCGCCGTCACCGTCGACTCAGCACCTACTGTGTACTGGTCTCTGCATGGACGCTTTCTGTGCAATTTTGTCTCATCCTCACAAAAGGGCCTCAAGGACGCCCTTAGTGTCAGAACATTGCAGGCGAAGACTCGAGGCCGTCTGAAGGGAAGGGACAGAATGGTGGGCCGGGCAGGAGGCTAGCACTGTCCCCCATTCACTGAGCACTTAGCATGCTCTGGGAGGCTGCTAGCCCTTTCCTGTCCTGGCTTCTTTAAGCCTCGTAACCATCTCAGGACGAACCATCTCCATTTCACAGATGAGAAAACTGAGACTTGGAGAGGTTAAGAAACGAAACAGCAAGAAAGTGGCTGGAAAATGCTTCAAGTCTCAAGAATTTTAAGAATGTTGGACTTCCCTGGTGGTCCAGTGGTTAGGACTCCACGCTTCCACTGCAGGGGACACAGGTTTGATCCCCGGTCGGGGAAGCTCTGCATGCTGTGTGGTGCGGCCAGAAAATAAAAAAAAAAAAGTCACCCAGTGCCTAACCCTTCTACACTCCAGCCCCCCACGGCTCAGACGTGTCCTGACCCTCCTTCTGTCATGTCCTGCCCCTCCCCCAGCCTGTTGGACCGCGTGCCTTTAAGGTTCCTCTCAAAGAACAGAAATAAGAGTGGCCCCAGCTGAACTAGTTACATGGATGGATTCAGACCAACAGTTCCTGGGATGGAAACTCTGCTGAATGAGGGTGCTGGCCTATGGGGAGCATGCCACAGGCCTGAGACCTTCACCAGGCCCCTGAGTCTGTCCGTCCTCATGAGTCACATGGTGTTCCTGAGAGGATCCAAATTAGGAACAGACATCAAACTATGCTCAGCAAACATGACTGTTAGAAGGTTCCACCATAAAAAACGAAGATGGGAGCTTTCCTCCAATTCTCACTCAAGACACTTCCCCCCGCTCCCCCAACTGTTAAGGTAAATAAACAGAACATTCTTAACTACAAATTAGATACCTAAGTTAGTACTCAATTATATCCTTGGTGATCGTTGATTGAACATATCACAATTTCTACATGTCTCTCAAAGAGATCCTTGACTTCCAAAGGCATCTTCATCTCAATAGCAGGGGACTCACTGCTCTAGGGAATGGATAAACGGCAATAAGTCAGCACTTACAGGGCACTCCGTCTGTGTGAAGCCCTGTCCTGAGCAGTGGCGATCAGCCTCTTAAAAAAACGCATCCGGGCTTCCCTGGTGGCGCAGTGGTTGGGAGTCCGCCTGCCGATGCGGAGCACGCGGGTTCGTGCCCCGGTCCGGGAAGATCCCACATGCCATGGAGCGGCTGGGCCCGTGAGCCATGGCCGCTGAGCCTGCGCGTCCGGAGCCTGTGCTCTGCAGCGGGAGGGGCCACGACGGTGAGAGGCCCGCGTACCGCAAAAAAAAAAAAAAAAAAAGAAAAAAACGCATCCTTTGAAAGCATGGTCTCAAACAGATACCTGTACACTCAAATTCGTAGCAGCATCATTCACAGTAGCCCAAAGGTGGAGATAACCCAAATGTCCATCGATGGACGAATGGATAAACAAACTGATCTATACATACTACGGACTATTATTCAGCCTTAAAAAGGAAGGAAATTCTGACATATGCCATGATGTGGATGAACCTTGGGGACATGATGATGAGTGAAGTAAGCCAGTCGCAATATCCTGGACTCTCCAAATCGCCAGCATCACTACTCTTGCACTTTGAGGCCATTATTAAGTACAGTAAGGGTTACTTGAACACAAGCACGGCGATACTGACATTGCAACAGTTGATCTGATAACCGAGACGGCTACTAAGTGACTTACAGGCAGGATACTCTGGACAAAAGGATGATTCACATCCTGGGTGGGACAGAGCAGGACAGTGTGATATTTTATCACACTACTCAGAACAGCCTGCAATTTCAAACTTATGAATTGTTTATCTCTGGAATTTTCCATTCGGTATTTCAGGACCGCTGTTGACCACGGGTAACTGAAACTGCAGAAAGTAAAACTGCGGATAAGAGGGGGGATGACTGTAATCCATTTTACGTTTGCCTTACTTGGGTTCATTAGAAGTTCTGTTTTCCTCTGTTGCAAGATTTTTATGAGCTGCGGAGTCCCACGGAATTCCTCAGAGGAAAACTCAGCCGGGCTGGACGTTGCAAGCGGCAGGGCAGGTGGTGACGTGGCGTCACTGGGGTATGAGAGGCAACTTAACAGGGCAAGGAACAGGAGAAGGACGAGTGGGCAGGGGGTACAGGGAAGCAGCAGGAGATAGCCCTTCTTCTGCTAAATAGCAGGGAAGAGCTAGGGTGGCTGGAAATTAGACCAACCCCTGGGCTTTCCTCAGAGAGGGTTCTAAAAAAAAATATGTGTTGAATTTGGGGGAGAAACACAATACACCAGGAACACCCTTTGTAAAAATGTAAGCAACTCAACAAACATAAGCTACTCTCACAACCTTGCTCCAGAGCTGGGGTTTCATCTGGGGAAATAAAATATTGCTGAAGCCTCTATGCATTAGCCTGAAACTGTCTCATACAGAGGCCAGGTATCTTTCTAGGAAGTCGAGGACTTTTCCCCCAGGCCCAAGACCTCTGCTGTGGTCTTCTGATGGCGGTAGTTTCAGAGGCTGCTGGAGGGTCCTGAGACTGCCTCCTGGTCCATCCTGGTCCAGCGCTTCTCTGGGAAAATACACCAGCTCCTTCTGGTCCCACAGAAGAGGCACCTCTGCAGGTCCCCGAGGTGGTAGACACCCCAGGATTCCCGTCAAGCGTCCTCCCTCCCCCTGCTGGGCCGGACCACAGCCAGAGGGTGCTGGCAGCCACTGTGGCCTTGTCACCACCCCCAGACAAGTGTGTTATTTCATGCTGTTCTTTGACGGAAATTAGCGGAGGGGGCTGCCAGCAGGATAAATATAGCAGTGCCTTTCTGCTGAGCTGTGGAAGCTCTGGATGGTGTGGTCGGAGGCACGGCATCTGGATGCCTTTAGGGAGGAACAAAATTTATAGGAAAAAAAATCCGTTCCACATGGGTTGTTTTTTCGTTTTCAAAGAGCCTCCCCACTCCTTGGCTGTTATACCCTTTCTAAGTACTGAGAAGCAGGTGGGTACCAGGCCCTGTGACAGGCTGCAGGGACAGTGTGGTGACAAGGCACACAGGGACCTGCCCTTAGTGGCATTATTTCATTGCTCTGCTCACCAAGGCACAGCAGTCTGAGGAAGTACAACCGGCAGCCAGAGACCGATCTCAGGGCTCAGGGAGACTCTGGAGAGCTCTCTCTGCACGAGGCCTGGCGTTCACACGGGTCATATAAATACTAGCAGATGTTGTTATCCCCAGCTAAGCTGAGAACAAGCTGATGGGAGAGCCAGCCGGGGGGGCTAGACCCTCCCAGCTCAGCATGAGCACGAACACTCTCAGTCCTCGGCCTGCGGGGTGGCTCTCGCTGGGGGGCAGCCGCCTCTCTGTACCCTCCACATGCCTAGCCCTCCCCTGCTGTCATCCGAGGTGACTGTGAGCCCATCCCTGCCCTCTCTCCCAGAGAACTTATGCCACACGGGAAGACAGCTCTTTAAATCCTGTTGGCCCTGGCTCTTTTTCACATGAAGACACTGCAGGTCGGAGGGCTCAGATGGCTTCTCAAAGACACACAGCAATTAAAAGGCAGGCCCGGGATTTGGACCAGATCTGCCTCTAAATCCTATACTCACGCTACTGAGTGAGAAAAGCCAGGATTCCAGCAAAAGAAAAAAAACTGCGTGGGAAGAGAAAGAACACCAGACACGGAACTCATCTGGAGACTCTGATCCTGACTCTGGCGCCCAAGTCAGAGAGATGGCTTGGACGTATCTGCTGGGTTCATAGTCTGCTCGTGGTACACGACGCAAAGGATGACTTTACCTGTAAATGGAATGAAGGGGCAGGGAGAGACGAAAAGAGGGAGATGATGATAAGAAGAGATAGAGAGAGATTTGGGCCAAGATTGGATGGGGAAGGGCCTGTGTGGGCATGTAGAGGAGAGGCAGAGAAGCTGACAGAGACGGAGAGGGGAGGGGAGGTCCCTGTGAAGAAGGAGAGATGGAGGCCGAAGGTCCTCAAGTTCTCAGCGATGGCCACCAGGTGGCACTGTCTACCCCGAGTAGCCCGGCTACTACTACTAGTAGTCCAGGGCTGGCCTCAAGAGAGACGGAGGTGGGAGAAGAAGCCTGGGGGCGGCCACGGAAGGGGCAAGGAAACTGTCACCACCACAGCCGCGTCTGTTAACTCAGGAAGTCCCTAACCCGGAATGAATCCCTCACAACATCTCTTCTTGACAGTCATATGCCGTCAACAGTCAAGCTGGCCGTAAACAGAAGAGTTTGTAAATCAGCCAAGGTCTGTGTATTCACATAGCCATAAACCATGTGGACAGTTGTTTGCATAAATTCTCGATCTGTCAAAATCAAGAGAACAAATCCGAGACAAAAGTAACCAGGCCACCAAGCCCCCTTCCTCGGGGATGAGAGTGGAGAATTCCTCAATTAGGGACTTGAAGGTGGAGAACTCCCTGCAGAGTATCTTTTTGTTCTCTCTGCCATCCCTTGGGCATCCCAAATGATCCCTTTTATTGTAGCTTTTGCTCACTTCAGAATGGCCTCAGTTCCTCATGATAAAACAAGGTGATCTCAAGTGCTGGTTGTGAGGGAGGGCATGACGGGGTGGGATGTTCATGATGGTGGTCAGGATGGGACATTGGCTTCTGAGAAGTGAGAAGGATGCCTTGGGGGGACGGCTGGTGGGTAGACATGGAGCTCGGGAGAGGGGTCCAGTTGGAGCCGTGGATGCGGGGTCCTCAGGCTGCAGCTAAAGAGTGGTCAGAGACACAGGTGTGCATGCAAAGAGAGAGAGGGGACGGCACCTTAGAGAAAGCCATCCCTGAAGGGCTGAGTGGAGGAGAGGTGATTACGGGGTGGCCTAGGGGGCGCAACTGGGTAAGTCAGGGAAAGGACGCCTGTGTCAAATGCTAGAACACACGCTCCACAGTAGAGCCCGTGCTCAGCCACGATCCCCGAAGGCCCGGGGCAGAGCTGTGTTCAGGGACGGGGATGAAGGCAGCCAGTGGAGGCTGAGAGGCGAGAGGGGCAGAGGGAGCGTAGACTCTGGGTTATGGAGGGAAAGAGCGGAGGAGACCGCGTGGGAGGTGGGCCACTCAGCCTGAGAAATGCCTGTCACTCTGGAGACTGAGGGAGCAGCTGAAGGTACAAAACAAGAGCGGGGATACCTAGTGAAGGAGGCCCCTGAAAAGCCAGGAAACGGAATCCAGAAGACGTGGGAGGACGAGGAGGGGAGCGGAGCAAGACATTTTAAACGACTCCAAGTTGGCCACAGGCTGGGCCAGGTGCAGTCATGGTGCCCCCAACTGTGGTTCCCTGAGAACTGGGGACGCGCACGGGGGCTGAGGAAGGATAGGGACGGGGGGGATCCTGAAAGGGGAGGCTGGGCAGCCCTGATCCTTAGCTAGGCCAAAGACCAGCCCTGCAGCAGGCCAGGGTGGAAACAGGTAGGCTTCCTGGAGACAGAGCTTGACGGTGGGCGTGGGGCTTATGGGTGGGCTTCATGTATGTCCCTGGGCCGGAAGTCACTGGCTCTGCCACCAACTAGCAGGTCCTTTTCTGTCTCCTTCGTTTCCCCAGCTGCAAAGGGACCAGCTTCATCATGATGCTCTGGGGGACCTGGCAGTTAGGACCGTGGCAGAGAGTCTCTCAAAGGCCCATCTTTAGTGGCTCGTGGGCCCCTTTAGAAAACTGAAGACAGCGTCAGACTCTCAGATACGCAGTGCAAACTTCTGCATAAAAATCCCTGGGTGTGGGGCTTCCCTGGTGGCGCAGTGGTTGAGAGTCCGCCTGCCGATGCAGGGGACACAGGTTTGTGCCCCGGCCCGGGAAGATCCCACATGCCGCGGAGCGGCTGGGCCCGTAAGCCATGGCCGCTGAGCCTGCACGTCCGGAGCCTGTGCTCCACAACGGGAGAGGCCACAACAGTGAGAGGCCCGCGTACCGCAAAAAAAAAAAAAAAAAAAAATCCCTGGGTGTTTGTGGATTCCCTAAGATCCACCCGTATACCCAGGAACCTGAGGTTCTAATCATACTCTAGGAAGCAATCACACCCGATGCCCAACCAGCTAGAAACGTGTAATAAAGGGAAACAGAACGCTAGCTCTTTCGGCAGCAGCCACGGCCCACACACAGACCGGCTCCTAATGAGTCCTCCTGTTTGCTGACGGAGGACACTTGTAATAGAGTTTAATGTGGAAGAACAAGGTGCATTTAACCAAAGCTGTAAACATCTCTAATTCAATTTAAAACTATAGGGTGCAGTACGTTAACATTTAACAACCGGACACTCAATCGGCGTGAAGTTGGTTGAGCTGTGTTTATTAGAAAGCAGGCTCCAGATCATCTTTTATCAATGACAACAGAAGCAGAAGCCCTCCGTGGCAAGCCTCCCACCCCGCCCTACGCGTTAATTAAGTCTTCTCCAAGTCTTCCACCCTGTGGAAAGACACCGACTGCTTTGGAAAAAATCCCCTGAGCAGGGCAGACGTGCTCAGCACCAAAGTCTGTTAGGCTTGTGCACTCGGGGAACTGTTTGCCCCAGCAAAACAAATCTTTTTTAAAATGTGAAATGAACAATTAATTCAGAATGAGCAGCGGTTTAACCTCTATTCTACTTGACCGCTGCAGAGTTCACACTGCTGAGCCCCACCTCCTTTCAGAAACTCCCAGACACAGCTTTCTCCGACCATCTCCGACTCCTCTGAGCTTGCTCTGCTCTGGTCCCCGTCAGGCTCCTCGCCTGCTCTCCAGACCAGACTTGCGGGCAGGGGAGTACCCACCGCTCAGGCCCGGTACCTTCCCTCCTGGCTGAACTGCCTCTCTCTGGAGGAGTTTGCTCACTGCCAGGGCTTCAGCTGTGACCTATATTCTGAGGACACCCCCATCCCCCCGGGGTTCCAGATCCGCATTTCCCAACAGTTTACATCCTTGCTACTCCAAGTGTGCTCTGGGGACCAGAAGCATGGGCATCCCCTGGGAGCTTGTTAGAAACACAGACTCCCAGGGCCCACCCAGACTTCCTGAACCGCGAGCCACAGTTTAACAGAGACCCAGGTGATTCACGCACACGTTAAAGCTTAGGGAGAACTAGTCTATCCTATCCATCTGGACACTTCCCAGAGCCCAAATTCAGCAGGTCCAGGCTGAAGGCAGATCCTTCCTCCAAAACATGAAGTCCTTCTTTGTCTTCCAACCCAGCGAACAGCTTCTATCTGGTGTATGGGGTGGGGGTGGGGCGTGTTATGCTGGGTTGGGGGGAAGGTCAACATTCCCAGCAAGTGGCTGCCTCATCTTATAACAGGCTCCCTCCTGCCCAGGGATACTGGAAAGACAGGACGCTCTATGTGGAAGCCAGCCTAAACTTCAGGGCCAGCCAACACAAAAAGGCTCCCTCCGAGGTCCACATGACAGGGCTCGCCCTGTCAGGTCTCTACCCTGTGCCCTTCCCCTGTTGCCACCAGCATGGCTCAGTACTGCCAGGGTCCCTACTCCAAAACTGAGAGTCCCTCTCTTAGGAGAGCATCAGGCCTGAACCCTGATGGTCCCTCTCCATGGAGAAGGGCATCTTCGGAGCCCTGTGAGGGCCCCACTGAGTGAGAAACAGAGCGCAGCAGGAGCTCGTGGCTGCCAGTTCAGCTGCTGGATGTGATGGAAGTGGGCTCCTTGGATGGTACCCTCAGTAAAATTCTTTGCTTCCTGGGCTGGGAAACAGCTTTGATGCATACTGTATTAGTCAGAATTCTCTCCACTGCAATCTGACTAGCTTGAGCAAAACCAGGATTTAGATAGTAGGAGAAGTGGGTGGTTTATTGAATCGAAAGAAGATCTAAAGGAAAAAGAAGAGTCTGGGGGATCTTAGGGGCTGGGAGCTGGGATTCTGTGCTCCCAGGACCCTGTCCTCCCTGCTGCTTTCTCAGCATCTCCTTCATTCGCCAAGCCTTCTCCGCTTGGCAGGAGACGTCGCTGTAGGTGGTTCTGATAGGCGGCATCCCAGCTTAGCTGCCCAAGGGAAAGATGCTTTCTTTTTCCTGAGAATTCTGATCTGCCTAGACCCGGCCTCATGCACGCTTTGGCCCATTTTTTTGTGGCCTGGGGCATGAGTCCCATTCTTGGCCCGGCCTAGGTTGTAGTCATGCATGTCAGGGGCTGAGTGATGAACAAGGCCACGAGTAGTCCCTAAAAGCATCAACTGGTTTAGCGTTCTTATCCCAAGTGAGTCTTGGGCACATCAATGTGTGGGATGATGACTATGCGCTAAAAAATATGAAGTGCCCCATGTCATTTCCACACCAACAAATGTGAGGGGGAGGGTTAGGCTTGGCTTTTTCTTCTATGCCCTGCGAGCTAACAGAGACATGATGATTTCATGAAGAGGTGACCTTAAAGAAATCCCAGCCCTGTCCTCCTACCACAGCTGCTTTAGTTCAGGGCCTGGGGCTTTGACTCGGCAAGATGGTTGCATTCGGGGAATACCCCTTTCCCTCTCCTTTCCTCCTGTGAAGATTCTGCCATGCATGGCCTAGGCCGAAATCCACCACCAAATCTGAGAGTAGGTGCACTCTGCCTGCAAGTACCACTGCATTCCATTCTGCGCAATGGGTTCTTTGTTCTAACTTTACTTAGATGCACAGGCCATTTTCCATGTTGAAAACAGCTTGTCTATAGTTGTTCCCACAGATGCTTTATAGCAAAACAAACTGAAGAACTTTTCCTAATTTCTATTTGAATGATGTGTATTCCTTTACTTATCTTTAGAAATGTCAATGTACAGACTTAGTGGTGTATTTGATAGAAAACAAATAAGTAGACCCATTTTTAAGTTTATTACGACAATAATATCAAGGTTTCTCATCCCGAAGAAGCGGCAGGTGCAAGTCATCCATTGCTCCCAGTTCTGAGCAGGGCTTGGACAGTTTGCTTCTAAAGATAATAGTGGGACAAGCTCTGCTTAGATGTTGTCAAGAGCTTCCATGATTCCCTTGGGAAGCATTTTCAGTAGACAGTGATGGTCTTGCCGCCTCCTTTTATACCCTATGTCAGCAGGTCCCCCACTCACGCACCTCAGTGTGGATTTATGCAGCTATGACCAGAGTTTAGGACAGTCTGAATTGAATCACTGAATAGCAATGACTTGTTGGACTTAACCTACAGTTACCAGCTCTTCAAAGCTTGTGCTCTTCTTGGTGGAATGCATTCACTTCCATATGTGATGGCACGGAGCTCCCACTGAATTTAAGGGGGTGGGTTTGGGGGTGATCGAAGTTCAGTTCTGCAGAGGCCTGGAGATCTCCTACTCCATGGCCCTCTCCCCACCATCGCCTCTTCACACACCCCAACTCTCCACTCCCACCCGGCACTCCCAGGGCCCCACCAGTCCAAATAGGTCCTTGTGCAAATCAGGGAATCATCCTCCTTCCCCAAAACACCATATAACCATGTTCTGCCGGAAGACTGCCATGATAAAAATATGATAGGATGCCTAGGATAATTATGATATGAATGGTATACTAACCTTATATCCTCCTGTCCTAAAGAGATGCTCTGGGAAGTTCCTCCTCAAAAACTGCGCAGTTTATTCACTACCTTGGAAATCTGGCAGAGAGGGAGGGAATGAGACGCAGGTATAGGCTAGAGAGAATGACTTCCTCTTTGTAAAGTCAGGTTATTTTTGCTTCTGGAAAATCATTACCTGCTCCCGATTGATCCCTTTCCAGTAAACTATCATGGGTCTTTGGGAAAGTTACTGTAGAGCTAAGTTTACGGACAAATATTTACTTTTTAAAGTTATTGCAATGAGAGCCTTAAATAGTAAAGACATTTTCATTTTGAAAATATGGACTGGTTTTAGCATGTATGTTAACATAGTGTACTTGTATAGCTATTTATAGTGTCCAGAATCTTCCATTATCCCATTACAAGAATTCTATGAGAGGTTAACTCACCTTTGTATAAACATAGAGTCTGAGACAATTAGGGGATGAGAAACTCAACCAAGTTCACATGGCTGTACAGAGGGGCACAACTCACACTCAAGGTTGTGTTTAAAATATATAATTTACCATATATACACGGTCCATTACAAAGCCAAACAACTTCTGTAGTGTGCACTAAAAATCCACCCAGACCACACTCACACATCAAGAAGTGTGTCCTTAACAACACAGCTGATAGGATGACTCTGTACCAGAACGGATCCGCCTTCAGTGAGATCCTGGATGTCATATAGGCCCACAGAGCCACTTCTCCATGGATCTATTTGCCGTACACATCACTGCCTCCCAGCCAAGCTAATTAGAATTCACATGCAAAGCTGAGTCGGGCAAGGCACTTTATAACAGAAGCGTGTTCAGGACACAATTTTCCAGCCCTGCTTATACTTCCTACTCTCCTACCATTGGGGAACCAGGCAAAAGACTATGCTCTCACACGAGTGGACATTCAATTAGAGTTGGTAACCTCGGCACACTTCCAAGAGGTCCCCTTCTTCCATCTGTCAATCGATGGCAAACCCCCGGCTCCTTTGGAAAAGGGTGAGTGAGAACTTCTTGGAGAATATAAGTCTCTATACCAGGATAAGCCCCCCTGCCAAAGGGGTGGAAGCCCTTCAGAATGAAAGATGTTCTACTTGTCCAGTGGCCGTGGGTGATAGTGGGTAGAGAAACGGGCACTGGGGTATCCAGATAGTTCACTGTCAGCTTAGATGTCAGACTGCCTCACAGTCTGTCTCTCTGCCCTTGAATCACCAGAGTCAGTGCATCTATTTAAAACAAGAGATGCTATCTTGAGTGACCGCTTGCAATAAGCACTTTACACCGCTCTGGGTGCCCTGGCAATGTTATCTGATCCTTTGAAAACCAATTAGTACATATCTACCATCTCACACTTGGGCCTATAATGGCATTTCCTCTAGCTATATACTATGAGCTTGATATCACAGATACAGGAAGGGTACAAGATTAAAATTCAGATTAAAAATTATAAAACCCAGAGAAACAAGAAGAAACATGAAGGGGTTTGGCTCAGCAGAAAATCTCCTTGGATGGTCTCAGAATCAAGAGCCCTCACCGCTCAGGACTCAGACCCAGAAAATCTTGTTCTGGGAGATTTGTCCAAGGGCTGCAGCCCCTGCTCTTTTGCAGAGAGGAGCCTTGTACCTCTCCGAAGGCACCTGGGATGCCGTTGGAATGGGGCTCCCACCATGCAGAAGGCACAAGTGAAAATACAAAAATAAGGACTTTGTATCCAAGGTTTCATAAATAACTGGGGTGGCGGATATTAAATACGATGCAGAGTTACAGTTTGTTCTCCTCAAAGAGGATCTGGGCATAGACGGTGCTGGTGGGAATGCCTTTGGCAGCCTGGTGGGGCTTGATCAGCTCCAGCTCAGCATAGGTCAAGCTCTCTTCGGCAATCTTTGGCTATAAGACAAAACACAACACAATTTGAGCTGACTGCCGGGAGTTCAACATCACACATACATTCATCAGGCATGTATTTTCATAGCACTTTGGGGATTCAAAGGGAAACAAATGGACAAAAAATTTAAAAGGAAATGTAAAACCTAAATAACATAAGATAGATCTTGTTATCTTATACAGAACACTATGTCTTGCAAAAAACACTATGATTTATTTTTTAGTTGTCACAGAATACTAACAAAAAATTGATTAAACATGAGGCCACAAAGTAAACTTTAATTCTGAAAAGTAAAAATAATGTAACTACAGTCTCTCATCAAAAGGATAAACTAGAGGTAGAGACAGAAACAAAAAGTCCCAAAAATTGACAACAAAACTAGAATGCTACCATCTAGAAGTTTTAAGTGACTTAACCTGTATAAAACTGAAATTTCAGCATATCTTGAAAATAATGATGAAGATATTACATGCCAGAACCTAAAGAATGTAGTACTCAGAGAAAAATCATATCCTTAAATATCTATATTAAACAACATGAATTAAATGGATCAAGCATCCAACTGAAGTTAGGAAAAAAAAAAAAGAACAAATTAAAGAAAAGCAGAAGGAAGAATGAAAAAAATAAACACTAGACTGTGTAAGTCAGAAAACAGAAATCAGAAAACAGAAAACAGTAGAATAAACAAAAATATCCAAAAGCTTGTGCTTGAAAAACACCAATGAAACAAACAAAAAAATGAATCAAGATAAAAAGGGAAAAAGCAAAAATGAATCAAATAGGAAATAAGAAAGGAGGTATAATAAAATGAAAGAAGTTTTAAAACTTCAACTTTGTTCAGCGTATTGCAAAAACCTTGAAATACAGGATAAAATGAGTACTAGTCCAGAAAAATATAAATTATGAACATTAGCTCCAGAAAATGTCAATGTACTAACTACCATCAAAAATAAAGAATGATGGGCTTCCCTGGTGGCGCAGTGGTTGAGAGTCCACCTGCCGATGCAGGGGACACGGGTTCGTGTCCCGGTCTGGGAAGATCCCACATGCCACGGAGCGGCTGCACCCGTGAGCCATGGCTGCTGAGCCTGCGTGTCCAGAGCCTGTGCTCCACAACGGGAGAAGCCACAACAGTGAGAGGCCCACGTACCGAAAAAAAAAAAAAAAAAAAAAAAAAAAAGAATGAAAAGAAAGGAACAGAGGAAGGAAGGTCAGAAGGCAGGGAAGAAAATATTGTCAAAAGCACCAGGCACAGGCAGTTTGATAAGAGAATTTCTAAGAGAGATTCCCTTAAGGAACAGACAATTCCAATATAATTAAACTGACGCAGAGCATTACAAAAAAGGAAAAACTTCACATATTTTAGAACAATTTCATGTATTAGTATAAATTAGCATAAATCAGATTTACTCAGAGACTATGAAAAGGCACACTAAAGATAGATAATCATGTTCAAGTTGACTTTTTTTCCAGGAATGCAAAGATGATTCAATATTAGAAAAATCTATTAATATAATTCACAGTAGTAACAGAGAGAAAAACCATATGGTTATCTCTATAGATGCTGGAGAGGCATTTAATAAAAATTTTAAAATTTTTGTTAAAAATAATTCTTGATGGGCTTCCCTGGTGGTGCAGTGGTTGAGGGTCCACCTGCCGATGCAGGGGACATGGGTTCGTGCCCCGGTCCGGGAAGATCCCACGTGCCGCAGAGCAGCTGGGCCCCTGAGCCATGGCCGCTGAGCCTGCGCGTCCGGAGCCTGTGCTCCGCAACGGGAGAGACCACAACAGTGAGAGGCACGCGTACCGCAAAAAAAAAAAAAAAAAAAAAAAAAAAAAAAAATTCTTGATAATGTAGTCATAGATTTTTTTTCTTTAATTAAGAAACATTATTAAAATAAAGAATAATTGGTGATCCAACTTCAGTCATATTAAAAATAAAGCTGCTATAATTAAAACACTGTGGTATCAACAAATGAATAGACCTCAGTGAGACTGATGAAAACATTCAGAAATTAACCCAAATATTATTTTTCAATAAACGGTGTTGGGATACTCGGGTAGCCATTTGAAAAAAATCATATCCTTTATGTCATTCTTTACATTAGATAAATTCCAGATGAATTAAAATTTTAATATGGAAACTGAACTCATAAAAGTGTTAGAAGAATGTGTGGGGAAATTTTCAAAAATAATCTCAGCACATGGAAGGTGTTTCAAAGTCTAACACAAAATCCAGGAGGAACAAAAAAAAGATATGTAAATTTTCATGCTGTATATTGCAGAATATTCTCTAAATAAAGTCAAAGGACAATCGAAAACATGAGCAAAATATTTGCAACTCATATGAAAGGGCCTTACAATTTAACAAAGATAATGGCCAACAGTCCATTAGAAAATTAAGCAAAGAACAAGAGACAGGACCAGAGAGTGCACAGGAAGAGAAACACAAAGGCTCTTACACATATTAAGTGTGACTCAACCTCTCTCAAAATCAGACAAGAGAGATTTAAAATCACTTAGACGTCAGTTTTTGTCTTTCAAGTTGACAAACAAACTAAAAGTTTTCCAAAAGAAACAGAAAGAAACAGGTCCTCTTGTATATTGTTGGTGGAAGTGTTTATTGGTACAAGCAAAAAACTGCAAACACTTCAGTGGACGTCAATAGGAGCCTGATGCATTCATAATGGAGTATCCGGCACAGTCTTTAAAAAGAATGATGGAGCTGTATGTGTACACTGTATGTTTTCCTATCATTTGTGTAGTGTATGGGAGTATATATACATGTATATATGTTATATACTCAGAAAACCCTTGGAACTCGCCTGGAAGTCAAGAACCTGGTCTCCAAGGTTCCCTCTGGGGAAGTAAATCGGGTGGCTGGAGAGAGACTCAACCTTTATTGTAGACATTTGTTGGTACCTTTCAAATTTTCTAGACGGTACATTATTTAAACAGCACATTAATTAATTTTAATTCACAATTAGAAAAATAAAAGCTGGTCACTAATTTATAGTCGTAAAAGACACATCACTTTCATTTAAGCAGCCCTGCTTTTGTTTTTTGGCTGCTTTGGCTGTGTTGTCATTGTTTTATTTTTTATTTTGGGGGCTATACCTTGGTTAACTCACCAGAATTCAGGACAAATAAATCGTACACATTCGATTTAAGTTTCTTAAAAAGTATGCCAAAAGCAAAAAGCCTCTTTTCTTTTTTTTTTTTTTCGGTACACGGACCTCTCACTGCTGTGGCCTCTCCCGCTGCGGAGCACAGGCTCCAGACGCGCAGGCTCAGCGGCCATGGCTCACGGGCCCAGCGGCTCCGCGGCATGTGGGACCCTCCCGGACCGGGGCACGAACCTGCGTCCCCTGCATCAGCAGGCGGACTCCCAACCGCTGCGCCACCAGGGAAGCCCGCCTCTTTTCTTTTGAGATAAAGCATCACACTAGAGGACAGGGAGCAAGAGACAAAGAGAGAATGTAAAGAACTCCTTACGGCCAGTACTGACTGGTCAGGAGCGACCGCCGAGCGACCTTCAAAATTGTCTGGCCCTTTTTAAATTTCAACGTTAAGGACAATTATAGGGATCAGAACCTCCTGCTTGTCTTTTGATACCAAAAATCTTTACGTTGTTTCTTAGTCATCCATATCTTACCAGCCAACAAAAATACCATTTACATCTTGCCTTTCGGTTTAATTACATTTCACATTATAACGATTCCATTTAGAAATGCCATGTGTCCTCAAATAAGCACACAAAAGCCAACTCATGTAAATTTTAGAACCAAGATTTATGAAATCATATTGTCCAGGTGTTTTATTACATTACTTTGAAATTGCATTGTTTTCTAGCGTAGATTATCTGTTTATTCTTAAGTTATTCCATTACGTTTGGATATGAAAAATAACACTAGCTTTCTCAATACAGGTCACCAGGCTGGCTTGGCTGATGTGTTGTTTTCATACATTTTTATGATGTTCCTATAGTAAACATAATTTAATAAAGCCAAAGCACACTAAATAAATAATTGCATCTAGAAAAGCAATAAAAACAAATAAAATTAGTACTTTCATAAGTGGAAAGGTACTTCAATTACTGCTACAAGCAACAACCCACCATAAAATGTGTAGAATCATTTCCCTTATGCATATTTCTGGAATATAATAATTTGATTGAAGATATGAGGCAGCACACAGGAGGCTCTGAATTGTGAAGTGTATACAGTTTCCAACAGGAGATGCATAATATTAGCCCTTGGCACCTTTAAAGAACGTATTGTTTTCCTGGCATGCATCCTTGGCTATCCCCATCAACCATGTTCTTAATTACATTTCCCAGCTTGTTTAACTAGAAATAAATTCCTAACAGCCACTGAAATGGGCAAAATGTGGACTCCTCACCAGTTTTCACCCAGCTACCTTTCTTTGCACTGACGCTTTAGTGGAAGGTTTAGGTGCATTAAGAAGTAGCTTAGAGGGGCTTCCCTGGTGGCGCAGTGGTTGAGAGTCCGCCTGCCAATGCAGGGGACACAGGTTCGTGCCCCGGTCCGGGAAGATCCCACATGCCGCGGAGCGGCTGGGCCCGTGAGCCATGGCCGCTGAGCCTGCACATCCAGTGCCTGTGCTCCGCAATGGGAGAGGCCACAACAGTGAGAGGCCCGCGTACCGCAAAAAAAAAAAAAAAAAAAAGAAGTAGCTTAGAGAAAATTAATGGCGTTATCAGTGAGACCAGGTAAGACTGTAGAACTGGTAGTAAAACTGGGAGCCAGGAGCAGAATGTAAAGGTTAAAGTGGGCAATTGCAATGAGGCAGAGGCAGGGTGAGGGACCTGCTGCAGGGCCCCACCTGTATGTCAGGTGATGTCCACCATCTTGCCAACACAAACCTGTTTGGATTTAAGATAAGGAATCACTCCTAATGCGTATGGCAATTCAAGAACTGGAGTACAGTGAATGGGTCTCCGAAGATGAATCAAGACATACTTCTGTTAGTTCCCTGACAGCTTCTGGCCCTCAAATGACCCTCTCTTCAAGCCCCCGTCCTGTTCCTGGTGGTGCAGGAAGTACGTGCGGCATCAGCACTCAAGAAGACCAAGTTTAATACCCTTGAACTGGCTGTTCACAAACACGCCTGCAGCAGCTCTCGACTGCACTGGAAAACACAAAGGAAGCTGTGGAAGGTACGGCTTCCAGGCCTCAGACATGAGCTTTACACTTAGGTCTGCTGTTGCTGTGTTCCCGGAAACAGGAGGGGGCTGGGGACCAACAGCTGGAAGTTCTGGTAGGGTCCTTTAGAAGAGGCTCCAGAACTTTCTAAACATGTGAGAAGCAATAGTGCCATTTCCTCTTTCCCAGGACCGTTTGGTTTTACTTTCTTTTCCCTTTCACCCAGCCTGAAGAGACTCCTGGTCCATTTCTCCTTCTATTCCTCCAACAGAGGCCTGGTATTTGTGTCAACTGCTTGGAGTCTCGTAGGTTCTAAACCCCTTTGTTTTATGTGCCTTTAATCTCACTTTTCATACATTTCCTCCTAGTCATGAAGAATCCACTCCCTAGTCTGGAATGGGATTCTATGAGCAAGGGGGGGGTGGAGGTTCGGATGTAGACACGTGTCACTGCACCCAAGGAAGGTGAGAATAAAAGGAAATGCTCCCGGTTCAGTGAAAGTGCTCACGGCAAGGAGGTGAGGAGAGAGGCCGTCACCCGGTGGCTGCCTGCAGAGCGTGGGTGCAGGAGGAATTGGGTCAAATGCCAGCTGTGGGACCTTGGGCCAGTTCCATCACTGGCACTCAAGGACCTACCCTGCCGATGTAAATGAAGATTTAAATGAGATGATGTATGGAATGATTCTGGCACCACTGGGCCTACCCCAGAGAAGAGGCTAAACGCGTGCCTGCTGAAAGAATAAATGTTCTGGTGTCATCATTCTTCTCTAGAGTGTCAGCTCAAATATCCATTTGTGTACCTTCTGAGATCTTCATGAGTTACCAACAACTATGTGAACTAAGTAGTCCTGGATATCTTCTGACACATAAGGAAGAGATTCTAGGAAATTAGTTGTTATGGGCTGAATTGTGTCCCTGCAAAATTCATATGTTGAAGCCCTTACCTGCAATAGCCCAGAATGTGACTATATCTGGAATCAGGGTTTTTAAAGAGGTAATTCAGGTAAAATGAGGTCATTAGAGCGGGCCCTAATCCGAGATGACTTGTGTCCTTGTAAGAAGAGGACATTAGGACTCATATACATACAGAGAGAAGACCATGTAAAGATACAGGGAGAAGATGGCCCTTTACCAGCCAAGGCAAGAGGCCTCAGAAGAAACTAGCCCTGCAGACAACTTGATCTCAGACTTCCAGCCTCCAGAACTGTGAGGAATATTTGTTTAAGCCACCCAATCTATGGTACTTTGTCTGACAGCTGAGCAGACCGATAGATTAGTCAGGATGGGGACAGAAGAGAAGGGAAGAGGGAATGGGCTGCCTTAGTGGGAGAGGACTGGGGTGTGTGCATATAAGTCACTGCATTTTATGTCAACATGGGAGGAGAGCCGTCCTCTCCCCCTATTCGGTGAGGAGCAACATTGGAATAAAGAGGCTCTAGGACTCTCTCATATGGCACAACTCCCACCCCCCAAGACACACACACACACACCTCCCACCCCCGCAGTCCTGCCCCCCACGGCGAAGCTGGACCCAGGGCTGCAACAGACCTAGCTGCATTGCTGGGCCATATACCTATTCGCTTTTAGGAAACATGGGATGGGGATGCTGGCATTTATATCCTGCTAAGAAGGGCGCTTGGCTCCGGCCATGAGAAGGAGGCTACTGCAGGCAGCAACCGAGGCCCAGGCACGGCTGCCTCCATGTGAATAATGGGCTGCAAGACAGTCTTGCCCTCTGAACTGAATCCAGGGCACAGACAGAGCCCACGCTTATCCTCATCTTTACAACTGAGCAAACAGAGCTCTGAGTGTGGAGCAGTCAGCTTTATCGAATCAGGTTGCTTTTGCCCGAATCCCCGTGCACCCGCCTGCCCCTCCCCAGCTCTCCCTGAAGCCACTGCTTTTGCTGCCATTTCTCATGCAGCTGATATAAGGAGGAGCAAACCTCAGGAAAAGACTTGGACGAGGTTTAGCGAGTGTTGAGTAGAAGACAGATGGAAATCCCACAGAAAAGGGCTCCTTGATCCAGGGAAGTGATAATACATCTGTGCGCTCAGACCTTCTTGGGCAAGGTGTCTTGTCTCTTCCCAGTGAAACATAAATGGAATTAATTTTGAGACTCGTGGCAAAAAGAATGGAAACCAGGCTCCACATGCTCAAGATGGGGAGCCTCTTGGTCTCAGGAAACCAAGGCCCCGAGGTTTAGGTAACTGAGGGTTGAAATTCACTCCATGCTCAGCTTTCCCAACAGTGCTGGAGAGCCCTTCTGCAATGTCTATTCAGAAGGGGCACTCTTCTATAATCTACCTAGAAGTGTCATATGCAGTAGCAGTGGCCCCAGCCTATGCCCAGATATCTTGTTGTAAAAGACAAATAAATGAAAATGATTCAAAATAAAATGAAATACATAAAATAAACGATGATTTTGGAAATTCCTACTCCCAGGGCTAAGTGGAAGTGGCTAGATGGTGTGGGGCAGCGACCTGTGATCTCCGGTAGCTCTCAGCAATCATGGCAGCCTGGAGTCTGCTGCCTCTGGTACGGAGAAAGAGGACCCAGCCCACTGTGGGTGTAGGATTGGGTGGGGCTCAGGATATGGGTGTCAACACGAGCCAGAAGCAGGGCTAGATTTATTCTTTCACAGTACCTTCCTCTCGGATCTTTCTGGTGTGTTGTTTGGAATATCAAAGAAGTTCTTTAGCAATACGTGTTGTAGGTTGCAAGCCCCCAAGGGAAGGCACTGATATACTTTGGACATCCTGCCACTGCTAAGAGTGCCAAGGCTTATGCTCTAGATGCAAACTATCCCACGTGACTTGCTTTCAATCTTCCTCCCAGGTTCCCCTCCTGTAACGTCCCAAGCAGGCGAGGGGAGCTCAGGTTTCAATTTATGCTGGATCCCTCGGCATGGCATTCCCTCTCCCCTCATACACAAGGTGGACCCCTCCTTCTTCAACACCCAACCAAGCCCTCGGTGAGGCCTCCCGGACACTATCTTTGGCCACATCTTCCTCCACACCCCTGCCCAACCTTGTGAGGTCTTCTGAGATTGCACCGGGATCCACCATGACACATGCTCCCTCTCTCTCTCTCTCTAATAATAGTAATCATCAAACTGCTCACTGGCCAAAGAATGAAGAGATTTTATAATAAATTCTTATTTATTTATTTACATAAATAAATATTTAAACCTTTCTAAGCATGCTCCTGCGCTATGTTCTCCAACACAGGCAACACCCCATAACCCCCCAGCCCACAGGTTCACGCACGCACCGTGCACCCCCAGCCCTAGGATTACAGATCTACTCACACCTCTCACTATGCCTTCCAGGGACACCAAGGAGATTTTTATTTCACTTTTTAATTCAATTTCCTTAAAAGACATGCAGTAAAAGTGACTTTTTAGGGGGATCGTTGTATGCGTCTGAACACAAGTACAGGTTTCTGGGCCCAGGACACAGGACAGTCCCATCACATGCCCTCACGCTTTCCTCTGAGGTCATGTCCTCCCTCCAACCTGACCATGAGGGGCAACCTGCTCTGTGTTCTGTCACTATGGTTTTCTCTCTTAGAGAATGTCATATGAAAGGCATCATACAGTGTGTAACCTTGTGGGATCAGCTTTTTTCTCTCAGCATAATTCCCTCACATTTCATCCAAGTGGCTGCGTGTATCAACAGTTTGCTCCTTTCGATTGTAGGGAGTATTACATGGTGTGTCACATGCCACGCTTTGCTTATACGTTCACCTGCTGAAGAACATTTGGGTCGTTTTAAGTTTTTGGTGGTTATGAATCGAGTTGCTATAAATATTCTTGGCAGGCTTGTGTGTCATGTGTCATTACTCCAGGGTAAACACCCAGGAAGGGGGTTGCTGGGTTGCATGAAAAGCACGTTGAACTTCAAAAGAAACTGTCATACTACCTGTCCGAAGCGTCTACACCGTTCTTCCCTCCCTCCAGCGATATCTGAGTTTTAATTGCTCTGCATACAGGACGGCACGTGGTGTTGCCCGTGTTTTTTACTTTAGCCCTTCGAGTAGGTGCTAGTGATCCAGTAATTACTATTTCAGTGTCCCCGAGGGACTCACCAATTCTAGACTTGCACTCAAGTTCTCACTGACGGCCACTGAGCCAGATTAAATGCCCACACAGCACGACATCCCCTCAGAAGAACTGGGAAAGGATTATCACACAGACCAGTTTTCTGATGCGGTGATGGAATCTTCTGGACGCCAGGCGTAACAAAGTGAGTATGCAAGTTTCAAAGTCTGAAACACCATGTCTCCCATTCCCTATCCTTCTGTTCTGCCAGTGAGGAGACGCTGCTACAGCAGACGACGGCCTCCAGGCTGGACCTCCCACTTCTCATTTAAGCCCCACTTACCCCCAGTTTTAGGGTGATGATTATGGGACATATATCTATGGGGAAGGATTTACTGGATAAAACTAGCACCAGAAAAGTCGACCCCCAAAAGGCAGAAGTTGTGTAACTCTTGGGAACACACCTCACTTCGAGCTCCTAACTGGAAGTTTCTTGAGTGTTTCATTTTGTAGGTGTGTTTCTGGGATTCAAGCCAAGAATGAACTTTCCTACTAGGACAGAGAGAGATTTAACATTCTATGCAGACTCCTGCAAAACAACACTTTTTCACAGAGATCACAGTTGGACGTGCGAGTTGAATTAAATTGCAGGAATAAAAGAAAAATGCAATTGCAGCCACTGCAAGTTCTCCAATGTCAGAAGTTCAATTGGGTAATACCATTACCACAGCAACAGATCAATAACTAGGACATGGGATGTTTATGCTAACGTCACCTTAGAGTTCAAAAATGTGATTGCACTTCTACTGAGTTGCACGATCAGGAATCTATTTACCCAAGAGAGAATTACATATTATCCATATTATCAAGGGCAGACTTCCTCTTCCCCCTTTGAGATAAGTGCTCATTTTTTATTCAACAGAGGAGTACCTGCTAAAACAAACTCTCGCCTCCCAATATCCGTACACATGCAACTATGGCCACTGGGGTGAGGAATGCTGTGCATTCAGTGAAGCTCTATCTAATGGAGGGCCCTCAATGGATACCTGTAGGTCCCAACTCAGGAAAGAAAACTGTTGTGGTCCTTATATGTCCTGTAAGAATCAACATGCCTTGGAAATGAACTTGACTTAATTTTGAGTTCCAAAGGTCTGCTGACTGTTTATGTTTATATGTTTATTTATATTTAAACATATTATAGAAAAAGTAGAGTTCCCTACTATGCACATTAAATTAAAATAAAGAATCAAACTGAACAAACGAGACACCTTTCCAAGACAGAGATGTTAAACTGTGGTATGAAGGACACAATCCAGAAGTGACTTTGGGAGGCGACAGAGGATGGGGGTTGAGAAGTGGTCCTTCCGAGACAGAACTCAGGAAATGTCCACTAATCTTCACCAACTCAGTCAATCCTCACATACCAGCCCTGAGGTATGCGAGGTGGAGCCAACGGCCATGCCCACTTTACAGAGGGGCAAACAGGCTTTAAAAGGCAGACACATCACTCACAGTCCTGCAGCCATTTCTGGATGGGGTCTGGACTCAGGGCCAGGCAGGCCTGCCCAGAATCCACCCTCTGCTCATGGGCAGTGCCCCACACTTACAAGTACAGGGTCAGCCGCAGTGACTAAGGCTTTGGTGTGGACGCCTGGTACCCAGGTGAGCCAACCAGGCAGACAGCAGACCTTGAAATCCCAAGGGGGAAAAGAGTAACCTTCCAAAGACAAGGGGGAAGCTTCACTGGCACAAGTCTCAGGAGAGTGTGTTTTCAGAACAGGTCTGCACTGCTCAGTGGGCAGGTGAGCTCCAGCTAAAGGGGAAGTGGGGCAAAGAGAGCTGCCCCGTGCTCATGAGAGGCGTGGCTTGGTGTGGAGGGACAGAGTACTTGAGGGTGCGGCTCCAAGAGCAGACACGTGGTGCTGACGCTGACGAGAGGATGATGAAGGAGGAGGGAATCCCTTCAGGTGATCACTTGTCTCACTCCACAGTCTCACCCACAAAGGACTCTTAACCTCCAAGGACGGAGCAAGCGTGCCTCTTACCAGCATGGGATGGAAGTGACAAGGGTGTAGGCTCTGCTTTGGCCAGACTGTGTGTGAGGTGGCAAGAGACCCTTGATTAGAGGTGCCCATTGAACAGGCAGAAATGTGAAGCCAAGTGTCAATGGGGTAGGACTGGAAAATCCAGGGGAATTTTCCGAGGTACCCGCTGGAGCCACATGCCAGGTCTGCTCTCACTGTCTCCTTGGGGCTGAGGTCAGTGGTCCAATGGGACCTCTCCCTCAGAGCTGGGAGCTGGAATCCAGCTGCATTCTCACAGCCAGCAGGCAGCTGTGACTGCTGACTTAGATGCATCTTGACAATCTGAGCCAGGACCCAGAGACCAGGAGCCTTCGTTTCTGTGCACGGAGATAGAGGCACTCTCTGAGGCCCACTTCCTTTGTTGTTTCAGCCATCTATAAGCCTTGCAATTATATCTGCCTACCTCACACCCAGCTTCCCTTCCACATGGTTACTCGGTGACTAATGGCCAATAACCCAGGGTTCTCTAGGACTCTGGAAGGCTTAGAAAGTCTCTGTAACTCAGCAGAGAAGCCTTGGATGGAGATGAAGATTTTAAAGTCTTATCCAGGCGTGTTGGCACCTTGGGTTGGATGAAGTCATTCGGAAATCATGAGCTGAGCAAATTCACATCATGCTCCTGAATCTGGAGAATTCAAAGGCTGTTTAGCAAAGTGCATTACCAGAATGAATCTGACATGACGGAAAGTCACATGCCCCTGGCTAATTGCTCTGAGGACAGACAGAAGTGACCAGCTTTAGAAAGTGCTGAAGCTTTGCACTGAAAGGCCTGAGGCATTACAAGTCATCAGACAGATGGATATCTCTAGATTTCACCAACATATGTTTTGGAAGCTAAAATGTGATTATAGATAACGCTCTTGGGGAGGGTCCTGATACATGAAACTTTTCACAGTGGCACAGTGAGAGCTCCATGATCTAATACAGTCACGTATTTTCTCTTCCCCATGGACCATAGATGTATGTTTTCCCAGCTGCCTTCCAAAATTACTTTTCCTGGCAGTATTATTCAAGAGAATGCTTATGCTTTGAAAAAGAAAGTGTTTGGTTACCTACTACATAGGAGTCCACTCTGAGAGTCTTCAGTCTTGAACACTCTTGATCTTCTAATCAACTGCAATCTTTAACACTTTTCTAGATTCATCGGATTGGACAAGGGTCTGTCTAGGGGTACTTAAGAGCATGGACTCTCGGAGACTGAAAGACTGCTATTTACCGGCTGTGTGACCTTAGGTAAGTTACTTAACCACTCTGTGCCTCTGTTTCCTCATCAGAGGCACGGGATTCATAAAGTGGGATTAATAATAGTACCGATCCCATGGGGTTATTTTGAGGATTAAATGCATTAATATATGTAATGTACTTAGAAAATTGTCTGGTAGCTCAACAGTAAATGCTACACAAGGGCTCAACTATGACTACAACTTTTATCATAGAAACGAACAAGTGTTGCTTTAACAATTTCCCTTTGAAATATTTAGAGGCAGAGAACTGAAGATATTCAGAGGTCATTTGGAAAACATCATGTACCAGATGCTGCTGGATGCCACTGGACCTCAGAAACCAAGGCAAAGAAATGGGAGGCTTGGGCTCAACAGCTAGCAAGCGACAGAGCCAGCCCAGAGCTGGCCTATAACCACACCACTCAGGTCCATGGGAGTGGTGACTTTGTCAAACTTATCCATTGCTGCACCCAGTAGTGTGCAGGGATATTGCCGAGCAACTGGCCCTCCAAGAAGAAAACTCTCTTTTGTAGCATTTGCTGATTTACATGTGTAAATCCTCCCGCAATGGCTGATTTCAAGATGCCGAAGAGATCTGCTTTCTCTAGTGGATAGGAGTGGGCTGGGGCACGCCATTGTTTATAACTTAGCTCCTAGGAAGATACCTGACCCAGGTGCTACCTGGCACACAGGAGTTACTCAATGTTCATTTTTAAATGAATGAGTGAATGAATGAATAACACAAAATGAAAGAAAACCAGTCTGACACTCATTAAAAACTGTTCTGTGGATATCCTTGGTCCCAGGAATGTAGGGAGGGGATGCTCTCAGAAATTATGGGCAGAACCATGGGACTCATTTCTCTTTCAGCCTATCTAGGGTTTCCATGAGGACAGTCTACTGAGAAGTAGGATGCCTGGGTTCTACTACTTGGAATCATATAAAATTTGCATATGGCTTTCAACTTTATGGTTTTAAAGACAGATGATAGATAGATAGATGACAGATAGATAGATAGATAGAAAGATATTCTACACTGGGGAGGGTATGAGGAAATGTTCACTCTCATCCTTTGCTGGTGGGAGAATAAAATAAGAAAACACTTTTGGAAGGTAATTGGGCAGAATCTATCAAAATTGAAAATGCAGATATACTTTCCCATCGTAATCCCATTTCTAAAAATCTCTCCTATAGAAACACCATTAAGCAAATTTGTATTTGAAAGGATATTCACTAGAGCACTGATCCAAAGAGTTAGAAATTAGAGTTGGGACTGATTAAAGAAACAATGATGCCATAACACTTTGCAGTCATGAGAAGAATGGGGTAGATCTATATGTACTGATACGGAAATATGAGCCTGATATATTGTTAATGAGAAGACAATTCAACGTGTGAATGTTTTGTTTAGGATTGTTTTTAGGGAACACACAGAAATGGATTTGTCATAATCCGTGGACAGGACCTACAATGACTGTGGGCCAACTGTATATACACTTTGGGAATATACACATATATATGGATTTAAGTTTACATGTACATAGAAAAATACTTAGAAGAATATAAGCCAATCTCCTAACAGAAGCCACCTATTAGGAGGCCCAAGGAAGAATTTTACTTTCTGTTTTAACAAATAGAGATCCTGAATTGCCAGCCTTACTCCTGCACCCCACGCAGAATTACTATTACAGCTTTCATCATGAAAACCCATCCAGTAAAGTCAGGACAGAAAACACCCTCGACCCAGTGGCCTAGGACTTTACTGAGTGCTTTTGATGAGAGGCAGCAGACCCCAGAGTCCAGCGAGGAAGAAGAGGGACTGGGGGCCAAGTACCTGGTCAGATCCAGCTCTGCCAGGTCCATGGGAGTGGTGACTTTGTGGGAGGGGAGTTTGTGCTGGTCTTACTTCCCTATGCCTCCCCTGCCTCATCTATGAGATGGACACATTACAACGCATAGGTCAGAGTCATCCCAATGTCCATGTTGGTAAACACTGGGATAGTGCCTGCATGGGCAAGTGCCATCAAAGTGAAGTGTGTGTACCATCACCATCATCACCTTCATCATCACCATCATCACCGTCATCACCATCATCACCTTCATCATCACCATCATCACCTTCATCATCACCATCATCACCGTCATCATCACCATCATCACCGTCATCACCATCATCACCACCACCATCATCATCGCCATCACAATCACCATCATCACCACCAGCATTATGTTCTAGACACAATGTACAGGCAAGCATTAGGAGCAAATACAAAATAGTAGGAGGTATGCTAGCTTATTTGTTGGATTCATATGCAATATGGGCAATGGGCACATATGATTGAATTCATAGTTCGTATTCATCATCTTTCTATGCACACTGTAATCTTAATTCACAAGACTGTGTCTTATTGCATCACATGTACTTGTTGGAATTTATAAATTCAGCTTTAGGAACTTATAATAATAAATGAGAATTGAATCTGGCTAGGGAAACAAAATCCCCTCAATGTACCATTAGTTTGTCATGAACTCAGAGTTTCACATAGAAATTTTCTTCCTGATATTCTGGATGCCCGCCGTGATGTTACCGATAGGTTGATGATGTTTTTCTTCCTTTTCTTTTTTTCCAAAATGGTGCTTCATTTCTAGTATTCTCTATTTGAGACTGAAAAAGTCTTTTAAAAACAACTCTGGGGCTTCCCTGGTGGCGCAGTGGTTGAGAGTCCGCCTGCCGATGCAGGGGATACGGGTTCGTGCCCCGGCCCGGGAAGATCCCACATGCCGCGGAGCGGCTGGGCCCGTGAGCCATGGCCGCTGAGCCTGCGCGTCCGGAGCCTGTGCTCCGCAACGGGAGAGGACACAGCAGTGAGAGGCCTGCGTACCGCAAAAAAAAAAATGAAGTTTTAAATGAAATAGGCTTTTAAAAAAAAAAATCAAATGTGAGCACAAATGATATTGTTCCAGGAGATTACAAAAATAAAATAGAGTGAAAAAGTTTAAAAAAAAATTTCCCAGCAGTGCAATGATCCCAGCAATGAAGTGCCCAATAAAGGCAGCAAATCAGCTGAGCCGAGATGCAAAACAAGCTACCGCTCTGAAGGGACATTCCCTGCAGACACACAGAGATGGCCCTGCCCCAGAGTGGGCCCAGGACCCCCGGGAGCAGGGTGGGCCTGTGCAACCAGCCAGGGTCACTCAGGGGACTGGACCCGCTGGGCTTCCGGGCCTGCCTCCAGCCTGGACCATCCTCGGGCCCAGCTCACCCCTCTGCTGCCTGTTCACCTTTGTCAGGGGGCTCCAAGGCTCCTGTCCCCATAGCGCCTCGTACACTGCCTGTCCACACTGAGTGGGAGACTGCAACATGATCCAAGGGAATCTGTGACGCAGCAAGTTGGAGGAACACAGCTCCAAGGTAGTCAATTCCGAAATCACGTCCCTCCTGAAAGCACAAAGCCACGCTACCCTTCTAGAACAGGGCAAGGCAGACTCCCTCTGCATCACTTCTAGAGGAGTCCTGTCATCTCCCAAAAGGGGGTTCCCAAGGAGTGCTTAAGGTGCTACCAGTCTTAAAAGACTCCTGAAAGTAACGGCTTCACCTGGCCCTTTGTTAATAGCATCAGAGCCTCAACCAACCTCCACTGGCCTGTGGTGAAGCTGAGAAGCTTCCAGCCCTGTAGCTGCTTTTAGAGAGCGTGAAGCACAGAGGGGCCTCGGCATGGACCTCGTGGCCTGCGGGGAAGTGACGGCCCTGCATCAGGGCTGAGTCTCTAATATGAGATGTTCCCACTGCCACTTTGGGGAGGCCTGATCTCGCCTCCTTGGTGATCACATCCCACTTACGAAAGGCCCAGCCACCTGCCCTCCCCCGACTGAAGGAAGCCCATGAAACGAAATGACTTCTGTTTTCCCGACTCTCATCCCTTCCGAAGCCCGGGCATCTATTCTTCCCTCCAGTTGACACACATAACTCCCCGTGACAATAATGGGATGTGCATGTGTACCGAGGGGGGCATAGAATTTTTATCTCTGTAAAAATGGTACTAGCGTGGTACAAGCAAAGTTTTTGTTTTCTTCCCAAGGCTTTTACTTGGGGAGATATATTGTTCATGTGCTTGTGGGTTTTTCCTTCTTTTTAATTTTAAATCGAGATTATGGACATATTTTATGCAGGTTAATATATTCTTTTCATGCAAAATTTAACTGAAACCAGTGCTAGCACACTTAACGACAACAAGAGAAATTCTTCAGCTTATTATAAACATCCTTCAAGAAACCTGAAATGCGTGTCCTCTGGAAATAATTTTGCTGGGATTTGGGTTATTATTAAAATCCTCTCAGAATTCTATCACTGGTGTCTAATGTGCCTCAAAGCCCTTTTCTGCTACTGATCAGAGAAAAAACTCTTTTTGGACTTGCAAGTACACTGTCGATAGTGAAAACTGAACTGGAAGAGGGGGCTTCTCTCCTGACACCAGGCAAACACTCAATAGGGCTGGCATCTCAGTCCTGGGCTGACCACTGGGTGCAAGGCCCACTCCTAAGACAGGTTCCCTTCAACTATGATGGAATGAACCTCGTCCCTCTGTTTTAAGTGCTCTGATCTTTCAGATTCCATGAGAGGAGGCAGGTTTACTGCAGACTTTAAACTCAAGGGAATCCCAGACAAGAAGGTCTTGGTCACACATTCCCTACGTGTCAGAATTCTCTACCTGTGACTGTGAGGGGTCCTAGGAGATCATAGGACAGGGCTACACACAGCTGAGACGGGGATGAGCTATCCAGGAAAGGTTTACAGGAATGAAAGGGAGTCACAATACCCTTTAGAAGCAGATTCTCATGTTTAATTCTCTCTTTGTGGATAAGTAAGAAAACCCACCATTCTCCTAAGTGGGCTGAACTGTCTCACTAAAATGTAAATACAACTGTCTCCGGAGGTGGCCGGGGATGACTCTGTCCCGCCAGCCATGACCTAACCAGAGCTGGCTACTGTTTTTTAAGTTACTTAGAGCTGCACTTCTTAAACTTTAATGTTCACCAGATTCATCTGGAACCTTACTGAATTGCAGATTCTAATTCAGTAAGTCTAGGGTGGGGCCTGAGCTTCCATGTTTCCAACAAGCTCCCAGGCAATGCCCAGGCTGCTGGTCCGTGGACCTCACGTTGAGCAGTGAGGACTTAGAGCTCCTATCTCAGATCTCTGCCCTCAATTGTTCATTCATTCCACATCTAGTCTGCAGATCCCAGGTCACCCACTGGGGACAGAGTGATGGGCAGGTTGTAGATGACTTTAAAACTAATGCTAATCAAAATTTAAAACTTCTGGGCATCAAAGGACATAGCAACAAAGTGCAAAGGCAACCTACAGAATGGATGAAAATACTTGCAAATTGTATATCCAAAAGGGGTTAATATCCAGAATATATACAGAACTTCTATAAACACAACAACAAAACACGAGCAATCTGATTTTAAAATGGGGGAAAGACTTGAATAGACATTTCTCCAAAGAAGATATACAAATGGCCAACAGGCACAGGAAAAGATGCTCAACATCACTAATCATTATGGAAATGCAAATCAAAACCACAATGAGATACCATCTCACACCCATTAGGCTGGCTACTATATTAAAAAACAAAACAGAAAATAACAAGTGTCGGTAAGGATATAGAGAAACAGAACCCTTGTGCACTGTTGGTGGGAATGTAAAATCATGCAGCCACTATGGAAAAGAGTGTAGCAGTTCCTCAAAAAATTAAACAGAGAACTACCATGTGATCCAGGGATTCCACTTCTAGGTACATATCCAAAATATCTGAATGCAGGGACTCAAAGAGATATTTGCACATCCATATTCACAGCAGTATTATTCATTGGCTTGTCATTTTCACCTGGAGTCTGAGGGTCTGCTGGGAGTTGGCATGTGCGGTTGAGGGAGATGGAGCCTACAAAGCACCTAGCAGGGGGGTTGGCACACAGTAGGTGCTCAGTAAATGAGGGTTCTCGCTTTTTGCCAATGAGTCAGTGGAGGTGGCAGGCAGGTTGTTTCCTTGGGGTGAGTATGTGTCAGTATCACTCTGGAAAGAGCAGCTGGGTGACTGAGGGGCTCTGTGGCCTGTGACCACTCCAGGAAGGATGCTTTTATGGATTTTGTGGCAAAATGCAACAATTACAGAATTAAACACCTAAACTGGTACCAGACCCCAAAGAAAAGATGTTGCCAAATTATTTTCTAAATTACCCACTAAGGCCTGTGTGAGTCGACAAGTAGCTATTGACTTTAGTTTCGGCTGCCATCAAGACTTATTGCTGTGAGAGAGAAATATTGACCAAATTGAGACCAAGGTCAATGCTGGCCTCCTGGGAAAATAAATCTTAATATTAACCAAAAACTGCAGACGCTAGGCCTGGTATTTTTGACTCTAAACTGCTGGTCAGACGGAGGTCCACTCAAAGTCAGCTCTTTACTTCACTGTGTATTGTTATAGGTGCAAACTGGTCTCCAAATTGACTCATTTCTGGAAAATCTGGTATAAAAATTTCAAGCTTTTTCGTATCTTAAAAGATCAAAGGACAATTGGTATTTAAGAACTGTCATGGGTGATATTTCCACAAAACAAAGAATCCATTTTGAAGTGCAGATAAGTGCCCCAACTTACTTTCTGTGAAAATTAAGAATTTCCTATGTTGGATCTCCATCCAGAGGGGCATACCAGCTCAAACAAACAAACAAAAACTCAACCGTAAAAACTTGCAATTAAGACCAGTTATTTTTGAAAATGCTGTTGAATCTACTTTGTTTATAAGTGGCCCCAAATTGCTTAAGGCAAACTGCTTTTATAGCTGTGGACTCAAAAAAGTTGTCCGTTCAAGGCTGCTGACACTGCCCCATCTACTGGGTCAGCAGCACTGTCTTCATGGGAGATGAAACACTACCCCCTGTGGGTTGTAGGAACTCGCTTTTCTGAAACAGAGTGTTTGTGTGTCCTCACAGGCAAATCTGGGAGTGGGGGGACTTATTGTGAGATGACATGCAAAATATGTCCATGTGGTCCATGACATGCAAAATGCGAATATGATGACATGCAAAAAGTGCTTTTTCTTATATATCCCTGGGATATATCAATGGAATGTCAATAAAGAGCGGTTTCTGTTGTTACCAGGGATAAAAGATTGGATTAGAAACAAGAGGCCCTGAGCAACTTAGAACGTAAGATGGGGGAAATTTACAAAGTATAATCATTCTTGAGGTTGTTGATGAATATCAGGATTAAGAATAAAAGATCTGGAAAAGATACACACGCAGATGTGCAGTGATATGGACAGCCGGGAGAGAGTGAACTCAGACTATCTGGGGAAACTGACCTCAACGGATGGGATGAAGGATGTTCCAAGGAAAGCTGATAGTTTTAGCCTTTGTGTTCAATTGAGTTTCCCAAAGTCTACTGAATGACCAGAAATCTATTAAAATCAGCAAAAACTCCGCTGCTACATTTGAGGACAAGACAGTGTAGTCAACAGAGCAGAACTGATAAGGAATTTTTGATGATATGAACCAGATGGAATCACACTGTATGAAAAGCCCTTCAGGACCCACAACTCACTGCAGGCAAAAGGAGGCTTTCTTTGGAAAACAGAGGAACCATCCTGTCTAGGAGAACAGCAGAAACCTGGGCACAGAATAGGAAGGTCAGGGGCAAGGCTGAGCCATGAGAGGATGTCAGAATCATGCACAGAGATCCAGGTTCCACTCTGAGACAAGGCTTCAATTAAGCTGGTTAAAACCTTACACTCTGGCTTCAGAAGGACAAAGGTTCAAGTCCTGACTGCAGCCCACAAGCTGCATGACCTTGGGTTAGTCGTCCATCTGTCACCTTACTGACTCCGAGTCTCACTGTGCCCATCTATAAAAGCACAATGACAGAACCTACTCCACAAAGCTGGGGTGCAAAATCACACATCCCCATCCTGTTGGACACTGCTCTGGTGTGGAGAACACAGCAGTGACCAGAGCAGACAACCTCCCTGCCTTCATGGACCTTGCATTCTGAGAAGAGAAAGGCAGGTAACAGATACATGTACGTCAGGGTGCCTCTCATGGGGAGTTCCTTCAGAGGGTGGGTGGTGTTTTATATAGAGTTTCAGGAAGGCTTCTCCACTGAGTTGATATTTGAATAGAGACCCTAGGGGGTGAGTAATAAGCCACAGACATAGCCTGGGGAGGGCGGTCCAGGCATATAAGACGACAAAAGCCCTACCAGGACATGCTTGGTATGTTTAAGGACTAGCAAGGAAGACAGAATGATGGGAGGGGACTGAGAAAGGGGGACAGTGGTAAAAATGATGTCAAAGAGGTCATGGGGGCTAGATCATGATAGGGCTGCGCTGTCCAATATGGTAACCAATAGCCAAATGTGACTATTAAGCTCTTGAACTGTGGCTCTGAAATGAGATGTGCAGGAAGCATAACATACACACTGGATTTTGAAGGCTTAGCAGAACAAGAAGCATTAAAATATTTCATTAATAACTTTTATACTGGTTATATGTTTAAATGATAATATTTTGATATATTGGGTTAAATAAGCCATACTATGAAAATTGGTTTCACCTGTTTGTTTTTACGTCTTTAATGTGGTTACCGGAAAATTTAAATTACATGTGGCTTGCATGATATAAGGCATTGGAGGCCACAGTAATGAGCATGGCATTTATGCTGAGCAATGTGGGAAGTAAACAGAAATGCACACAAAGTGCTTAGCATATTTCCCAGAACAGAGCGGAAAATGTTTAGGAAACTAGAATTCCATTCACAGACAAACTGCTCAAATGTAAAGGCAAATATATTTAGGGGGGAAGACACTGGATTCAAGAAAAATAACAGAACGAATAAAAGTTAAGTTTAAATAATTGTTTGGAATGTAGTGATGACGTATAATGAAACTGGCAAGTAGCGATTATGGAAATATGAAACATAAAGTTAAATAAAAAAGAATCTGACAAAAAAGAATGACAGATAAAATTGGATCCATTCCTAAATTCCAAATGGATCAGAGAAAAACAGGCAAAAAAAAAAAGGAAACCATGTAAGTATTTCACTGTAGCCATCCTGGTAGATGTGAACTGTTTTTCTGCTTCTAACCTCCATTCCACGACACCAATGAGATTAAATACTTTTCATGTGCTGACTGGCTATCTGAATGTCTTCTCTGGTGAAGCACATGTTTAAGACTTCTGCCTATTTTTTTGCAGTGTTGCCTTTTTCTTTTTTATTGATTTGTAGGTGTTCACAAATGCTAGGTAAGAATCCTTCACCAAATATACACGTGGCAGGTACACTCTCCCCATAGGTGGCTTCCCTTTTCAATCTTGTACTGGTATCTTTCATCAGAATAGACCTTCTAAATTTTAATGTAATCCGAAGTTTTCGATCTTTTCCTTTATGGCTCATACATTACACGTCTTGTTTAAAAATCTTTGCTTGCCCTGACCTTATGTAGATAAGCTAATTTTAGGAAGTTTTATTTTTACCTTTCTTACTTAAGTGTATGGACCTTCTCTAATTAATCTGTGTGTGTGTGGTGTGAAGTCCAGTTTATGGATCATTGTTTTTCATGTGGAGATCCTACAGACCCACAGATCACTGTATACTAAAAATATAACCCTTTCTTCACTGCACTGCAATATCACGTTTGTCATAAAATCAAGTGACAATACATATGTAGGTGTGTTTGGGGCTCTTTATTATGTTCCTTTGGTTTATTTGTCTATTCTTGTGCTAATACCATTACTTACTATACAGCTTAATTACTATGGCTTTAATATAAATCTTGTGAATTGGTATATAAATTCTTCACTTTGTTCTTTTCCTTCAAGATTATCTTGGCCCTCTGCAAGGCCAAGATAATCTTATTATCTTACATACACATTTTAGAATTGGTTTGCCAGTTTCTCTGCCTCTCTCTCCCTTTCTCTCTTTCACACACAAATACACAGCTGCTGAACAAAACTGGCAACAAAATAAATAACAATACGATTACAAACTTAAAAGAAATGAAATCTTCATGCATCCATACTGATATAAAGAAATTAGTGAATAAGTCAATGAGGAAAGGGATCCAGCTCTTCCTTACAGAAGAATTTCAAGTAGTAAATGGAGATGGATTGAGGAAAACAGAAAATCACCATCGGTTCACCATAGTAATAAGTGCTGCAAGCAAAATCCATGGATGAATGCTAAAGTGAGTAGACGAAAGTTCAAGGAAAAAAGGCTATTTGCACAGGCTTGATGTATCGCCCCTAAAATGCCTATTAATTACTGTGGTGGTCTTCCTATGTGTCCACAAAGTCTCTGAGACCCCTCCCTGAATTCAGGAGATGCAGCTTCACTCTCCTCCCCTTGAGTGTGACCTGGACTTAATGACTGGCTTCTAACAAATAAAGTACGGAAAGGGAAAAATTGTGACTTTATACTGAAGGAACCTGGTAGACCCACCTTCATCAAGTGGTCACGGTCAACATCATAGCACGTCCGCTCCATGGGACACTATGAGAAAGGCATAGCTCCTCTGTGTTGTTCTTCCCTCAAATCCATAACCTCATTTCTAATCATCAGAAAACCTCAGAGAAACCCAAATCAAGAGACATTGTAAAAAATGCAGCTACTACTCTTTAAAAGTGTCAAGGCTGTAGAAACAGACAGACGGAGGCGCTGGCCCTGATTGGAGGAGACTAAGGAGACAAGACCACGAAATGCGATGTGACGGCCTGGATGGGATCCTGCACCAGAAAAAGAACATTCATGGAAAAACTGCTGAAATCTGATCCAAGTCTGGAGTGCAGTTAATGGTAATGTGCTGACGGTAACTTCTTAGTTTTGACAAATACACCATGGCTATGTGAGAAGTTAACCTTAGGAGAAGCTGGGCGAAGGGTAGACGGGAACTCTCTGTACCATCTTTCTAACTCTTCCGTAAAACTGAAGTTGTTTCAAAATTAAAAGTATAACATGTTTTCTGGAAAGTTCTTCAGCAGTCTCTTCAGAGTGGTTATCAAGACAAGTTTATACAAGCTGGTCCACTTTCTATTTTATACCTTCCTGAGTGCGATTTTTTCCCTTCTTTTCAAAAAAGGAGCATTGATAATGAAAAGTAATTCCATTTGGATTTTTAAAAATCCACTCTGTGGGAACTAGCTACGGAGAAAAGCTGACTCAAAAGCTGGCCCAAGAAGAGAGAATGCCTTTGCTTGGGAACAAAGCCCCAAGAACGTGGAGCATGTTCTCAGTCAATAAAGGTACTCCTTGGACCAGCGTTGTGTTTAGGGCTTGAGGGGACAACACAGAGACTGTGGTTACTCACCAGGGCAACTTTCCTTTGTGGCTTCAGCAGCTTCGGTTTATGGAACGGGGCAGCGATGGGAGCTGTGGAAGCACATCAAAGGTTTAGTCTGCAATTCCTCCCAGGACTCTTAAAACCCACATATCACGAGCACCACGGACAGAGAGCCTCGGACATAGGGCCACTTCCTGTCCTCGTGGAGGAACTCTAGTTTCTGATCCAGGTAACAGCTGGACTGGTGCCCCTCGGGGGAGGGTGATCCTCTCCTAACCTTTGGATACGTCATTCTCTCCTCTCAACAAGGTCAACAAAACCACAGCATAAAACACCGCCAGCTACAAAGAGGTCAGATGTGCAGGTGAGAACCCGGTGCACTTGGTAAAGGCTGAGGCTGGGACCTTCCCTGGGGCTTCCTCCTAGTTGCATGCTAACGCTGACAGCGGTGACCTTTGACCCTCACAGCTGCCCTGGGAGGTCAGCAGGGAGGGTCTTATTGTCCCCATCTAACAGAGAAGGAAACCGAGGCTCTTATTCTAACATCATGTAACTACCTAGTATTTAGATGAATTGGGACTTGAACTCAAAGCCAGGCTCAACCACGTGGCTCTCTGAGTCTCATTTTCTTCTTCCGTAAAGTAGGGCACCATCTATGCTGACTGAATGAGGTGATACAGCAGTACAATGCCTGGCGCAGAGCAGGGACAGCTCCCTTCCCTCCCCAGATCCACAAGTGTCATGCCTCGCAGGACGCTCACGCCTCCCAGCCCCTTCTGTCCACCCAGTATACGTACAGTCTCAGCACCACTGCCTTCCACCACAGGGCGCAAAGGGTGCCAAGGGGCCATCCTGGGAAGCCCCAGTTGAGGGATAAAATGGATCCTGTCTTGTTCTTATTCACCTGGGCAACCCTTGTATTCCTAACTGTATATCAAATCCTTTGATGTAGGACCTTCTCCTAAATTGGCCAGTTATTTTAGGAACGATTTATAAACAGTTTTACTTCTCACCTCAGGAAATGTCCATCTTCCTCATTTATGTTGCTCTAAGTCGTAACTGGAATCAAGTAATAACCCTCATTTTAATCCCCAGAACAAATCCATAATAAATTACACACCTGGTTTTTATCTTTAGGAAAATCATAGAGCCTTCTTTCCCTTGAATGAACCGAGAGGATGCTGACACCCCCTTGGCCCACCCTGCTATGTGCAGAGAATGTTAGTACTTCAAAGGGAAATACACTGTGGAATAGCCTGTAGAGGTTGACCCCCGCTAAAGCCATGCGCGTTCAATGGCAATGCCCCCAGCCCACCTCAGGGACGGGGCTCAGTTATGACCAGAATCTAGGTGGGGTTCTCCAGACCATATAATCAGCGATGTCACATCCTCCACCTGCCTACCCTCCTGTTCTGATCTCACATCAGACCCCAGGTGCTCTCCACATGGATGACTGCTGGCTGGCTTCCTACCTTTGGCAGGGACTGCGGGAGGAACGTCAGCTTTTTCCTTCCGCCTCTTGCCCTTCTTGGGCTGCAGTGGGACCAAGCTGGTCACGCTGGTGACAGTCTCCCCTGAGCTGGAGAAGAAAAAGGTCCTGGTGAAGGCAAAGGCAGGCTTGTTCCGGGGAAAGGAAAAGGAAGCAATAGTCTCCGGGTACCCCCTGTACCTGTGTGTAAGGCGGGGCACTCTTAGAGCCGGCCTGGGATCACTCTGTGCCTAGCTCCAGGATGTCTGGACGTCTGGTACTGACCCTTGGCTAAGGACGATGAGTTGAGCTAGTTAGGGATTTGTAACGTGCTGTGTAAAGTTCTAAAATCTCTGGAGAGACCCAGGGCCGGCTTGCCTACATTGTTTTGGGATGTACAGATTGTTTGTATAGACTGTTTACACCTGGTTAATGGGTTTACACAGTCTGGCTTGGTTACGTCACCAGTAGGATATTAAGATATCACTAAAACCTTCTCCTTGAGCTCCCCTAAAACCAACGTTCCTCGCACACATCTTTGTGGCTCACAATCCAGAGACAGAGCAGCACCTGTGCAAGTGAGAAGGGACCCTGGCGAGTTGCAGCTGGGAGCCCCTAGGGCCCCCCATGATTGTTCACACTTTCTCCTCCTGCTGTATGTACCTTCACCTTTAAGGTAAAGACTGAGTTAGACCTCAGGAATGTCGTGAGTGTTTTCAATTATCTGGGGGGTTACCTGTGTAATCATTGTAGTATCAGATTCTATGTGTTACCGTTATAACCCAAAGTAATAGGTAAGCCTTACATTACAGGTAACAAAACCAAGATTCAAAGATGCTGAGTGACTTGCTCTAAGTGACACTGTTTGTAAGCAGACAACACGAAAGCTGCAAACCCAGACTGGCCTGATGTGAAACCTGTTCTCCTTGCTACCTGTGGGGTGGAGTCCAAGCACTTCCTTGAATGGCCGTCGTCTTATTTCAAATGCACCCTATGGCTCCAGCAACCCAGAGGGCAGCCTCTTTTAGAATCTCTCGTCCTCAGGCACATATTCCAGCCAGGTAGGTACAGTTACCAAGAGAGGCTTGGTAACTCCCTTGATCTCCCTAATACAAAGGATTTCTAGAAATCCATAAGATATGACCTAACAGTCAAAATGAATGAAGGTGGTAAACAGTTTTCACACAAGAGGAAAGGCTCGTACCTAGGAAAACATGCTAAAACTTCCTCAAGAAAGAGAAAGCCAAATTAAAATGTACTGCACTTTCTTTCTGCACATATCAGAATGGCAACAAACTTAAGGCAAAGCACTCTTTTGGCAAGGGTGTGAGGAATCAGGCACTCAGAAGTATTGCTGGTACAAGTGTAAACCCTTCCTGATGGAGAGTAATTCAGCAATCAGGATCACAGGCGCTATCAGAATTACAGAGGCTTATACTCTGTGACCCGGCAATTTCACTTCTGGGAATTTATTCTGTAGATATCCTTGCATGGGTATGAAATGTACATATAAGTCATTATAGTCCTGTTGGTAATAGCAATAGATTAGAAACAACCCAACTGTCCATCAGCGGGGGACTGGTTAAGGAAATTATGGTGAATCCACAAATCCACACACGGGGTCCTTTGTAACTGTAATGAGGGATGAGGAAGCTATTTATACAGGGATAAGAAAAGACACATTGTTAAGTGAAAAAGCTAGGTGTTGGACAATGTGTAAAATGTGTCATTTGTTTTGTATAAAAATACAGAAAAATAATATATATTAGTATTTATGTACACAAATAGAGAAACTTTGGAAATATTCACAAGAATTTAAAAATAGTGGTTCCTTAAAACGGGGGTGCTGAGGAAATAAACAGAAGGAAGATTGGACAAGGAGAATTATTTATTATTATTATTACATATTACATAATATAATAATATAATTAATAATTATATTATATATTATTATATAATATAATAATATGAATTATTATTACATATATTTTTAAATTATTTAACTTTAAATTTTAATTATTAAATCATGTGATTGTATAATCTTTGAAAAGCAGTAAATTAAACACTAATAAATATTTCCATATATTTAATAAAAGAAAACAGACTATTCTAATATAGTCCTGGAGTTTTAAAAATAAACAAAGACTGAGTCACGTTGTGGGGAAATTTCCAAGAATACAGTTCACACTGAGAGTCCCCAAAGATAGCTTATTTTTATTGGGAACAGAAATTCTAACTGGCCATGGCTTTAGAGTACAGGGTCAACTGTGTAAATTTACAAATAGCCAAAAGGGATGTGTGTTTACAAAACTCTGGCCACAAAGAGAAAACAAGGGATCAGAAACCCTCAGAACTGTTTAAATACACAACCACACATACAGCTTCATTTCCTAGCTTTTTAAACTCTTGAAATGTTTATTTTTTCTTTCCATTATAAATTAATGCACGTCCATGTTTTAAAATGGTAATTACAAGCATGGAGACGAAAGAAAATAAGTCTATCATAACCAAAACATGATCTTCATAAATATTTCCAGCCTTTTTCCTCTTCCTTGTTTTATTTTTTTAAAAAGACTTTATTTTTTAGAGCAGTTCTATGTTCACAACAAAATTGAGCAAAAGATACAGAGATTTTCCATAGACCCCTGACCACCCCCATTATGAACATCCCCACCAGAGTGGTACATTTGTTTTAATTGATGAAGCTACCTTGACACACATCATCACCCAAAGTCCACAGTTTACATTAGGGTTCACTCTTGGTGTTGTACATTTTATGGGTTTGGACAAATTTATAATGTAGCCATTACTGTAGTATCATACAGAATAGCTTCCATGCCCTAAAATTCCTCTGTGCTCTTCCTGTTCATCCCTCCCTCCCCCACCTCTGGCAACCACTGATCTATTAACCGTCTCCACAGCTCTGCCTTTTCCAGAATGTCGCATATAGTTTGAATCATACAGTACGGAGCCTTTTCAGATCGGCTTCATTAACTTAGAAATATGCATTGAAGTTTTCTCCATGTCTTTTCATAGCTTGATAGCTCATTTCTTTTTAATGTTGAATAATATTCCATTGTCTGGATGTACCAGGGTTTATTTATTCATTCATCTACTGAAGGACATCTTTTTTGCTCCCAAGTTTTGGAGATTATGACTAAAGCTGCTGTCAACATCCATGTGCAGGCTTTTTGGGGACTTAAGTTTCAACTCTTCCTTGGTTCTTATACATTGCCTTTTTTAAAATAATATTGGGGCTTCCCTGGTGGCGCAGTGGTTGAGAGTCCGCCTGCCGATGCAGGGGACACGGGTTCGTGCTCCGGTCTGGGAAGATCCACATGCCGCGGAGCGGCTGGGCCCGTGAGCCATGGCCGCTGAGCCTGCGCGTCCGGAGCCTGTGCTCCGCAATGGGAGAGGCCACAACAGTGAGAGGCCCGCGTACCGCAAAAAATAATAATATTGTATTACAATTTTGCATCCTTCTTTTTACTTAATCTACACTTTCCATATTGTCACATCCTCCCACTATTCCAGTGAGAAGACATGCCCATAGTTTACTTAGCCTTCCCCTGACATCTAAACATCTAATTTGTTTCCCAGTTTGATATACAAATAACATTGCTATAAATATATTTGTGCATAATGGTTTTCCATTCTTAGACTTTTGTTTTTGGATTCTTAGACCTGGAAATACTAGTTCACAGAGGAGGATCATTTTAAAGGTTATTCAATACCCACTGTCAAAAAAAAAAAAAAATACCCACTGTCAAAACGATTTCCGACAAGTTAGTACTACTTTATAGCCTCTTGGTCAATGGATGAGGGCATTTATCTTTTCATCCTTTTTAACATCAGATTTATCAGTTTAAAAAATTTCTCACTTAATGAAGAAAAATGTGATATCTCCTTTTACTTGCATTTCTTTGCTTGCTAGGAGGAACATTTCCCGTGTTTGTCTGTGTTTCCTTATTTATGAATGATGTATGGACACCTTCTGCTATTATTTATTAGGATTGTGAGTCATTCTTATAGATTTGTTTGCATCTTTGACATCAACCTGACATGCTTATTGCAAACATTTCCCTACTTTTGAATTTTGGCTTTCTGTTAAATGCATGGTCATTTGTTTTTGCTAAAATCGTCTGATAGTTTCTTTTTGTCTATTGCCTCTGAGTTGGGATTATCTTCCCCAGTTGCACCTCACACCCCGCAAAATCAAATAATATTTCCCCTTCCTCTTCTCTTTTCTTGGCTCTAATTCTTTAGCTCTTTAATATAAAATGAAAATTTTGAGACATCATAAACGTAGGCCATTATGCCCAGGCTTTCAGTAAGCTGAAAAAAGATCTGCTTTGTCATCACCATTCTCCTTGAAAACAGTAAAACTGCACTAAACTAAATTTAGTTCTACTTCATACCTCAATCATGAGCACTCAGATACAATGAGTCACCACAATGACATACGATAGACAGTGATTCCCTCAGAATCTTATGTCTCGCGTTGAGCCAGCAGGGCTGGTAGGAATTTTTGACAAAGTCCGTCTTATGATTCACTTACGAGAAAAGTTATTCTACATCTTGGGTTGCAACAGGACTGTATTTTGTGTCTGACACAAGGGAGTGGGCATTGCTGGAGCCAGTCAAACCAAGGAAGATAGAAAATAGGCCGGAAACTCCAGCTAAATTAGAGAGCTGTGTGATCGGAAAGAAGTGCTATTTGTGGGGAACAGGGCTGTTTTTCTGGCTCCAACAAGGGTGGGGCAGGAGGCGCACATGTGGGACCCTTGTTGTGACATGTACAAAGTTCCGGCCTGGCCGCCTCTCACAGGAGTCTCTGTCCCACAAAGACTGGGCACCTCTGCTCCGTGGCACGTAGTGGCTGGATCTAGCAAACGGGCACTGGACAGGGGCAGAAAGCCTGCACTAAATCTGCTTCCACTCTGACTAGAGAGGTGATACAGGACAAGTCACTCACTTCCCTGGGCCGCATCCCCCAACCTGTAAGATGGGAAGATGTACCCTTGCTATCTATCTCACTGGGTCATAGTTAGGGTCAGATAAGAAAGCTCAGCCTCAATTAGATGGGGCATGAAATGGCTAAACAGCATGGACCCTTATCTCCAGCGTGTAGATGCAGTAGGGGGGTAGGGGCATGTCATGGTGTTACCCAGGGAAAACAATTTTGCTACTTGGGTATCTCATGATGCCAAGTCTTGGCCCTGAGGGGAAGCACAAACTTCAACTTAAACCTTGATCAGAAAATCTTTCTGCTGAGGGAGCACAGTGCACCCTCCTAGAGCCACAGACGTAGCAGTGCTGTACAAGTGCCAAGCAGGACAGAGCAGGCGAGCAGGGCATAGAGAAAGGCTGAACCCCTGAGCAATGGGTGGCCACTCCAGGACACTAGGTAAAGCAGGCAACCTGGATTTTACCAGGCACTGAACAAATTGTGAGCAATCATATTTTGCAGAAGCTAAAGTTAATAAGAGCTATGTCTGTCTACCCTATGCAAAGCACTGTGAAAAGTGCCTGATATCCATAATCTCTGACCCGCCCAGATGGGAAAATTAAGCCTCAGAGAGGTCCAGGCAGGAGATCTGGGATCTGATCCGGGTGGACCTGCCTCCTTGGCCCTGAAGCTAGGACTCTGAGCCCAGCCCAGACAACAGAGAACAAGAGAACTAGGGAAGGAAGAAGGCCAATCAAGCCAGATCTACAATGGCTGCTCTAGGCTTAAACCAGCTCCCCAAAAAGGTACCGGAAGGCGACATCAGCATTCCACTGCACTTTCAGTCTATACTAGATCCAGGACTGTTACAGCTGCTCGAAGCCCTGCCCTGGTGGGAGGAAGAGGGGCCATCCTGAATGCTAGGGTCCTGGAGGCAGGAGCAGTGACTGGTGCCCAAGACCAAGGGCCATCCTGGCCCAAGATTGGGCAGAGAAGGAGGGGAGCACATGCCTGTCCCTGGGATTGTCTGAAATAAACAGTATCAGCAGCCCAAAGGGAGGTGGGTGTGGCCAGGCCAGCCATGTGGAAATTCTGTGCCTCTACAAGGAAGTGTGTCTGGGAGCAGAAAAAAAAAAATAGTATAAACTGAGATGACCCCACCAAGGAGCATTTTTAAAATGAAGAACCAAACACCCAGGCACACCTTGCTTTCATAAGTGAATGTGAGCTCAACGCGCCCTCATACCGAACCACACAGCGCCTGTGCATAAGGAGTGCCACCCCTCCATCAAATAGCTGCCTCACTGGGACACACCAGAGGAGCAGTTAACTGTTCCCACCGAGGAGCATTCAGACACCCAGGCTTCATCCCCCAGGTGCCTGGTGTTTCCCTGGATCCAGGACAAGCTTTGTGCCTCCACATATGAACTATGCCCCCTTGGGGTCTGTTCAACCCCGTTTCCGGCTGAATGAGCAGAGGATCCTCATCCTGGCAGAAAGCTGTCCGTCACATACTGCAGAGGGATTCAGTGTGGCCTGAACTGGGATGGCTGGGATGCCAAGTGTGGTCTGTCGGGCAAAATATCCCGACCCAGAAAGCCCTCCACGAGCAGGACTAAGGAAGATGTGCCAATCTGGCCCTGCCAGCATCCTTCTGGGCCTGCCCTCCCTGAACCCTTCCCGCTCCCACACCAGCTTTGAAAGTCAGTGTTTCCGTTGATTCATTTTACCTTCCAAAGTGTCCATGTGCTTCCTTTCCTCCAGCCTGCACACCTCAGTTCAGACCGTGAGAACTCACCAGGACCCCCAGAGGGCTTCCTCAGTTCCTCTCCGAGCAGCTCCAGGCTGCCTTTCCAAGACTGCCCGCAACACACTCATCACCCTATAACCTTGTACCTTGCAATGTCAAGTGTGGAATCTTGCAAGAGGAACGCAGGTCTCAACAACTATGTTAGCATCTCACTGTCGTTTACAATGACAGGTCCCCCGCCCAAGGTAGCTGCCATTGATAAAGGCCAAGGACTAGTGCAAATAGGGCTAATTTCCTGACATCTCGCTCTAGGCTTTTGAAAGTGCTCCACGGGCTTTCCTTGCCACACGAGGTCAATCAACAGCACGTGCCAAGGAGCTGCGTACAAGTTACAGAACTTCACTTTCGAGGCAGACGAATGGTGCCTCCCTTGAGATGACTCTTTCTCATAAATGAGTAACACGTGTCAAGCACGTAGAACTGCATCTGGTACGTTGTGTCACCTATGACTATCTTACCAGCATTATGATCATCATTATTATGGAATCTGCTGTCCGAGTTCTTGAATGGGGACTGGACGGACACGGCAGGGTTCTCAGAAACCTGTGCCAGAGCGGGCGCACCGAGAAAGCACCTGCAGACCCTGGGGGACCTGATGCATTACTTTCTGCTGCTTTCATCCTATGTATGGCATTTTGTGAAGAGCACCAGGATAAAAGCTGCTCCTTCGTGAGGCAGTTGCCAAGGCACCTCCCTGTCCACAGCCTCCCCATGGCCTTTCATCATAAACGGTTTACATCACCTCAGAGGTTCTGCCGGGCCTCACCGTGAGAGCTCGTCCTTCCTGGTCCCTGCCAGTTTCACAGAGTCTGCACAAAGGCTTGGAGGTGGTTTAGTCTGTAAGTTTGAAATCTCTGAACACTAACTGGTAAGGTCAGGAGGTGCTTCCTTAATATTGGGTGGGCCAAAAAGTGCCTTCAGTTTTGTAAGTAAAAATAAAAGACACATTTTTCATTTTCACCAAGAACTTTAGTGAAAAACGTATTCACCCTTTTGTTCCACTACCTTCTGCCATTTTTCAGGCAAATTCATAATTCCATCTTCCCAAAACTTTTTTTTTCTTAACATCCTTATTGGAGTATAATTGCTTTACAGTGTTGTGTTAATTTCTGCTGTATAACAGAGTGAATCAGCTGTACGTATACATATATCCCCATATCCCCTCCCTCTTGTGCGTCCCTCCCACCCTCCCTATCCCACCCCTCTAGGTGGTCACAAAGCACCGAGCTGATCTCCCTGTGCTATGCGGCTGCTTCCCACTAGCTATTTTACATTTGGTAGTGTATGTATGTCCATGCCACTCTCTCACTTTGTCCCAGCTTACCCTTCCCCCTCCCCGGGTCCTCAAGTCCATTCTCTACATCTGCATCTTTATTCCTGTTCTGCCCCTAGGTTCATCAGAACTTTTTTTTTTTTAGATTCCATATATATATATGTGTGTTAGCATATGGTATTTGTTTTTCTCTTTCTGACTTACTTCACTCTGTATGACAGACTCTAGGTCCATCCACCTCACTACAAATAACTCAATTTCATTTCTTTTTATGGCTGAGTAATATTCCATTGTAATATTCCATTGTGCCACATCTTCTTTATCCATTCATCTGTAGATGGACACTTAGGTTGCTTCCATGTCCTGGCTATTGTAAATAGTGCTGCAATGAACATTGTGGTACATGTCTCTTTTTGAATTATGGTTTTCTCAAAACTTTTTATCTTTCTGAGCAAAAAACTGTCCCAGGTGCCTTTTACAGTCTTCCAGGGAATTGAAATTTTTTCCATTAAGATAATTTTGTAAAGTAAATGGAAATCCGAAGGTGCAATGTCTGGTGAATACAGCAGATGAATCAGAACTTCCCAGCCAAGCTGTAACAGTTTTTGCCTGGTCACCAAAGAAACATGCGGTCTTGCATTATCCTGATGGAAGATTATGCGTTTTCTGTTGACTAATTCTGGTTGCTTTTCGTCGAGTGCCGCTTTCAGTTGGTCTAATTGGGAACAGTACTTGTTGGAAATAATCGTTTGGTTTTCTGGAAGGAGCTCATAATAGAGGACTCCCTTCCAATTCCACCATATACACAACATCACCTTCTTTGGATGAAGACCAGCCTTTGGTGTGGTTGGCGGTAGTTCATTTCACTTGCCCCATGATCTCATCGGTTCCACCTTGTTGTACAGCATCCACTTTTCATTGTCTGTTACAATTTGTTTTAAAAACAGAACGTTTTCATGATGTTTCAGTGGAGAATCGAATGTGGAAATATGGTCAGGAAGGTTTTTTTCCCTTAACTTACGTGGAACCCAAACATCAAAGCGATTCACATAACCCAGCTGGTGTAAATGATTTTCAACCCTTGATTTGGATATGTTGAGTACGTCGGCTGTCTCCCACGTGGTATAATGTTGATTGTTCTTAATTATTGATTTGATTTGATCGCTATCAACCTCAGCTGGTCTACCTGACCGTGGAGCATCGTCCAGTGAGAAATCTCCAGCACGAAACTTCGCAAACCACTTTTGACACATTCAATCAGTCACAGCACCTTCTCCACACACTGCACAAATCTTTTTGTGCATTTCGGTTGCGTTCTTACCTTTCTTGAAATAATAAAGTGTAATATGCCAAAAATGTTGTTTTTTTGCTTCCAACTTCAATATTAAAAAGGCTACACAAAAATCCACCAATTTTGATATCTTTTTTTAAATGCATGCTGATATGACAGCTGTCACATACGATCTAACAAAATTGTTTCAAATGAAGTTAAAGACAACTAAGTGCTACTAGAGCCATCTTACGGAAAAAACCGAACGAACCTTTTGGGCCACCCAAAATTTAGCGGTTCTATGTAGTGTTGGTCTTAGGTCATAAGAATAAAAGCAAGGAGAGGTCCCTGGGATTACTTGCTCAGCATCCACTCCCTGCCCCCTAGGGCTGAAGGCACATGTTTGGGTGGCACTGACCCCCACCCCCTGCTCGGCACAGTTTTATCCTCTGGCCTTACTGCTTGGTTCAGGTTGGTCCCATAACAGTGAGTTCAGTTGTGTTTGTTCATTAGGAAGCAAGATGACTCCTTCATGAGGCCAGGGGTGAAAGCCGTGCTGCCACCGTTCCCTTCCCAAGGGGAGCTGGCCTGGCCTGAGGACACATCAAAGCCTGGAGGCAGCACTGCCCAGAGAAGGGCTGGGAGCAGAAGCCACTGCCCTAAGGACCCTGCGCCCCCCGGAGCAAAGCCCACCCACTGCAGCATCTCCGGTCAGGTGAGCCAGCCAAGTCCCTTCCTGGGTAAGACCATCTGAGCTGGCTTTTCTGTTACCTGGAATCAAAAGGTCCGTAAATAGTAGAGAGGGCTAGCTCTTCATCTAAGAGTTGGCAGTTTTATTCATGTTCTTAATCTGGGGAGAGTAATTTGTACCCTGCAGGGTTTTTATGAGGATCAGAAGTAAATCCCATAAAGTGTTCAGCTGCAGAGGTACACGGGCGCTCCCTGAGTAACCATGAGGAATTAGTCCGCAGCCGGTATTATCTCACTGAATCCTCACAACGACCCTGAGCCACAGGGACAGAGGCAGGTTTGTGCCCATTTTGTGGAGGGTGAAATATTCCCAGAGAAGCTGAGTGACTGGCACAAGCTGCTGAGTGGCACAGCTCAAACTGACACTAAAACCAGGTAGATGTTTGTCACGTTATTCCAGGAATAACAACCGGGTCCCATCACACAGGCCTGTCCTCCTCATGCCTGCCTCTGCCTAGGGCTCTGGAAGGAGGGAGCTGAGCCTGAGCCCTGGGGTGGGGCGAGAAGACTGCACAGCAGTGATGTCAGGGATGCAGGAGGAAGGTCAGGAGACACACGCCCAAGTCTGCTATCCCTGCCCTCGCCCCCTTGCTTGCTCAGCTGAATGCAGACAGAGGCTCAGACACCCACAAATCCATGCCTATGACCAGAGGGATGCACTTTTCAAAGTCAAGGGATGCAGGGAAGCTGCAGCCACCCCCAGCATTGATAGCCAAACCCTTCCCGCTTCTCCTTCCACTGCCTTAACATTTCTGCAGCATCTACTTCTTGTTCATTTGTGTGAATGCCAACACCAAAGCTCTCACAGTCAGATCCAAGCTTCCCAGCACACCTATGCTAATGTGTGAGCCCTGGAGCCAGGTGGCCTGGGCTGGCAGCCCTCGCTGTTCTTCCTCTCACTGGCCAGGAGACCTCACCAACATCGACACTTTTTGTATTGGTTTCTCATCTATAGCATGGAGATAATCACAGCACCCACTCATGGGGTTGTTGTGAGGCGGGAAGAAGATGGTGTGTGTCCCATGCTTAGCACTGTGCCAGGGCACGGCATTTAATAACAGTGTGGCTCCGTTATTGTTATTACTATGATGACTGCCATCCCCTGGCATCTGGCCCTGCCACCAACTCCAGCCTCACCTCCCTGCTGCTCTGCCCTGAATCTGCAGGGTTCCTCACCTCCATGGACTAAATCCCTTCATCCGCTGTGCTTTTCTCTCCCCAGTTCTGTGTGCTGCCCTCCCCCAACCCTCTTCTCCTGTAATGTTCTAACTCACCCTTCAAGACTTGGCCCAGATTTCACCCTCAGGAAGCCTTCCCTACCACCCACAGACCCCTGGGACAGGGTTAGGAGCACCTCCTCTGGGTGTCCGTGACAGCTCCGTGGGCATCCCACGGGTGCTGCCACGGTCTTGTTTCTCTGGGTCTCCCACTAGAGGCAGACCTCAGGGCATGGGCTGTGTGTTATTTCATCCTTGTCTATGGGCCTTACAAGCTTACAGAAGAATCAATCGTAAGTACTGACTGAATAATAACAGAACCATTTGCATAGAGCTCACCATTTACCTGTTGGAAGCACTTCATACAGACTAACTCATGAAATCCTCCCAACACACTATATGCTAGGACAATTATTGCCCTCATTTTATCAGAGAGGTTGAAAAATTAGCTAAAGGCACACAGCAATCAGTGGCAGAGCCCAGATGTGAACTGAGGCAGCCTGGCCACAGAATCTTTAACCATCACAGCAGATTGCCTTTCACAGAAGGAATTAAATGTTTTATAACACTGCTACTATTCAATATTATACAAATGAAGCAAGTAGTTACATATCTTAGTTTTGAGCATATATCTTCATATTCTCTTTGAAATCACATCTCTGCCTTCACTCTAAATCCTGAACAAATCACTTATTAAATCCCATACTTCGACTGTGGGAGTACGTTTAAAAATCTCTGATCGTTCAGAAAAGACTGAAAAATGCTTTAAACTAAGCTCATAAAGTACAGTAAAACTGTGCCTGTAATTTATCCAACATGTAAATAGTCTATGGCCCTGACTCTTTATCCTTGAGAAGGTGTGTGCGCCAGAAAACATGAAGAAAGCTTACACAACTTCAGCTGTAACTGCATCAGCACAGGTGACACAATGTCCATTTTAATTGCTCCCATTTGCAAAAATTTAGTATCTCAAACCCATAAGAAGAGGTCAAGCAAAAGGTCAGGAAACGTACTGGCTGCGAATCGCCTTTTAGGTGCCCCCGTCCACCCTCTTGACAATTTTCTTGTACTTGAAGAAAGGCATCTGAGTGCACTGAGGAGGTATCATGGTATGAAAACACATTATAACTCTATGAAATTGGTGGCATTTCAACTAAAATCTGGTTTTCCGGGACTCTGGGGTACAGTTTCATACCTACCAGTTGAGCTGCTCTCAGGGCTGCTTTCCCCACGGAGGGCACGCTTAAAATCTTGCAGAATCCTGAGACGCTCACTAAGGCCTGGGTCTCTGCCCCGGGAGACAGCACTCTGCCATCAGAAAGGAACTGTCCCCAGCCCCAAAGGTCAAGGCCGCCCCTCCCAGGAAACGGCAACTTCCGACTTCAAGGATGACACACATTCGAGATGAGACTTGTTTTCCTTCTGTTTGAGCTTCTCTCAATAAATCATGGAAGTCCCTAGAGTCCCCGGGTTCTGCCCCCGTCACTTGGCAAGGTCCCTGTCTCAGTGACCACAGCCTCAGCGCCAGCATGTGGCCTCTTCCTGAGGGTCCCTCCCCTGGCTGAGGGTTTCTGTTCCTGGCATCTTGTCCTGGTCCTGTGCTCTCTGCCCATTCTCCCTTAGGAGGAAGTGGTCAGAGGACAGAGAAGGACATTTGTCCCGATCACAGCTTGAGACTCCAGGGCCCGGCTGCCCACTGCCATAGCACAGATGAAGGAGCCAGGATCTGGGAGCCCTCTGGCACAACAGGGACGGAACAAACAAAAAAGTGCCTGGGCTGCAGAGGCAGAGAACAATTCAGGTCAAGGCCAGTTAAAATGGCAAGGATTGACCAGTTCACAAGTGAGGCCCCGTGGCAGGGAATGGGCTGCACTAGGTCAAATCAGCATGAGGTTCTAATAGAAAGATGAATGCAAGTCAGAAGGGCACCGCTACCAGGTTCATGGGGGCAGACCTGGCCCCTGCAGGGTCCTGGGGTGCAGTGGACTAGAAGAGGCAGGCTTTTCCAGAGGCAGATCTGTGGGCTGACCCAACAGGAGATACGCCAACAGGGAGCACTCAACTCAGGAGCCCAACCAGTTTCACTGACAGCACCAGCGGGTAGAGGGGGCAGCATTTAAGCGGGACTCTGTGGTCATCTCTGACCTCTGGCAGGCATCGCAGTGCTGGGGGAGACCAAACTCTAATGCCCACCAGGCTGGGGTGACATCTTCGCTGTACTTCCAGCCTCACCACCAGCTCTGAATAGGTGCAACTGCAGGGGAAGGCCAGGGAATGGAAGGAAGTGGAGCCCAAACTCCCACACCGCTTGCTAAGAATGTAAGGCCAGATGCTAGACCACAGCATGCAGATCCTGAGAAACACTGGCAGGCTGGTCCCTCCACAGCCTCTGATCACCTGAGCCATAACCTTCCCCCACACCTGAAATGCTGGCCCTCGGAGCCTTTTCGGGGCATATGCTTTAAAAAAGAAACAAACTGCTTTACTGAAGCATAATTTACTCCCCATAAAATTCACTGATCATAAGTGTACAATTCAATAATTTTAGTAGATTTATAAAGTTGTGCAACCATCACCACAATACAGCTTTAGAACATCCCTGTCACCCCCCAAAACTATAAATAAATAGTTATTTATAGTTAATCCCTATTCAGCCCTAAGCAACTACTAATCTACTTTCTGACTCTATAAATTTCCCTTTTCAGGACATTTCAAATAAGTGGAATCACACAATATGTAATTTTTTGCATCTGGCTTAGTTGACTTAGTACAACGTTTTTGAGGTTCACCGCTGTGGTAGCATAGATCAGCAGTTTCTTACTTTTTATTATCAAATCGTATTCCAGTGAATGAACTACTAAATTTTGTTTATCCATTCACCAGTTGATGGATGTATTTAGATTGTTTCCAGCTTCTGGTGATTATGAATAAAGCAGCTATGAAAAGCTGCATGCATGTATTTGTGTGGACATATGTTTTCATTCTCCTGGGTAGATTCCTACGAGTGAAACTGCTGCGTCATATGGTTAAGTCTATGTTTAATGTTTTAAGAAATCACCAAACTGTTTCTCCAAAATGGCTACACCATTTTACATTCCCACCAGCAATGTACAGGGTTCCAGTTTCACCACAACATGGCCAACACTTGACATTGTCTATCTTTCTACGATAGCCATTGTAGTGGGTGTTTAGTGGCACCACGTTTTGGTTTTATTCACACTTCTCTAATGACTAATCATATTGAACATATTTTCATGAACTTTCGAGCCATTTATGTATCTTCTTTAGGGAAATATCTATTCAAGTCTTTTTTGGCCATTTTTTTAAATTGAGGTATAGCTGCTGTACAATATTATGTAAGTTTCAGGTGTACAACATGGTGATTCACAATTTTTTAAGGTTATACTCCATTTATAGTTATTATAAAATACTGGCTATATTCCCTGTGTTGCACCATATATCCTTGTACCTTATTTATTTTATACATAGCAATTTGTCCCTCTTAATCCTCTTCCCTCTCCCCACTGGTAACTACCAGTTTGTTCTCTATATCTGTGAGTCTGTTCCTTTTTTATTATATTTACTGTTTTTTAGACTCCACGTATAAGTGACGTCACACAGTATTTGTCTCTCTCTGGCTGGCTTGTTTCACTTAGCATAATTCCCTCCAAGTCCATCCATGTTGCTGCAAATTTCATTCTTTTTTATGGCTGAGTAGTATTCCATTGTACGTATACACCACATCTTCTTTATCCACTCATCTGTTGATGGACACTTAGGTTGCTTCCATATCTTGGCAATCATAAATAGTGCTGTTATGAACATAGGGGTGCATGTATCTTTTCAAATTAGTGTTTTTGTTTTTTTCGAATATATACCCAGGAGTGGAATTGCTGGGTCATGAGGTAGTTCTATTTTAGTTTTTTGAGAAACCTCCACACTGTTTTCCACAGTAGCTATACCGACTTACCTCCCCACCAACAGTGTATGGGGGTTCCCTTCTCTCTACATCCTTGCCAACATTTGTTATTTGTGTTATTTTTGATTCTAGCCATTCTGACAGGTATGAGATGATATCTCATTGTGGATTAATTTGCATTTCTCTGATGATTAATGATGCTGAGCATATTTTCATATGCCTGTTGGCCATCTGTATGTCTTCTTTATCCATTTTTAATTGTTATTTATCATGTTATTATTGAGTTGTAAGTGTTCTTTATATATTTTGTCCTAGCATCATTTGTTGAAAAGATTACGCTTTCCCAACTTTTTGGAAAGACTTTGTGAGGGGTTGGTATTCTTATTTTCCTTTAATACTTGGTATGCTTCACCAGTAAAGTAAGGTGGGCCTAGGCTTTTCGTGGCTGGAAACTTTTTAGCTAACAATTTAACTTCTGGACTTATTATAGGTTTATTCAGACTATAGCTTTCTTTTTCAATCAGTTTTGGAAATTTGTGTTTTTCTAGGAATTTTTCCATTTCATTTATGTTGTCTAATTTGTTAGAATAAACCTGAATTATCAGGATTATAACTTTTTAATTTTTGTAGGGTTTGTAGTGATTCCTTTTTCCTTTCCTAATTTTGGTAATTGGTTATTTTCTCTCTCTCTTTTTTATTTTCACGGACAGTCTAACTTAAGGTTTGGCAAGTCCATTGATCTTTTCAAAGAACAAACTTTTGGTTTCATTGATACTTCTTTGTGTGTGTGTGTGTGTGTGTTTTCCATGCCATTGATTTCTGTTCTAATCTCTATTATAACCTTTCTTCTGCTTACTTTGGATTTCACTTACCCTTCTTTTTCTAGTTTCTTATGGTGAAAGCTTCTATTGATTTTAGACCCTTCTTCTTGTCTGATATAGGCATTTAAAGGCCATAAATTTTTCTCTAAGCACTACTTTTGCTGCATCCTATAAGTTTTGATATGCTGTGTTTTCATTTTTATTTAATTCAAAATATTTTCTAATTTTTCTTTTGATTTCTTCTTTGACCCACATATTATTTAAAAGTATGTTGTTTGAAATTCAAAACATTTAGGAATTTCCCAGATTTCTTTCTGTCACTAATTTCTATTTAATTCTGTTGTGGTCAGAGAACAGACTTCATATGATTTCTTACATAAATAAAATACTAATTTTATAAAGATTTGTTTTATGGCCTAGCATATGGCCTATCCTGGAGAATGTGCCAAATAAACTTGAAAAGAATACATTATGCAGTCACTGGGTAAAGCATTCTTATTTGTCAGGTAAAACTGCTTCATCTTCTGTGTCCTGGTTGATTTTCTCTCTCAGTATTCTATCAATTATTGAGAGTGGAGCATTGAAATTTCCAGCTATTACTCTAGAATAATTGAAAATTTTCATCTTTTAATTTTCTGTTTTTGCTTCATGTATGTTGAGGCTCTGCTGTTTGGTCCAATACAATGTGTTAAATTATCCTCATATGTTGATCTTTTATAATTATAAAACTTCTTTCTTTGTCTCTAGTAATATTTCTTGTCTTAAAGTATGTCTTATTAACTTAGCTACCACCTCTCTTATTGTTCCTACTCGCATGGTATATCTTTTTCTATCCTTTGGGTGCCGTCCACTCTCCTCTGCACATGCGTGTTGTCTCAGCCAGAGATATGCTTGACCCAACTGTGACCCAAACCTCAGGCTAGCAGAACCACTGGGCCTCCCTGCTCAATACTGCTAAGACTGCCACTTCCACTGCCAACACTGCTGAACGTGGGCTTTGCACACTGCTCCAAGTCAAGTGAGCCCCCTTCTACCACAATAGAGAGGCTGATGGTCCTCCCAGCATTTCCTGCCATAAAAAAATCTCTTCATCAGCCAAGCTGGGAGGGGAGAATATCAGAGCTGCCCAAGGCCAAAACTCCACAGAGTACCACTGTTCCTCTCAGCAGTTCAGCAGTTTTTCAAGTAGAAAAGCCTCTCCGGTTAATATATACCTCTGGTCTTTCTAAAGTTCTAAAATGGTTACTTTTGTCAATTTTGTTAAGATTTATAGTTGCTTTTGGGGGGAGAGGACTTGCTAATCCCCTCACTCAACCATACTCAGACATCTCTCCTGGGGACATATACACATACATTTGCACTCACGAAGGCAGGGATTTCTGTCTCTTTACTTCACTGCTGCTTCCCAAGCTCCTAGAACAGTACCTGATAGATGGTAAGCTCTCAAAAAAATAACTTTGCATTTTGATATGAGTAACAGGATTTCTGAGGATCCCAAACTCAATAGCAGGAACACAAAGCAGTCCAGTATAGGGACTGTTGGGACTGTAAACAGGATCCCCCAGAGATATCAAATACAATTGTTAACTGAAACTTTAACAGAGGTAACTGGACATTCACATACAGTCACAAGAAATAAAGCAGAGAGATCCTATGTACACGTTACCCATTTTTTCCCCAAAGGTTTCCTAAGAAACAGCTTTTTGTTTCATTGATTTTCTCTATCACATTGCTGTTTTCAATTTCATCAGTTCCTGCTTTGATCTTTATTATCTCCTTCCTTCTGTTTGCTTCAGGTTTATTTTGCTCTTTTCCTAATTTCCTGAGGTGAGACCTCAGAATGTTGATTGGAGGGCTTTCATCTCTTCTAATGTAAGCGTTTAATACTATAAATTTCACTGTTAGCACAGCTTTAGCTGCATACCACATATTCTGTTATGTTTATTCTCATTTTTGGTCAATCCTATGTATTTTTTATTTCCTTCTAGACTTCCTCTTTGACCCATGGATTTTTTTTTTAAGTGTGTTGTTTAATTTCCACATGGTTAGAGATTTTCTTGCTGTTGTTTTATTTCTGCTTTATGGTTTGATTCCACTGCAGTCAGAGAACACATTTTATATGATTTTAATTATTTTAAATTTGTTGGGATTTGTTTTATAACCCAGGATTTGGTCTAAGACAAGCCATATCTTATGGTGAATGTTGCATGGGGGATGGAAAAACATGTGTTCTGCTGTTGGTGGTTGGCGTGTTTGATACATATCAATTTGGTCCTCTTGGGTGACTGTGTTGTTTAGGTCTTCAAAATCCTTGCTAATTCTCTATCTAGTTGGTCTATCTACTGCTGAGAGGGGATGTTGAAGTTGCCAATTATCATTGTGGACTTAGCTATTTCTTCTTTCAGCTCTTTCAGTTTTTGCTTTAGGCATTTTGTGGTTCTGCTATTTGATATGTACACATTTAGGATCTTTGTCTTCCTGGTGGATTGACCCTTTTATCATTATTTAATGTCCCTCTTTATCTCTAGTAAGTTTCTTTGCTCTGAAGTCTATTTTATCATGTATTAGTATGCCCACTCTTGAATTTTTTGGTAATGTTTGCACGGTATATCTTTTTCCATCCTTCTATTTCAATCTTCCTATGTCACTGTGTTTGAAATGAGTTCCTTGTAAAGAGCATATATTTAGGTCATTTTTTTTTTAATCCACTCTGTCAGCTTCTGTCATCTGATGTATTTAAACCACTTACATTTAAGATAAATAGTATGTCAGCAATTAAGTCTGCCATTTTATTATTTGCTTTCTGTCTGTTTTCTGCGGTTCTCATCCCTCTGTTTCTTTATGTTACTTGAACATATTTTAGGATTCTATCTTTATTATTCTATACTGTTTTTGAATGTACTTTTCATAATCCTTTAATAATTGCTTTGAGCATTGCAATACACACATGTGACACCACAGCCCACTGGTAAAAATGTTCTATCACTTGAAGTAAAGTGTGGAAATCTCATTTCTATTTAGGTCACTTACCCTCCTCATTTTTACATATCATAATGCTCTTCTTGAGTATCAGATGGTTTTATAATTTTTTGTTTCAATCATCAAATATTACTTTTTAAACTCATGAAGAAAAGAACAGTCTACTTATGCACCCATATTTCTGCTCTTTCAATTCTTCCTTCTTCTTTCCTAATGCATCACGATATTTCCTTTTATTTCAAGAATTTCTTTTAGCCATTCTTTTAAAGTAGGCCTGATAGTGAAACTAAAAATTCTTTTCGTTTCCCTTCATCTGAGAATGTCTTTATATCCCCTTCATTCCTAAAGGATAGTTTTGCTGAATATAGAATTTGTGGGTGACATTTCTTTTCTTGCAGTATTTGAAAAATGGGCTGCTTCTTTCTGCCCTCCACGGATTCAGATGAAATATGCACTGTCATTCAAATTTGTGTTTCCCTGTAGGTAATGCATTGTTTCTCTCTGGTTGCTTTTAACATATTTCTCTTTGCCTTTGTCTTTCATCATTTTCTTCTCACTACCTTTCAGAGTCCTCCTTTGTCTGTCTCTTATATTATTTCCAGAATTGATAGTTGTGCTTATTAGCAGGGAAGAGCAGAGAGAAATTGATCTAATCCATCCTGTCTGGACCAGAAGTCTCAAATTTTTAAATACTATGAGTTTGCAATATCTACCGTAACTCCATAACTATTGTTACCTGTGAGGTGTGTCCCATCAGCTAAAAGGCTAGCATCTTAGCACATGTATCACTAAATGGACGCATTCTGTAGAGTAGGACATAGGACAAGCAGGCGTTGGTGGAAGGGGATCAGGAGTGTTTGTGGTCAAAAGGCATCAAAGTGGTTCAGTTCACCTGCCAGCTCCTTCCTAAACAGGGGAACAGTCATTCAAGGGCAGGTATCAAGCCTCCTCCAGCATGTATGTTGGGCCAGCCTGTGAGCCACATGTTTGCTGGCCCCTCTCAGGGTGACAATCAGAACATGAAATCTGGAAACATGCAAGTGCATGCAGAACACACATTTTAGGCCAATTTTTGAACTAATATGCAGACGTTAAGGTAAAGATATGAATTTAACCATTTCTTGGTAATATCAAAAGAAAGTAAAATAGCAAAGAGTTTTACTTGAAAACAAGAAGAAAATATTCCTACCTGTTCTGAGGGCATTTCACCAAATAGTGTCTCACTGTGAAAGGAAAAAAAAAAAAGAAGATGGTAAATAAATGCTACTTTAGATATATATTCTCCAGGAATTCCTAGGAAATGTAGGTGGCCAGGTATTGCCCAAACGTTGGCACAAACCACCTCTCAGGGCTATTATACTTCTCTTTGGATGAGTACAGCAGAGTCATGGCAAGGACACCACAGTGACTTGATATTGTCCCATACCTGGATCAAGCCAGGCATGAAGCCATACACCTCAGGCTTTGGTTACATAACCCCCCAAATTCATTTTTTTTTGCCAAGCCAGGTTGAAATGGGTTCTAACCTAGAGTTATAGAGTCACCCAACTTCTGAGCTCTGCCTTAGCCATGAGAAAGCCTTCCTGGGGGCAACTTTTCTCCACTTAGGCGCTCCTGTCTATAAAATGGGTTTTAATTCTCTGATCAAAGCTCTTCCAGGACTAAGAGGAGGTCCTGGGAAAAAAACAGCCTTTTTTTTTTTTTTTTGTAATGACATCCTCCATAGTAGGTCTCCTTCAGAAAAACCGTGTTCTAGCTACAGAGGAAAAATAAGAATACCTAGGCAGTTATCCTAAAAAGTGTCCACTCTAAGCTCATCGTTGAGTTCACCTCAAATAGAAGTAAAGCTGAAACAGCCACAGGGCCCTAGAGTTGTGTAGTAGAGTGTTACATCAATGGCCCCAGTGAATCACACATTAATATATCTATCCACATCCTTGTGTAACTCCCTCCCACACAGACTCTGAGCTTGGCCACATGATGTGCTTTGGCCAGTGAAATATTAGCCAATGAGTCACAAGCAGAAGCATAAAAGGCCCTGTGCTCTGAGGTTTGTGAGCTCTCTCTCTCTCTCTCTCTCTCTCGCTCTCGCGCTCTCTCTCTCTCTCTCTCTCTCTCTCATTGCAGGGAACTCTTCTGCTATCACATGAAGAAGCCTGGCTAGCCTACTGGAAGATGAGACCACATGAAACAGACACAAGTCATCCCAGCTGAGGCGCCGAAGGAGCCAGGCCCCAGCTGACCCACTAGCAGGCTGCAGCTGCATGAGTGATCCAGCTGAGGCCAGAAGAACCGCTCAGCTGAGCCCAGGTCAACTTGCTGACCTGCAGAATTGTGAGCAAATAAAACAGTTGTTGTTTCAAGCTCCTACACTTGAAGTGATCTGTGATGCAAGTGACCAATGCAGGCTCCAAACCAGCATGACAGAATCAGCTTTAGAGGGGTTTTTTTGGTTTGTCTTGTCCAACCCCCTAATAGTATCTGAACTCTTTCTGCATTCCATTTACTTAATACCTACTATATGCTGGATCATTTATAGATGCAATAATAATAAAACCATAGTTCATACTTCCTGAACACTTCATATGTTCCTGGCACTATTCTAAGCTTATTATATAGATCAGTGGTCTTTAGTCTGGGGTTTGCGTACCCCTGGGCACCCTTAGGAAGAATAGTTTTAAGGACATCTGTTTCTGGATCCTCACCTTCCATGGTATTCTTTACTTAGAATTCATTCCCCTGGAACTTGCCTGAGGTCTGGCTGTATTCCTTTCCCTCCCTCCCTGTTACATCACCCTTTCTACTTCATAAAATCAAGGCATACCTCTTAACCATCCTGACTTGTACTACAGAGACCTGTCCTAGGGGTAAAAGCCAGTGGGCACATCAATGGCCCCAATGAATCAATAAATGATTTAAAATATTGGTGTCAGTGTTGAGAAAGCAATGACTGGGCAAATAAACTTTTCACTAGAGGAAAGCGTTCCAATATTTTGCTTTCAACAAGGATTGATATATGACCGAATCCAGTCCTCAGCTGGTAGAGCATTAAAATCATTTTCAATGATAGATCATTGTGACTTTTGACATAAAACTCAGAAGCAATTTAAAGTACTGAGTGGTATAAGGAAACTTCATCCATTCCTGCCTCTTTTTATATTGAACGAGGTATTTCAGAGCTAACATCTCTTAAAAATATAGGAATAGAAGTGATGCTGAATTCTATTACAAATTCATACAAGAATATAGGAAGTAAAAATGAAAATCCATTTCAATAAATATACATTTCCATTAAAATTTTACTTCTTATGATTATTTATCTAAACTTGTATTTATGTGGTTTTGATTAATTTTATATTCATTTCTAAATCTTTACTAATTGTGCAGTATTTACTGATAACTCAATCCAGGAAAAAAATTTAGCACCTAGAGACTTGTGGAATAAGGAAATTTTTAAAATCTTAATTTAAATTTTTATACACATACTATTTTACAGAGAAATATAATCAGTGATCAACAAAGAACTTTCAAAACAAAAATGTATGAAAATAGGATAAAATTTTGTGGGGGAAGTGGACTGAAGATAAAAATTCAAAGAGAAGGGACAATATATAAAATTTCTAACGGCTAACATTTGTTTTGGAGTCTTTTTAAATCAACAGATGTAGTTAAATTCATGATACTTAGATGTAAAGGAAAGATTTAACCATTTCTTTTTTTTTTTTTTTTTTTTTTGCGGTACACAGGCCTCTCACTGTCGTGGCCTCTCCCGTTGCAGAGCACAGGCTCCGGACGCGCAGGCTCAGCGGCCACCGCTCACGGGCCCAGCCGCTCTGCGGCATGTGGGATCCTCCCGGACCGGGGCACGAACCCGTGTCCCCTGCACTGGCAGGCGGACTCTCAACCACTGCGCCACCAGGGAAGCCCCAACCATTTCTTTTTAAGATGTCAATATTTGCCTTGGAAATTACATCCTTTACAACAATTTATATTTATGATGAAAAAGTTTAGATGTCAAAAATAAAAAACGTTCAATGATGCAAAAATTTTTAAATGATTTTAGGGGCTATGCAAACAAAAATGTTTGAAGACCACAACTTTGTACTCTAATTCAATCTTCACAATAACTTTGTCATCATACCTATTTTACAGTGGAGGACACTGAGGCACAGAGAGGTTAACGGCCTTGCCCAAGGTCACACAGCTAATATTATGGGCTGAGCTGTACCCCCTCCCAAATTTATATGTTGAAGCCCTAAAGGCCAATACCTCAAAATAGGACTGCATTTGGAGATAGGGCCTTTAAAGGAGTGAGTAAGTTAAAATGAGGTCATTAGGGTGGGCTGGTGTCCTTATAAGAAGAGATTAGGGATACATGCACAGAGGGAAAACCATGTGAAGACACACGGAGACAATGGCCACCTACAAGCTTTGCTATGGCAGCCCGAGCAAAGTAACACACCTGTGAAGGGACAAAACTGGGCAGCCTGACTGCAGAGCCCTCTTGTAACTACTCCACACCATTCTCAGAGGAACTGGGTGGCTGGTATTAGGGCTCCTACAGATGAAAAAAGTAGTGTCCAGGCTAAACAGCTGGTCTCCTATCCCAGGGCTGGAGCAGGGCAGAGCCGGGACTGGGCCCTAGAGAACCCCATGCTCTGACCTGTTTGGGAAAGTCCGGTCCAGGGGCAGTAAGGCGGGTAGCCTGCAGATCAGGAAGCCAGGGAGCAGGAGAGCAGCTGGGGGGCTCCTTAGTAATTGGCCATGGGGGCGGGGGACTAACTCAGAAGGGCCAGGAGCCTGGCGAGGAGAGTCGGTGCCAGGCACAGGCCGTGCACCTCGGCCAGCACTTGCCAACTGAAGCTTATGAGGTCTCAGCCTAGTGAATGCAGGGCTGATGTCCCTTTAATGAAGAGAGACAGCCCAGGGGCCAAAAGTGATCCTGGGCACCAAGGGGAAGAATTATGGGCATCTGAGAAATAGACCTTGCCTGGAATCTCCCTTAAATATGCATAGCATAATCACTGCTGATTACATAACTGTGTCACCTGTCTTAGCTAGGGGTTCCCAGAAGCAGAGCCTGTAAGACAGGGATTCAAGTGCAGAGTCTATGTGGGAGGTGATCCTAAGAAACCCACTGGAGAGTGGGGAAGTGAGACCAGGAAGAGAAGAAGAGCAATGAAGGGTAATTCTGGAGCCAGTCTCCACCACAGGCCACAGCCTGGCACCCAGGGCACTTGACCCAAAGGCTCCCGGCTCCACGCAAGGCAACCAACCTGCAGAGAGATGAAAACTCGGGACACGGTGTTCTTTAAGTGGTGACTTGTGGTCTTCAGGACTTTGAGGACTCTAAAAGAAAGGGCTGTTTTTCTCACCTCTTCTGATAGGAAGACATCTGTGAGCACGAGGTCCTGAGCCACCATTCCTCTGCCTTGTAGCCTAGGGCCACGCTGCACCCAGAGGCCACCGCATGGCCAAACGTCCCAGATGACATGTCCAGGCCGGAGGCCATCGATGCCACCTGGGACTGTCCCTGTCACCACTACCTACCCCACTATGGTTAATCTGGGGTGGAGGCAGCCATGCCCCCCATCCTATCACGCTCTGTAGCAGTGTTAGGGTCTCTGAGGTACGGCTGACCTTCCCCCTCATTGCCCCCCAACTTGCCTGCACCTTCTTCAGAACCCCAGGCCTTGCAGAGACTCTGAGATAGGTCCTGTGGATATTCCTGCTCCATTCACAGAGCATTCTGCACGCACGGTGAGCACAGTGGCATCCCCTGCACAGGGCCCGGTGCATTTGCACGGTGCTCTCCCAGCATCCTCCCGCCCCAGCACAGGCAGGTGCCCTGCAGCCTGGAAAAGCACCATCTGCGTCTCTCTGGAGGGAGGGTCAGGACTGGGATGCCCTCTTCCTACCCCAGCCATTTCCTCTGCGCAGCAGGGTGCTCCCGCCACGCCAAGCTCAAGGGCCAGCCCCTCCAGGAAGCAGCCCTGCCTTGACTACGTTTCCAGGCCGGCACAGTTACAAGGACAGGTAAAGCCGTCTCCCTCAGTCACCAGGTGGAAAGCGGAGGGGGAGAACCAAGTTTTCTACCTCCTGTTGTCTTGGTACAAAGAGCATTTTAGGGCCACAGCCGTTCAGTGAAAGCACCAGTGCATAAAGTTCTCTATCTAGAGTCATGCTGTCCTGTATGGTAGTCGTGAGCTAGGGTGGCTATCAAGTACGGGAAATGTAACTGGTCCAGAATATGATGTGCTGGAACTGTGAAATCTTAGGGGCTCAGGATGTGTATTTGGGGCCTGAGAAGACCTGCTGGATTTCAGCCTTCACATGAAAAAAGGAATTTAAAATATCTCTTTCAGAATCTTTATGATGATGCTTGTTGAAATGGTATTTCAGATATATTGGGTTTAATAAAATGGATTAAAATTAATGTCACCTGTTATCTTTTTACTTTTTAAATGTGACTACTAAAAGAAAAAAAATTGTCCAACTACATGCACAGCCCACCTTGCATTTCTACTCGGGACAGTGCACAGGGGGGTTGTATCTGCCCTAGTCGTCGGGAGGGCTGAGCCACCGTCACCATGACTACAATGGAGGGATGCCACCCGGAGAGGTGGAGCACACACAGAAGAAGGTGGCCCCTGGAGCTGCCCAGGCCCAGGACTGGCAGAGTAACTTTTATCCCCATTTCACAGTGAGGACACCTGGGGCTCAGGGCATTTATTTGGGGCCTGAGAAGACCTGCTTTACAAGTAAAGGAGCTTGAATCCAGGCCCTAGGTCCAGCGCTCTATTCATGAAACTACTGGGGAGGCTTCCGAGAACCCACTCGGGGAGACGGGCTCCCTTCTGATGGGGCAGTGGGCCCAGGAGAGCTCACCGAGCCTTCCCACACGCTCTGATGACCAAGCCTGTGTCTCAGAAGTGTTTGGAGGGGAGAGCTAATGCTGGGGTGTCCCAGTGTCCAAGCGTCTCTGATGCCCGGCTGGTGAGCCCTTCATCCTCCCCAAGGTCCCAGGGACACCTTGTCCACAGCCACCCCATTCCGTACCTGGCAGCCTCCTCCCTCCACTAAGCGGGGCTGTGAGTGGGAGGCAGCGCCCCAGCTCTCTCTTTCTTGTACTTCTGGGAGAAAAGATCACAGGCCCTTCGATCCCATCACCACGGGTAAGCAAGCAGAGAGCCAGTATGTGGCAGGCAGATGTAGGTGCCTAGCAAGCCGTGGGGAGCCTGGCTTTGGAGCCAGGGTTTTAGCACCTCGAGTGCAAGCTAAACGCAGTCATGACAAACGTGAGAGCCGAGACAAAGGGGCTAGACCCCTCTCCCTCTGGTTGCGTGTGCCTTCAAAGCCGTCCTTTTAAAAGCTCAAACATGGAAGGCTGAGGGATTGTTGGGGCCACACCAAAGCAGCAGGTATGGACTCATTCCGGAAGAAGCAAAGGCCTTTGAAACCAGTGTGCTTGAAAATCCACTAGAGTAACGCCACCAGGATTGGTGCATTCCAGGGTGACTCAGAGCTGCAGAGGCCCTGGGATGAAGTTCCGGGCACCCCGGCACTCACAAAGATTAGGGATGGAGACCCACAGCTCAGAGGAAAGTAGAAAGTAAGTCACACGTGGTGCAATTAACTCCAGCTCTATGAACAATGAGCGCCCTAGGAGGACAGGGTGAGGGCAGGGCAGCAGGAAGGTGAGAGAGAAGGGGACTGGCCCTCAGGTCCCCTGGCTTCCAGGATGGGGTGTGTGTATCTCAGGGGCCCAGCGGGAGATCACGTCAGGAGCAGACAGCTACTCTGACACCCTCCTTTCAGACAGATCTTGCCGAGCAGGCGGGAGAGCGGGTGCCAGGCTGTCCTCTGCTTCCCACGCGTGTGTGAGGAGCCTGCAAACCTGCGTGCTCTGTGGCTCCCACGCAGGCAGGAGGATGCAGAAGGACCAACAAACACACACTTGCATAGGAAACCCAGAAACTGTCTATATAACAAGGGGGTCTGGGCCTGATTTGATTTTTGTGCATCCAGGGAGCACAGTTTATCTGTGAGTTTCATTTCAAGATAGTAATGGGATCATTTCAAAATATTCATTGTAAAGAGAAGCGCTGAGTAGGCTAGAGTGAAATAGAACTGGTTCTAAGGCCTTGCTACTCAGAGTGAGGCCTCCCATCATCAGGGTGGCACTGCCTGCACTTCTCATTAGAAATGCAGACTGTCGGGCCTGCCCTTACGCTCTGAATCAGAATCTGCATTGGAGCAGGTTCTCAGGTGAGCAGTCTGTTCCTGAAGGTTTGGGCAGTGCTGTTCTAAGCCTCTCAGGTCCAGGTGAGGGCTAACGCCAGGCCTAACGTGCACAGTCCTGCCACGGATACAGGATGCCAGCCTGTGGGCAGCGGTTGTACCAGACGGACGCCAAGCCCCCGAGGAGCTGCGGGAGCCGTGAACTGCTGTCTGGGGAGGACCTAAGCAACAACCACATTGAAGGCTGAAGGAAAATTCCTCGGCAGCGTCAGCCCCCAGATGGCTGAGGTTTTCTTGAACAGAAACACGGAGGCTGAGGATCGGGCTGGGCTTGGGCTCTGCCACTCCCTTGTTTCAGGACTTGATCAAGCTCCCCAGCTGTGTCCTCTGTCAAATGGGAGCAATATGGGCTGTCACGCGGGCTGGTGGTGAGGACTCATGAGAACGTGGAGGGGCCAGCAAGGGGTCTGGCCCACAGCAGGTGCTCAGGCAAAGCTCTTGACAGCTCATAGGGCTTCAGACGCTGTGCACAGGCACACACGAGGCCATCTGGAGCCCACTCCCGGGGGCACGAGGGCAGCTAAGATCTGGGTTCTCAGTGGCTCTGTGGGAAGCCTGGAGCTTATGTCCCAGTCTGCCTTGTTGGCTTTGGAGGAGAAGGACTTCTCCTGAACTGCCTACGTTACTTTGTTTTCCTGCTCCTCCCCACGGCCTAAGAGGGCCTGCACTCCAGGCAGATTTCTCTATCATGCCCCTGAGCCCAGGCAGAGGTGCCTTTTGAGCAAAACAGGCTTGGAGACTGCCAGTGTGGCATGAAAACTCCAACAGCTGGGAACAAAGCAGCTGGGAAACAAAGCCATTTGCCCACCATTTGTTGAGCAGCTGTCACGAGCCGAATTCCAAGGAGAATGGGTCAGATGCATGGTCCCTGTCTTACACACCATCCTCCTGGAGGGAGGCAAATACATCTGCACGTGTGCAACATGTGCCACGAGCTCATCAAAGCCATCAAGTCTTTGGAACAGGAGAAAAGCTCGGGCACCATGGATGAGGTATGCGCAGGCGTGGAGGGAGGCTCTCAGAGTGCAGCACAGACACGCAGAGCACGGTGCGCAGGGCACGGGCTGTGGAAGAAGGACCTGGCTAGAGCTCTGGCTCTGCCTCCAGTGCTGCATGGCTCTGCGCACCCGTCCAGCTCCCCATCCCTTCTCTCCACCCTGCTCGGGCCCTGGAGGCTGACCTCTGTGCACGTCCTCTGGCTTCCAGTCTGGGTGATAGGACCAAAGGAAAGCAGCCGTGGGACACCTGAGGGCAGGGGGCAGGGAGGGGCTGAGGAAGGTAGGCTCCTGGCTCCCTCCCTGCTGCGGCCTGGTTTGGCATTGCCTGAGTCCCTCTTCTAAGGCTCTTATTGGTGACAATTCTTCCACAGCTGCAGCTCTCAAAAGTTCCAGAAACCTCTTCTCCCCTTGTCCCCTAAGCTCCCCCGGGTGCTGGTGCCTGAATGCCTTTCTCTCCCTCCCTCCCAGATTCCTTTAGCCCTGACTGCACCTCTGGGGAGAGTCCCCTCTGGCAACTCTGCTCAGTTTCCCTGTTTAATTGTCCCCCTAAGCCATGACCACCAAATGTAATACTTCCAGCTTTATGACCTTGGGCTAATAGTAATAATTATTATATATAACTATAACCATAGTCATCGTAAATGCAGGACACTTACAAGGAGCTGGAATGGGTAAAGGGTTTTATTTGTGGGGTTTTTTTTTTTTTTTCAACTTAATCCTCACAACAGTCCTGTGAGACTGGTATACTGGTATTTTCCCCATTATTTAGAGGGAGAAGGTGAGGCACGGCAGGTAAGTCATCAGCTGGTAGGTGAAGAGTCGCCATTTGAACCAGAGTTATTCTAATTCCAGAGCCCAGCTCTTACCCAGATCATCTCTGGGAGCTGCAGGGTCCCCATCCGTTTCAGAAATTCTGAAGTCGGGGTGCACAGGGAGGGTATTTCAGAGGAAACAGGAGCTGGTGGAAACGCGACCTGGAGGTTTGGTGAGAGGCGGGAACTAGGGAGAGAAAGCAGGCAGCATTCACAGGGAGATAAGAGTCAGAGTCATGAGAACTGTAATCACTAAGGAAGAAAGAGTAAAGCAAGAAGGGGCTAAGGACAGAACCCAGGGGACAGGGACACCAACAAGAAAGGAGACGGAAGGAAGGGAACACTCAGACTGGACAGGAAGAGAAGGGAAGGGGTGCCTTTCCAGTCCCATCTGCCTGCCAGGTGCAGTGTCAGGTACTGCAATTAAATTATGAACACACAACAACATTCAATCTAAGGAAGGTGGTGTCCATCCCATGTCATTGAATAAATGAGGAAACCAAAGTTCAGAGTGGTTAAGGAACGTGTCAAAAACTCAGTCTTGAGCGACAGAGCCAGAATCAAACCCAGGGTCATCTGACTCCACAGCCTCTTCTGGGAGGAAGAGAGAGGTAAGGGCCCTCAGAAACCACCGAAGGAAGGGATTTGAGAAAAGGGGGTACTGAAATGATGTCAACAGCGGCCACAGTTGATTTAGCAGAGTCTAAGGTAGACACATCTCCTCACTCACACTGCTTACCAGTCACAGGTCAATAATCCCCGACTCAGGTGCATCTTTCAACGAAAGTGATACTTTGCCCGACATCTTCCGCCTGTCTGTGGTTTGGCTGTGCTCCCACTCCAGACATGACTCTTATCTGTTCTCTTACCTCTGGATTTCCTCTTGCTAAACACAGACTGCCAGATGATGGTCAGAGTGAAGAGCAGAACGCTGAGAATCCCCACACAGCACACGAGCACAGCGTACACGTAGAGGTCTGGAAGGCAAGGGACACGCAGGTGATTGCCGGGACAGGCCACACCACGGGAGACGCTCCAAATAGAAAAAACTTGACACGTTATCAACACTCAACTCAAAATGAACCACAAGCCTAAATGTAAAAGAGAAACCAGAAAACTTCTGGAAAAAACATAGAAGAAAAATCTTTGAGATCTAGGACTGAGCAGAGAATTTTTAGCCTTGACACCGAAAGCACCATCCATATAAGGAAAACTTGATAAATTAGAAAAATTAGATTTCCTCAAAATTTAAAACTTTGCTCTGTAAATACCCATAGGAAGAATGAGATATCCCGTATATTGGGATAATATCTGTCAGAACAGCCAAAATAAAAACTAGGACAATACCAAATGCTGACAAAGATACAGGTGAGACATTGCTGGTGAGAATGTAGGACGGTGCGGCCACTCTGGAAAAACAGCTTCTTAAAAGATACACCTACGACTATCACGCAACTCACCAACTGCTCTCTGGGGCATTTGTCCAGAGAAATGAAAACTTAAGTTCACACGAAAACCTGTACGTGTATGTTTGTAGCAATTTTATTCATAATAACCAAAAACTGGAAACAGCCCAGATGTCCTTCAGCGTGTGAATGGGTAAACAAACTGTGGTCCATCCACACCATGAAACACTTCTCAGCAACAGAAGGGAATGAACTATTGCACAAAGCATTTATATTGAGTGGAAAAAAAATCCCCCCAAATTACATACTGTATGATTTTATTTATACAACGTTTTTGGAACGACAAAATGATAGAAATGGAGAACAGATTAGTGGTTGCCAGGGGTTAAGGAGGGAACAGATGGGAGAAAAATGAGTCTTGCTATCAGGGACCCTTGCAGTGATGGGAATGTTCTGTATCTCGGCTATATCAATGTCAATATCCTGGTTGCAATGTTATACTACAGTTTTGTAAGATGATACCATTGGGAGAAATTGGATAAAAGGGTACCAACTGGTACAAGGAATCTCTCTGCATTACTTATTAGAAATATATGTTAATCTACAATTATCTCAAAATAAGTTTGTTTTACGTTCCAATGATTCAATCATGTTCATGTGTATCTTAGTTTAGGCTGCTGTAACAAAATACCATAGACTGGGTGACTTAGACGACAAACATTTATATCTCACAGTTCTAGAGACTAGGAAGTCCAAGATCAAGGCACTGGCAGGTGCAGTATCTGGTAAGGACTCTATTCCTGGTTTGGAGACGTCTTCTCTTGGTATCCTCACGTGGAGGAGAACAGAGAGCAAGCAAGCAAGCTCTCAAGGATCCCTTCTTATAAGGACACTAATCCCATTCATGAGGGCTCCACGCTCATTACCTAATCACCTCCCAAAGGCCCTACCTCCTGATACCATCACATTAGGGGTTAGGATTTTAACATATGAATTTTAGGGGACACGAACATTCAGACCATAACAATATACATCCATTTCTTAAACTCCAGGGATCAACTTTGTCACCGATCTGATTGATACGATGCCCAAACTGCTCAGAAAGCAAAAGGGAAGCTAGAATCATTATTTTAATCTTCTATGAAGCAAAAGCCTGCAGATATTTGAACTTAGAAAATGTTTGAACTTAGCAAAAATGTTTCTCTGCTGACAAATTTCTTTAGCCAACAGACATATTCAGTCTGCTCTTAGGTACAAGAAATATAATGATGAACATCCAAAGGTCTTCTCGTCAAGAAATCAGAGGGCTGCATGGTACCTGAACCATAGAAATACGTGTCCAGAACCAGAAACACGCAGAAGAGGGACCCATCCCGGTTGGGGCGGTTGGGAGGGGCTTCCCAGAGGACTGGACCTCTGTGGTGAGTTGTAGTTAAAATAACACAGACAATGCAAAAGTACAGAGAGAGAATAAAGATAGAGAGAGAAAAAAAGTCATCAGCCATCCATCACTTTGAGTTAACTACTGCTGTACTTTATGATGTATACATATAATTTTTAAATTAAGAGCCTACTGTTTTATATCTTTCTTTTTATTTAAATTTCATTTTCTCATTATGCTCTCTTCAGAAAGTGATTTTAATTTTGAAAACTATGATAAAAGTTTCTGGTATTGATACATCATCATGAGAGACTTAATATCTTATCATTGGCTACTCAAAGTGTTCCGAACGTCCCTATAATAAATGATTCCATGATGAGTATTCACAACCTTAAACCTTAATGAGTCTCTCACACTGTGTTCTCAAGATTAAAGTTCCTAGAAGTGGAATTACTGAGTCAGCAAGAATGCACTCGGGACCTAGAGAAGCAGCTGATTAAGTGCTTAAGCTGAAAAAGCAAGCAGTAAGCCTACTGGGGCGGCTGGCTTCCGCGGCGAGCCTGGAGAAGCAGGTAAGGCTATATGGTCAAGGAGAGGGAAGGAGGGGGAATGGGATGGAATCAGACATCTTGGGTTCCCCTGGGAGGCCCGGGGATGTCCCTGCCCCTGGAGTGCCTCCCTTGGTCTCAGGTTCGGCCAGCATATTCACTTAAGCTAGTTAAACTAAGTAGAAAACACAATAGGACAAGGTTGCAGGTGAAGGGAGCACTTGCACTAATATTTAGGGAACAGGGCAGGTGGGTGGGAACGAGAAAGAGTGTCCTACAAAGAGAGCAGGAGCCAGGAGCCAGTCACAGGAGCCGAGGAGGACCCAGTGAGAGTTCTAGAAGCCAAGAGAGTAGAATGCTGTAAGAAAGATTCTCTAACAGCATCACGTGCTACTAGAAAACCCCCACTGGGATTTCCCACTAGGAGGCTACTGGAAAAGTCCTGGAGGAAAGCCCTTTCAGTGTGATGGGAGGGACAAAGCCAGGTTACAGGGGTCGAGGAGCTCCATGGGGTATGAGGAGACTACACAGAAATAGAGAAAACTCTCTCCTGTAACTGAGATCAAAACTGCCTTTCTAAATAGATGCCTGCGTCTCGGATGTGTGGGTCCTGCAACCTAATACAGTAGAGAACTCTGCAAGTGGTCAGTTAGGAGACAGGCTTGGGCCTCCATTTAAACAACATGAAATTCCAAGGGACAGAGCAGAGGTCACAGACTGGGACTCAGGACAGGATACAGGACAGGACAGAACACGGAGAACATAAGGCTAGTCCTGGATTTACACACTGTTGAGCAAACTATTCTGGGAACAGGACTGCAGAGCCATTTCTGGCACCAGCGGCTGGGAAACAATGTGGTCACAGTGCCAGGCAGACAGAACGGGGGCTGGTGGGCGCAGCATCTGCCTCAAAAGGGTTCCAGAGATTCGGGCCCCGGGACCAAAAGGCAACAGCGATTTGGCTTCAGTCTTGGGATGGAGAGAAGAACTATCTTCCTAAAGTTTCTGCACTGCTGGAGCGAAGCGACCTAACCCACAAGCTCCCCTCTTCATCAGAACTCTTTCTTTGGTTGCAGGAACCAAAGTGGGAACAAGGTCGCAGCGAGACTCTCCCACGAGTGTCCCCAGAAGCATGCTGCAGACATCTGTGGCCCACTCTCAGGCAGGAGGCGAGGGGCACCAGGAGGCCCACACGATGGTTTCAGATCACAGCCTCCTCAACGCGCACAGAGGGGGCTCGCCACGGGGAGCCGCAGCTGCAGTCATAAAACATCTGGCCTGTCTGGAAGGTTCAGCTACGCTGCCAAGCACACAGGCCCTCCAGTCTGTGGACACCGGCCAGCAGCCCGCACGTGGGTCCCCACAGGCCTAGGATGGATCATGCCTGCTCTATTGTATTCTTGAAGCCACAAGAACAGTAAAAAGTGTCACCTTGTAGGAGGAGGAAAAACTCAAGAAGAACACCTGAGTTTCCCTGGATTGGGCAGCAGCCACTACCCCAAGGTGCTGACTTTTTCCTCTGTTCCAATCATTCCTTTGCTGCACAAAGGCAATCTCCCTGCTGTATCTACTCAGAATGCTAAAACCACCACCCCTTTCTCTGAAAACAAAGGTTAAACCCTGAGTCATTTGAGCCGGGGTCACAAACTCCCAACACTCCAGGGATACATTTTGCCAGCAGGCTAGAGCCAAGCTCTGCCCCGGGGACACAGGCAGCCACAGTGCAGCTCCAGACATCGTTCTCAGGCTGGAATACTGGCCCAACGTTGCCCTATCTTCCGTCTTTTCCTTTACCTTTTATGTAAACAGCTCTCTAATTATAAATGTGGGCCAGAGGTTTTCAAACTCAGACCCATCCAAACAATGCTTGTCTGGAGGCTGAATCCAAACCTTCAGGTTCAAATTGAACAAAACATCTGCACTTAACCAGATCTGGGCTTAGCTTTTAAAATACCACAGAACACTGAACACTCAAAATAATTCTAAAAGTCTTGTTATATTCTCCAAATTCACTTGCAGTTTCGTCTTCTGCCATTGGACTTCCAAAGACATTGCTTCGTTGGACTCAATTGCAAGCCGCCATGCAGAAAGTTATCTCCCTGCTGCCCCCGGCCCGGGGCCTCCCTGAAGCAGATGGTGGGGCCGGCAGGCTGGAGTGATGTGCACGTGGCAGGGAGGCCAAGACAAGGTGCACAACGTCTGCATGCCAGCTCCCACCCTCCCAGAAAGCCAGGCCACACCAGGCAGAGTGGTCCCCACTCTGCACACCTCTTGCCCGGCAACCCTGAGGCCGGCTGGAGTATTCAGAGCTGCTTTGAAACCCAGTGACCCCAGCATTCCTCAGCACAGGGAAGGAACCCAACTCCCCCCGGACCACTAAATCCAGAAGGTCAATGTCCATCCTCTACATTGCCAGGGCAACGACAAATACCTAGATCACAGTTATGTTGAGAAAACCTCGTACTTCTACTAATTTTTTTATCCAGCCGGTGATAACATCTTGCTCAGGGAGAAATACCTGAGCAATAGCCTTGAAGGATTTTAACTCACTCCAGCGTCTCACCAAGAGAACTGACAATGCTTTTTTTTGTGTGCTGCAGGCAAACAGCCAGGCCGAGCTAAGCCCCAGGAGGATGGATATCCGTCCTCAAGCCCTGCCGCAGCTCTCCCATCCAGGAACAAAAGGGCAAAGGCCTGGGATCAGGCGCTGGGGAATTTCAACTGTACCCCTGACCTCGCCAACGCTGTGGCTGGGTTAAAAAAGCAAAACCCATAGATGCTGCTGCCGCTGCTGCTGCTGAAATCACAGGGAAAGAGCACTTTGGACACAGCTGCTCTGAGGCAGGATACACAGTGAGAATTCCAATTCAGCCTTCCTAAAGGGACCCAATTCTCTGTGTTGAGAAGACTGCATGTTGGCCTACAGATTTTTTGTAGAGTTAGATTGAGAATAACCCTGATATTCTGTAGCTACACAAGAATTTAAAAATATCATTAATTATACAAAGCGTTTTAGAGATGCTGATTGTGCCACAAGGCATGTGTGGACTTTTAAATGCTACAATCCTGCCAAATATATAAAGTCTTGGGTTTTGTACCATAGCATTTTCAAACAGTTCTTGGACCACTTGCACCAGAAACACCTCAAGCCCTGATGAAGTGCAAATTCTTTTATCTCTTCCTAAATATAATAATCAGATTCTTGGTAGGGGGTGGGGCAGGGTGGGGGGGCAGCCCAGAGTCTGGGTTACTAACAACCCCCACATGATACCCTTATGCATCTGATGATAAACAGGGCTCCTGCTGTCACATCTGCCAGTGGCCTACCTTAGGGAGCCCCCAGGACATCTCCAGACTCCCACCTCTTCCCAGTGCCTGGGTCATAGGACAGCCTCAGAAATATGGATACATCAATTGCTTTTTCCACTGCTTCACTTTATGAGAAGGAAAGTCACACATCTCTTTGTTAACAAAGGCATTCACTGAATGAGAGACTAAGGGAGGGAATTGGGGATTATTTTACTTGGAGGCCATCAAGTAAAGAAAAAGCCATCTACAAAATGTGCAGAAGAAAAGGCAGGGAATACAAAGAATCACTGTTAAAGTGCAACCCGAGAAATGCAATATTTATGACTTCAAAACGAAACAATCCTAATGGCCTACCTGAGCGACACCTTATCGTTTGCAAACCATGTTCATAATTATGGTTACATTTTTCTAAGACAGAAAGTTCCTCAATCCACTGCTTTTAACTAGCTACTGGAAGACATAGGTTTGAATCCAAGTGCTCGCCCCCAAGGGCAAGTTCCTACACCTGTTGAATTAACAAAAGGTGATGGTGAAGGCCCAAGGCACACGTCTCCTTAGATCCTTTTGGCTAGGTCCATACATCATCAAAAAATGCAATGCCTTCACAAGATGTAATCCTTCACAGTTTCTTGATCACATCTTAACATTAATCTGTTGTGTTTTGGGTTTTTTTACTGATCAAAGGTTCTCCCTGAGAACTCACAAAATACATTCTTTCATTGCTTATGGTCATAATCCTCAACCACTTTACAATAACAATTTCTGTGAGTTTTCCATACACTAAGGCCATATACTTTCTCAGCCTCGACACTCTTGACTTTTGGGGCCAGATAATTCTTTGTTGGTGCATTGGAGGATGTGTAGCAGCTTCCTTGGCCTCTACCCAATAGATGCCAGTAGCACCAAAATGCTAGTCGTGGCAACCAAAAATGTATCCAGTCATTGGCAAATGTTCTCTAGAGGGATAAACTCACCTCCTGTTGAGAATCACTGCTCTAAGGCGCCAGTCTGAGTGTACTTCAGAATCACTCGTAGGTCTTGTTAAAACCCAGATTGCTGAGTACCACCCCCTGAGATTCTGATTCCATAAGTAAGGGTAGCACTCAACACAGTGCATTTGTAACAGCCTTCCAAGTGGTGCTAATGCTGATGTGATGCTGATGCTGGTGGTCCGGAACCAGTTTTGGAAAACACCTCCCTAAGGTCATGGCTGCATGCTGGCAACCCATGAAGAGCTTTTAACAAGTTACAACTTAATCAGAATCTCTAGAGATGTGGTGCAGGCATTAGCATTTTTAAAGCTCCCCAGTGATGCTAACATGGGTTGAAAATCAATTGCTTAAGATTTACAGATGTTTCCAGAATCCCAAACTCCTTAAGAAACCTGAGATAAAATTAGTCACAGTAGATGTAATTTGCATTTTTATATTACTTGAAGATCCCTCCCTCATTATCACCTCGGAGCAGAAATTCTGGCACAAAACAAACAACCCCAAAGTATGCAGACTGGAGCTTTCATGTCTGCTTTTTCAAAATCTGTGGGCTGATACCACCAGGGATTTCCAACCTACTCCTGAGTAAGTTTAGGGCAAGAAAACCATTTGATATTAGGGGAAAACTAAGAAGTCTATTCCTTTCCTATTATCTAAAAGTGAGGCTGCATCTTATAATAAAGAAATAAGCAATTACCTTCAAAAAATGCCCAGGTCTCTTTCTTTTTCTCAAACGATGAATCTTCAGACGCTTTCAGGGAAATCACTGTAAGACAAAAAAGAAATGGCATAGCATGAAGTGGAGGAGCTCATGGACCTAGCCCACCTCAGTCCAAAATAATATCATATGGTATATATGACACTTACATTTATAAAGTAATTTTCATATTTGCAAAAACCACATTTAATTGTCACAACCCACAAGCCAGGGGAAGGTGCAATGACTTACATATAACAAGTAAGAGACCAGAGAGGGGAATTAAGTTGCTGGTACTCAGTCCAGCAGAAGCATCACTCACCCCATATATTTGCAAAATAAAGAGTTCCCCAGTGGGAATTCCAAGAACCAAAACATTATTTATTTTACCATTTTAGTGGACATCTTTCCAAAATGTAGTGTACTTGCCTGGGTATCCCTAGATAGAGAAGCCTGAGGTCATCTGATGACTCAGGGTCAGTGCTCTGAGCACATTCTCCATGTAAGACAGTCACAGAGCTGCAAGCATCTGATTTTGAGATTATTTTGTCTGCTTTCAGTCAGTGATTGAGCACTGAATTCACTGTGTCTGCTTTCAATTGTCAGGGAAACAGAATTGAGTTACACTATGTCAAACCTTGAACATCATACTAAAGAGTCTGGAAACATGGGAAGGTTCCACATACAGGGCTAACATAATCGTAGGCAAAAATCAAAAAAATTAACCTGACAGAAAAATGTAAAATGTCAGGGAATGAGAGTATTGCCCAATAGAACTTTCTGAGATGATGGAAATGTTCTGTGTCTGCAAGGCACATACAGCTGCCACTGGCCACATGTTTTTATTGCGCATGTGAAACGTGGCTTATTCACATGGGACTAAGAAACTGAATTTGTAACTGTATTTCATTTTAATTAATTTAAATTTAAATAGCTACATTTGGTCAGTGGCTACCACACTGAAGAGCTCCAGAGAAGAGAATCTCTAAGACCCAAATAACAAGACAAAGGTGGCTAGAATAAAAATTGAATCAATATGAGAGGTAAGGAATATGGCAAAGATGGTCTGGAACTTTATTTACTGCCCCTCCCACAAACTTTTATATTATTATTGTCATGGATTCCAATTCTGAATTTTCCATCTTTATTTTTCTCCAGGCCTTGCACTGGGTATTTCCATTGATCTACCACACAGATCACTAATCTTCTCTTCACCTGTGTCTAACCTGCCGTTAAAGCCATCTCTGAAATTTAAGATTTCATTTATGGATTTTTTTCAGTTATAGATCATCCACTTAATTCTTTTTATATATCCTAGCTCTCTGATGAATTTATCCAGCATGTTATCTAATTTTTCAACCATATTTATCACATTATTTTAATGTACATGACTGATATCTTTCACATCTGCATTGCCCATAGGCTTATTTTTATTACCCATTTTTGATTTTGATCTTGTCCTTTGATGTGCCTGATAATTTTTTAATTGAATGCCAGACGTCATATGTGGAAAATCATGTAGATTCGAGATAAAATTTTATTTTCCTCGTAGGAAATTAGAGTAGGGGGATGATCACCTAACCCAATGAGGATATGAACTGTTTAGAAGCTGGGTTTCAGTTTTTATAGGATATGGTTTCTCTCTGGTTTGCCCTTACTTCAGGGATCCCCAGTAGAAAACCTCAAGTATTTATCATAGCGCTTCCAATTTTCATCTCACTGATAGAACTCTGCTCTATCAGAGGCTCTGCTTGCTTCCTAAACAACCTGATTGTCACTTTCTGCATTACTTTTCTCAACAAGCACTGCGAAAAAACAGCTGAATTTCTTAAAGAGTTAAGCGACTCTGACAATTGGTCTCATTCACTGCTCTTCTCTGCACTCTATCTATATAGTCCTTCAGAGAACAATTAAGATAGCTGAAATACATATGCACACAGACAATTGTGTAATTATGTAATACAAATATACTTATGAAATATAAATATATAATTAGGAAAGCTGAAATACAGATTTTTTTTTCAGCATTTCTAATTGTTCTCAGAAGGAGGGCTCTGTTCTGTGGGAAAGAACCCCTCTCCCAGTAGAACCTAAATTCCTCAAAACCAGAAGCTGGTCTTCTACCTCAGTATCACCATCTTGGGACACACTGCCTGGCAGCTGGTAGGTGCCCAGTAAATAAATGAATGATCTATTTCTTCCTGACGGCCCCTCAAAGGAAGAAATCTGGACATCCAGGAATGAACTCTTAGTGGACATTTGGTCTTGCGTGTGATATTAGACATGTCAGACAATTCATCCATCACCTTTCCTGCTTAATTTACCCCACCCACAGCTCCTGTAATCTGCTCACTGCCAGAGCAACCGAGCAGATTCCCCCATCAAGAATTTAAACTAAGAAACAGAGTACATATGGTGGTTGTAGGCCCTGGGGTTGAAAAAGCCTGTGGACTCTGGGGTGGGCAGCCGTGTTTGGAAAACAGGAAAGCAAACGGAGCTGAGGGCAGAACCTGCAGGAGGAATATGGAGGTGGGAGGATTTGACCTTGATGGTACTCTGGGTACCAAGAGGGCTGACATGTTATTTGCTGACCTTGCATTGCATGAGCTCCATATCCTTCAACCATCCCCACCTCTCTTCTGAATTAGCTTGAATGGGTTTTCATCTTCAACCAATTAAGCCTAGGCTGCGATAACCGCAGAGTCCTAATGAAGACAATAGCGAAATGAGAAAGAAGTGGACCTCTGAGGACCGTAGTTTTCAGGAGATCAGGGATGCCCAGCATGGTCGAGAGCCTTACTACTCCAAGTGTGGTCCACGGGCCAGCAGCATCAGTGTCACCTGGAAGCTTGTCAGAAGTGCAGGACTGTAGGGGACCCAACCCAGATCTACTGGATCAGAATGTGCTTTTAAACCCAGGTTCCCTGGATGAATTATATGCACTTTAAAGTGTGAGATGCACTGATGTACACCGGGTTGAGTTGCCGTTTGCTGGTTATGTAACCTTGGGCAAGTCACTTAACTTCCCACTGCCTGAGTTTCCTCATTTGTTATGCAGAGATGATAATAAGTTCAGGGTGAGTGTGAGAACCAGATGGGTTAATATATGTGAAATACTCAGAACAGTGCCTGAGACCTAGTGAGCCATTTTTATCCACAAGGACCTTAGCTCCATAAGACAGGGATTTGGTCTATTTTATTCACTGCTCTAATTCCCACACCTAAATCCTAGCATGGTCCTCTGCTATCAGTCCTTTGCCTGAGAATGTGAATCTCCAGTTGTCCAAATGGTCCATAAGAAAGAGTTCCCTGACCTTGTGGCTAAACGTCTGCAACTCAGTTGGGCTGCTACCCTTCCAGCAAAGGCAAAGGCCACTGCCTTTGGACCACTTTTGATTCATCTTACATTTTTTCATTTCAGAAGCTGTGGGCCCTTGATTTAGTCCAATTACAATTCCCTTTGCCTTATGTGGGATAGAAGGTAACAAGGTCTCCCCAGTGGAGTTATGGAGATGGGTGTTGAAAGAGCCAACAAGCTGGGATTCAAAGCTAAGGGGGCTCTAAGCAAGGAATTCACAGAGGTTCCTCATTTCTCTCCCGTGCAGCTGTTTTATGGGAAAGTGCAGCAACTCTGTTTGGCATACGATGATCAGTGACACCAGCCATAATCTTATCTGTTGCTACAAGAAAAATTTCTACATGAACTCTGCCAGAGCTTTTGAAATTTTCCTGAGGTTCCACGTAGCTCTCTTGTTTCAGCTGCTGATCCCGTGCTGTCTCAAAATGAATGCGATACATTGTCAAGCCGCACGTCTGCGTCCACAGACCATGGCCAATGCCCTGCTCAAGGTGGACTCTGTCTTGAGCCCAGCCTCTCAGCCAGGAGCTAATGTGGGGGTGGGCAGTGGGCACCCCCTGGGGAAGGTCCATTACTCCAGCTGCTGGGAGTGATGCCAGCCCTGCTTCCCGGGGAGCCTTGCCTCTTCCATCCTTCCTGCATCCAGAGGTCCCGTGAGGGAGGGCGGTACTGGGACCACCTCCTCCCACAGGGTGTGGGGCCTGGGAGGAGGGTAGTGCAACTGATCAGAGAAGCAGAAGGAAGCCCAGCTTGGCCTCAGCACCAAACCACTCTTCTCAATACAGCTTTATCAGAAAGTGGGCATTTTGACTTCTGACTCCCATGCACATTCATCAATCGGTCTGGGCCACAGTATAAAAGGAGAGTAAAGGGCGCTCAAAAGCTAAGTCATCAACTGACCTACTGACTGCTCTGTAATTTCCTGGGGACCCCGGCGCCCAGTGTGCAGAGCCTGGCTGACCTTCTTGTGAGGTGGTGGCCCGGATAACTAAGCAGCAGGCCGTCCTGGGTCCCTCCCCAAGAGAGCAGAATCCGATGAAATCTAAGAAGGGGTGGGGTGTGAGAGCCACCACGTCTCGGGCCTCTGGGAAGAACCGGTTGAAAGTGCTGCAGGATCAAACAGTCTGGAAGAACACAGTCCAGAGGCACCGAGACAAAAAGATCCTATCAGCCTCATGTCTGGAGGAAGCAGGTTGGAAAGAAAGAATCTTAGTCAAGTCCCCTTTGCTGGGACCTGAGGGGAAACCATCACTCAGAGAGGTGTGAAAACTGAGACCCTTGATTTCTGACTTGGACAGACCGTCCCACTGACTCCCCCGGGGAGGGCATGTTTCACAGGCTGTGGCAGACCATGTCCCCTGAATTCACGCCAAAGACCCTATGACAATGCCCTCCGGCTGAGGGACCTCCTGTTTCCTTCCTGGTCTCCTGTTCACTGATGATACAGAGCATTTACCTGAGCCTGCGCTGAAGGGCTGACCCCCGTCATCCAGTGAACAGATGGCTCGTGATTTTTAGAGGCCCTGGGAAGG